>NC_133617.1:444209282-444525532 GCF_048593235.1 Sminthopsis crassicaudata
AGAAGAATCTTTTGTTTTTCAGACGTGGCACTTTTCAACAATGTGAGGTGATTCAGGCCAATTCCAACAGATTTTTGATAGAGAGAGCCATCTGCACCTAGGAAGAGGTTTCTGGGGACTGAATATGAATCACAACATAATGCTTTTACCTTTTTTAATTGTTGTTTGCTTGCATTTTGTTTTCTTTCTCTTTTTTTCCTTTTTGATCTGATTTTTCTTAAGCAGCAAAATGTGGAAATATGTATAGAAGAATTGTACATGTTTAATGTATATTGAATTATTTGCTGTCTAGGAAAGGGAGTGAAAGAAAGGAAGAAGAAAAAATTCGAAACACAAGGTTTTGCGAGGGTGAATGTTGAAAACTATTTTTGTAGGTATTTTGAAAATACAAAGTTAGTATTTTTAAAAAATAATATTTTGTTTTCTTTACATTTTCCTTCTGAGACACTTTTAGAGCATTTCTGGTTATATATAGATCCTGATATATTGACATTTTCCTCCCAAGTCTCAAAATGTTGACATTTCAAAAACTTAAGAAAATTTGAGATATTGAATACAATGTGTTTAGCTCATTTTTTATAATAATTCGAAAAATAGCAAAATCTCATTTCCATGTATTTAAATTGATTTTTTGCTAAGACAAAAGTAAGATGAACATCTCTATTGTGGGATAATAAATGTAGAATTTATTATCAATGAGCACACATATACACGTACATACAAACACACACACAAAAACTCATACATACCAAGTGAATCCTTTAATGCCAAATCTAGTAATGTTATCAAAGGCACACACATTCCTGCCACCCACTCTAAAACAGAACTTACAACCACAGAGTAAAAATAAATGCCCTAATGTATAATGAGGAACAGGAAAAAGAAAAGCACATGATAAGGAAGAATAGTAGTAGTCTTTTAGATTATGGAAAAACCAATGAAATCAACACTAATAGAAAGACTTTTGGGAAGACGAAGAGTAGGAATGAACAATTAAAAATTAGATTCAAATGTATTTTATCCATATATACAAAACATCTTCAAAAATACTGAACAATCTGGTTGCCAGCTGAGGCATATGCAACATAAAGCTGGTTTTCTCTCTAATTTTAGAGAAACAGATCTACTTCTCCTTTATGACAAATGCAAAACAGCATGATCTCAGCTGTGGAGGAGATTGTTAAAAATAGAATCTCAAAGGAAATATAGCCTCCTATCAAGCCTTTTTTTTTTACCTTTGTAAAATAATGACAAAAGAAGACTACAAGATAAAGCCCATTAATTGTGGCTTTATTTGAAGTCAAGGAATGTGTCCCTTCCTTGTGGATAGTCAAGGACACAACTGAAAGAAGGGCTAATGAGATATCAATATATAAATATTTATTAAGCACCTATGATGCCAAGCACTGCATTAAGTACTGAGAAAATAGGCAAAAGACAGGACTTGCCCACCAGAAGCTTGTAATCTAATGGGAGAGGCAACATGAAAACAAATACATACTGACAAGCTATAAACAGGATAAACAGGAAATAATTAACCAAAAGAGAGCATTAGAATTTAAAGTGATTGGGAAAGAGCTTCTAAAAGATGGGATTTTAATTGGGATTTAAAGGAAGCCAGAGGTTTAGAAGAGAGTGTTACTGGATCTTACAGTGTTATGGGAGAAAGATTTAAGATGAAAAAGGGATTAAACTATGAAGAGTTTTGAATACCAAAAAGAGGACCCGTATTTGATCTTGGAGCTGACAGGGAAACCATTTGAGTTTGAGAAAGGAGTGAGGCGAGAGGAATGATATGGTGAGACCTGAACTTAAGAAAATTCACTTTGGTAGTGCAATGGAAGATGGATTGGAGAGAGAAGAGACTTAAGATGGTCAAACTCACTAGCACTTTACTGCAATAGTCCAAATGCAAGATGGTAGTGCCAGAAGAGAGGAGGATTACTGGAGAGATGTCACAAAGGTGAGCTCAGCAGGCTTTAGTGAGAGATTGGACATGGAGGTGGGGTAAAGCCAGTGAGGAATAAAGTGACTCTTAGTTACAAGCCTCAGAGGAAAGTTTTGCTTTCAACAATAATAAGGAAGTTAGAAGAAAAAGTGCATTTAGGAAAAGATAATGAGTTCTGTTTGGGGCATGTTGAGTTTAAGATGTCCAAAGGCAGTTGAAAATTGGAGGAAAGCAGAATGAAATGGAAAGGGTAGATTTGAAGAATATCAGCATAGAGATTGTAATTAAATTTCACGAGAGCTAATGAGATCACCTAATGAAGTAGTATAGAGAGAGAAAAGGAGAGGGCTCAGGACAGAACTTATGACACCTATGGTTAAAGGAAGTGGTCCAGATGAGGATCCAGCAAAGGAAAAGGAGGAGGGGTCAGATGGATGAGAGGTAAACTAGAAGAAAGTAGCATCTTGAAAATCTAGAGAAAAGAGACCATCAATGATGATAGTGATCAACTGTAACAAAGGCTGGAGAGAAGTGGAAATAAATGGGACTTTAGAAAAGGCTGTTGGATTTGACAATAACTTTGAAGGGAGGAGTATTGGGTGGAATGATTAAGATTGGAGGGATTAAAAAGAGAATGAGAGGAAAGAGAAGGCACCTATTATAGGTGGCCTTTTTGAGTAGTTTAGCTACAAAGGACAGAAGCAGAGTCAAGTGAAGGAGGGTTGTTGTTTTGTTTTGTTTTCTTTTCTTTTCAGGATGAGGGAAACGTAGACATGTTTGTAGGTAATAGAGAAAGAGTCCCCAGACAGGGAGAGATTAAAAACAAGTGATAAAGTAGAGAAGAAAGGGACTAATCTGTTAGAAGAGACAGGATGGAATGGGATTACTTGAGCAAGAAGAAAGCCACCTCATCAGATCAGACATGGATGAAGGAGGAAAAAATGGCATAAGGCATCTGCTTGATGGAAAATAATGAAGAGTGTTGGGGCAGCTAGGCACCATAGTGAATAGAGCATCAGCCCTGAAGTCAGGAGGACCTGAGTTTAAATCTGGTCTCAAACACTTAACACTTCTTAGCTGTGTGACCCTAGGCAAGTCACTTGACTCCAACTGCCTCAGCAAAAAAAAAAAAAAAAAAAAAAAAAAAAGGAGAATGGAGAAGAGGGAGTTCTCTGCAAATATAAATAAATAAAGATAAAATATAAAATAACAAAATAAAATAAAAAGTCTAGATTAAAAAACTGAAGACAGGGGAAACCATAGGAAGTTTAAGGAGGGATGAGAAAAGTTTGGAAAAGCATCTGTGGAAAGTGATATAGCAAATTGATAAATCAGGTATATATAAGGATTGCCTAGCAGCAGTGAGCACCCAATTGAGTTTGTGCAACAAAAATCTGCAGTGGACTCAGCCATAACAGTTATATAAATTTCTCCACTTTTGTTCAGCTGGAGATGCAAAAGTAGATGGGTAGATGCAAAAGTAATAAATGATGGAATGAGACTTGGCAGGGTATAATTGGTGAAATATTAAGGAAATTAAGAATGAAAAAGAAAAAGACAATGTGGAGTTGAACTGGTTCACCAAGGAAGCAAAATAGAGAAAAGGGAAGAGTATGTAAAGTTAGGCAATTTCATTGATTCTGTCTCAATTATAGTGGGCCCAACACTGTGAGGCAAGTTATAAGCATGTTGAGAAGACTCTGCCTTGAGTTGGAGCAGTTGATCACAATTTTCCAAAGTTTCTCATTTTTCCATCTGTCAAATAGGTATTTTCTAGAAAGCCTAAAACAATAATTTAAAAAGTCCCCAAACATTGCTTTTGTTTTAATTGGGTAACTGAGATCTACAAAGTAGGAACCAGAGTTTATTTTTCACAGGTCAGTGCTTTTCTACTGTAGTGAACACCCTGAACTTTGGAATTAAACTATAATAGGTTGAAACAATGTGTAGTTTGTTTGAGATTCAGGTTACACAAGGCAAGAGCACACTGTTCCTCAATTGTATCCATTTATACATTTAAGTATATCCCATAGACAATAAATACTATGTTCTGACCTGTGAGGAGTTGGCTAGGCTATTTGGGAGAGCATAAAGAAGGAAAGACAGTTTGATTGGTGGATAGAGAACCACATTCAGAATCAAGACTTGGAATTAAAGAAACATACTTGCTAGGTAACCCTGGGCAAGTCAATTAACCTCTCAATACAGCTCCCTAAAACTTTAAGTTGTAAAAGAGCTAATGATCTACACAAATAAAATGTTACCTCAATAAGGAATTCTCTTTTATAATAAAAATCACGTCTCCTGACAATCTAAATAAAAAGAAAGGAAAACAAATATTGAATCATAATAGGAAGACTTTCCAACAACCAAAACTACCATTGTCCTTCAACATTCATTAATAGACCATACAAGCGATAACTTTGGTAAATGATCTTATTATTTATATAAAATACAGGCTAAAACAGGGGAAAAAAAGATTTTTAGACAAGGTATTTAGATGCTATTATAAATCAATTAACATGTGTTATGGTCCAGAACTTGAAACAAGGTGCTAATGCTTATGTACTTAGTTCACACTGTTAGACTTCACACTTTTAAAGGAGTTCACACATTAGAGTTCACATCTTTAAGAGATTTCACACCTTAGAGTTCACATCTTTATAGAGCATATATAAGCTAGGAGCCTCAACTAGGATGGACTTTGGGAGATTTACAAGTCGGGCAGAAAGAAGGAAGGCAGAGAAGCGGTGGCAGGCTGTCCTGTGGAGAACTCTGAAACCAAGATCCAGAAGGCCTCCAGAAAACTAGCCAAGCCACAAGTGAAGGAGATAAGGTTTGGAAAGAGACAGTAAAGGATCTGGACTTTAACTCCTGGCTGCATTTGAGGTGATTATTAAACTGAACTGAAACTAAGGCTCCCTCCAGAAGCTCCCCAAGAAACCTGCTCCAGGAGAATATTATAGTTTAGAGAAGAGAACATTACAGACATGTATTTATTAAGTGGACAGCTAAATGCTTCAGTGGACAGACAGCCAGGCCTGGAGTCAGGAAAATTCAACTTTATAAGTTCATCTCTGGCCTCGTACACTGGCAATGTGTTTCTGAACAAGTCACTTAATCCTATTTGCCTCAGATCCTCATCTGTAAAAGAGCTAGAGAAGAAAATGGCAAATGACTCAAATATCTTTGTCAAGTAAAGTCTAAATGGGGTCATGAAGAGTCAGACATAATGAAAACAATTGAACAAAACAATCAAACATGTGCCAGGCAGTTTTCTATGTACTGAGAATATAAGTACAAAAAAATGAAACAGCCTCTATTTACAATAAGTATGCAATACTAATATTGAGAACATCAAACACATATAAAAATACATACAGCATTAAGTGTTCAAAGTAGTTAAATTCAATTTAGCTTCAAAGAAAAACACAAGTATTTAGGGGTTGGGAGACTTAAAAAGGCTTTATTCAAGACAGTGTATAAAAAAGTATAAATTAATATGGGGTAATTTAGAAGAATAGAAGGCTTACACTAAAACCTTGAGGAATGTATACAATGAGGAGCTACAGACTATGATGATATCTAAGATGATAACCCAGAAAAGGATCAGTCAAAGAAATGAGAAGATTCAAAAGAGAGTAATGTCACAAAAACTCAGAAGAGAGTTAACCATTAAGAGAAAGTAGTCAAGGCTGCTGGTAGTGTTGTGGCTGAGCTCATGTGCTCTGGTCATGGTAGCAGCGGCAGCTGTGGAGCTCAGCACTATGTTACAAGAGATGATTTGGGGAGTAATGCAGGGAACAATTTACATTTGGAAATGAAGTCTCATTTTGTTGGTACAACCTACCAAGAAGCCTGAAGGCTGAACTTATGCTGATAATGATAATGAATCAGTGAATGGCAAAAGTTTGTAAAATGTATGAAGAGCATCTGAAGAGAATGAAACCCAACAATCCCTCCATCCCAAATGATATCAGTCAGTTGTTTGATTTCATTGATGATCTGGTGGACCTTTACTGCCTTGTATACCGAGCAGACACTCAGACATAACAGCCCTATAAAAAGATTGGATCAAGGGGAAGAGCTACTTCTACATCAGCAAATAATCCAAGTGGCAGCCTTGGTAGGAAGAGGGGAAGGCTTGGAACACCAGTATATACAGTGTGCTGTAGTGAGAGCTTTGTATTATAGAAATCCTCTTTCCATTCTGTTACAATCTAGCCAAGACTGTATGTATTGGGATATTTTTTGTCTTGTTCAATCTGAAGCTCCTGTCCAAACCTCCTTTTTTTCTTTTTTTTTACTAAAAATATAGCTGAAAATTTCTCTTCAATCAGTTAGCTCTTGGTTACAGTTCTTCCCAGCTGTTCATATCTGCTTCATAATGTTCATTGTACTTATATGCTTCTGTTGTGAAGGTTTTCCAGAATTTAGTTATGTTCTCAAAACTCAAAAGCTTAGTAGAGAATACAGTAAATGCTCTTATTTAAGAGAGAGAGAGAGAGAGAGAGAGAGAGAGAGAGAGAGAGAGAGAGAGAGAGAGAGAGAGAGAGAAAGTGTGTGTGTGTGTGGGTGTGTGTGTGGGTGTGTGGGTGTGTGAGAGAGAGAGAGAGAGAGAGAGAGAGAGAGAGAGAGAGAGAGAGAGAGAGAGAGAGAGAGAGAGAGAGAAAGAGAGAGAGAGAAAGGAATCAACTGCATCAAATGCAGGAGAATGGTCAAAGGGGATGAAAACTGAGAATTAAGAGATCACTTGGTAACTGTACAAAGCAAAGTGTTAGCTGAGTGATAAAGTCAGAAATCAAATTATAAAGGGTTGACTGAGAAAAGAAGAAATGAAAGCAGAGAGTATCAATAATTTTTACAGGAAATTAGTTAAGAAAGTAAGGAGAAATAGAGAATAATAGTTTGATGGCATGGTATGATTTACAGAAGGCTTTTTTTCTTTTTGTTTGATGGGAGAGTTGGAAAAGTTTAAAGGAAACAGGGGAAAAGAACCATTTGATAGGATGAGGCTGAAGATCAGAGAAGATTTCTCTAATATAGATTGCATTTAGGAATCTGAGCAGCTATTCTAATAACCCACTCTTTTCACTCAAAAAAAAGTCCATTTTTAAAAAAAATTCATATTCTAAAATTCTATCTATATAGCTAAAAATAATGCAGTATTAAAACTCAGAAGAAAGAAGATTTCAGGTCACTCAATTGTAGATGTTAATTGGCCACAGTCTATTTTTAACTATGTGAACAAGAATTTTTGTCAAGGATGCTACCAAAATGATGTATGGCCTAAAAAGAAGTTAGTGTGGTCATTGAATAAAGTGATGAATAATATTTAACAAATCATATGCTATATTGTTTTTCATATAACATCAAGAGACCTAGAGAAAGGCTACTTAATATATTGGGGGATGCTCTAAAGAATTTATGAGATGTACAGAATATGAGAGTTATACAGAATAGGAAGACGAATGTAATCTGCACTATGAGAAGTACCTACATTCATATTATCACAAAACCAACAAAGTATTAAAGGACAAGTTTATTTCTTTAAAGAAAAAAACACATAATTAATTTTAGGACTATGGAACCTGTGATTTCATGAGTCCAAGGAAATTCTAGTGGGGAAAGGCTTTCTCTTGATGAAGAACATCAGTTGTATAATTTGTAGTTTGAGGGAGTTGCTTTATGCTTTGAGAAGGAAAATGACTTTTCCAAAGACCACATAACCAGAAAGGGTCACATTCAGTACCTGAACTCCATGTCTCAATAACTTTATAACTGTAAAGCTGCCCTTCTAATGAGTGAATTATCCTTTCTCATTTAAAATTTAAGGGCAATTTTGACTATGGAATGCTTTGTCATAATAGTATTCACATACAGATTTTATGAGGGTAAAAAACAAATGCTCACCTTAAGGAAAGTAGAGAATCCACTCAATTCTCACTTAACCTAATATGAAAAAGGATAAAGGTTTTTGACTAATTCCCCTAAGTTTAATATATATTTATATGTATGTATAAATTCTTTTTTGTAGTCTTGCACTGATTCTAATTAATCAGACATGAGTGTTTTTCATAAAATGTTTAAAAAATCATTCAAAGGATTTGGTTTGATTTTGTTCTTTTTCTTTACTTCCTGTTGCTTCATACTACCTTGTGTTCACAATCCTGAAATCATTTAGGAAAAGAATCATGAAAATATGACTATGAATGTGTATATGTACAGAATGTTAAGCAACCTGTATTTGACATCAAAAGAATGTGATACAACTTAATAATATTTTCTTTAATTATCACCAAAGAAAGTTCATTGTAGTACTACAATGAGAAAAACATGGAGGTTTTCATATTTTCTCTACAAAATTTTCATTTATCCTCAATTAAATTTCAAGAGCTCGTTAAGCTTCTATATGATTTTAGGGTATTATTCAAAAAATCTCTTCTTATCTCACCTTCCTATTCATATAGATTAAAAAAACCAAGCTGCTACTGATCATCAATGTTTCTAAAGAAAAATACTCACAAAAATTTTCCATTTGTTTTTGATCCAATTAAGACAATCTGTTCAGACTCAAGCCTAGAGATTTTCCCATGGAACCATGGCATCTTCTCATGAGCAGTGGTAGCAATCAACTTCTCCAACTGAGGTTTTTGACTAATAATAGCTTGTTCAAGAGCTTGACCCTGTGGGGAGAGTAGTATGATAAGAAAGATTATCTTTTATTATCCTAAAATAATTTTTAAAAAAATTCATTATCAAAAACGAGAAAACTTCATATTACTCAATTTTAAGAATTCCTTATTTCAGCCTACTCTCCAATAGTCTATTCATGGACTAGACCCCTTCATTTCCACATTCACACAAGTAACTCTCCCTATATACTTTTCATTGCCATCTCTCACAATTATTATCCTTTTTTTTTTTTTTTTTTCAGATTCAACTCAGGTACTACCTTAAACTCTCCCTTTCTCTTGATTTGTTAGAACTTATATATTTTCTTAATTTTCTTTATTATATATATTATACACATTCCTTCAATATATATGTTCCTACAATACAATGAGCTTTCCTTCATAACAAGGACTGTTTTATTGCTTTTATGTATTCAGAACCAAGAATGTTAGCAGGTGCTTAATATTAGGACCACAAGGACATATGAGGACAGTTTCTCAGATGAAAGACAGAAGTTTGAGGTTGAATAAAAACTTTTTCAAAAACTATTATGGGCCAAAACTTGAAACAAGGTGCTTAATTCACACCTTGAAAGGAGTTCACACATTGGACTTCATACCTTTGGAGAGCATATATAAACTGGGGACTTCCAGGAGATTCACAATTAGGATTGACTTCCGGGAGACTAAGTCAGAGACCCACAAGCCCACAGAAGCCCACAATCCCACAATCTCACACTCTTGGAGGAGGAGTCAAGATTCATTCCAGATTCTACCTTTGTGCTGGCTGGAGATTTGGGAGGGAGCTCTTGGAACCAAGGAGAAAGCTGGGCCTCTACTAAAGCTAACCGGACCCCAGGATTCAAGATTTTGAAGGACACAATAGAGGATCTGGACTTTAACTCCTGGCTGCATTTGGGATTATTGAACTGAACTGAAATTAAGGCTGCCTCCAGAAGCTCCCTAAGAAACATGCTCCCAGAGAACGATTATATTTTAGAGAAGAAAACATTACAAAAAACCCCTGTGATAAGTAGTTAGTGAATAGATTAGAAAGATATTAAAAAGATTGCCTTGCTACAATGAGGATCCAGTTGAGATTATATAATAAAAATTTTAATGGACTCAGCAGTTTCATTATTTTGTCTAACTTTGTTCAGGAGCAGATTAGTAGAATAAAGGCCATAGTGATAGGAGTATGATAAGGATTGAGTGTGGAAAAGCAAAATTTTCTTTTTTTTTTTCTTTTTCTTTTTTTTTCCCCCTGAGGTAATTAGGGTCAAGTGACTTGTGCAGGGTCACACAGCTAGAAAGCATTAAGTATCTGAGGCCAGATTTGAACTTAGGTCCTCCTGACTTCAGGGTTGGTACTCTATCCACTGTGCCATCTAACTGCCCCCAAAGAGCAAAATTTTAACAGACTTAAAAAAAGAGGACAGTGTTGCTAGGCAGAGGAAAGATAGTGTGAATAGGAGGAAGCAGTATGGCCAGATATCCACCCCACAAAAAGTCTTTTAAAAAAATTTTTTAATGCCTCAAAATGAATCTTGATGTAGAAATCCGAGAAAAAGCTATAGATCATTTTTCTAAGCTGAGCAAAAAGAGATATCACAGGTTCCTACAGATGCTAGAGATAAAGTCTAGACAGGAGTATGGCATGTATAAATCACTTCAAAGCAAGGAGAACCTGTGCATAGCGAAAGTGGAGGTCCCAGATTCATAGTGAGATACTTCCATACTCACATTAGGACAGCAACACAGTGAAGAAAAGCCAAATGCAGTTTTATATCCCATTATTCAGTTCTGGGACTCAAATTCAGTAGTTTTTGTTTAAGTTAAGAAAGAAGTTACAAAAGTGAGGCTTAAATCCCAAAAGTAGAATGAAGTCTCAGTTTCAGTTTCTAGCCCTTTCTGAAATCTGCAGAGTAATAATAACCAGAACCCCAAAATTAAAATCAATCAAAAAAAGGGGAACCTGCAATTCTGTCACTGAACCAATAGAAAGTGCCAGGTGTGTAATAGTAACTGAGGCCAGCAAAAGTTATTCTTACACAGATTCAAAACCAGATCAGGTACTTGCTAAACTCAGACCAGGCAGGGAGAGAAAATGTAGTAATTAGCTTCTTAAGATCAATCCACTTTAGGAGCACCAAAAGCTCTCAAGAAAGTGGTCCCTTGAGATTCTGAAATAACATAATAAACAGTACCCTTGAAAACAGAAATATAATCAATCCAGGACCTGCCTCCAAAAGTGCCCAGACTTAACATCAAGTTAAGCCTTAGCATCAAATCTTAAGAAAGGAAGATTGCTAGAAGAATAAGAAAATTTTTAAAAATTTAATTTCACCATGAAAAACTATTATGGTGACAGGAATATTTAAGACAAATCCAGAAGAAAAAAATCAACACCAAAAATATACATGTAGACTCAAATAAAAATGGCTTGAGTACAAATTCAACTGGAATTCCTGGAGAAGATGAAGCAATACTTTAAAATAGAGCTTAAGATGTATTTTTATCAATGAAAGGAGAGTGCAGCCAAGATGAGGGAGAGAGATGAAAAAAATGCATGAGAACTATGGAAGAAAGAACTGGAAAGGGAATTAACAACTTGGCACATGAAATACAAAAACTTGTTCACTCAACAAATTCCTTTGAAAATTTGAATAGAATAAGACAAGGAGATAAGAAATTGTCATGTGACAACAAGAAATTTGAAAGCAATTAAAAGTTTGAAAAAATAAAAAACAGTATAAGGTATCTCATAGCAAAAACAAATGACCTGGAAAACAGGAGAAGAAAAAAAAATCACAAGAATTATCACATTAGGAGATAAAGTTAAGATGATGGCATGAGTCACTGTTAATCAGCTCACCCAATACAACCTGTACAAAATAGCTTAGAAAACACACAAGACTAAATTCTGATAAGAAAAAAAACAAGAAAAAGTAACTTTGAATCACTTAGAAAAAAGGCCAGAAAAACTTTAGAAGACATTCAGAGAGATTTGTAAATACTCAGACATCAAAAATTCAGAGGCAGCAGCAGCAAATGAGCATTCTAGGAACAAGAAATAGTAGAAAGTCTGAGATTAAACATTAGAGTTTGTAATCACCAGGGCAGTAAGAAATAGTAGGGGATCTTATCTACTTTGGGGAAGATGAAAATTTCTTGGGAAACACAGCACCATTCCATGTCACAGTTCCAACATAGAGAATTCTTAGGGTTATGAATGAGAAAGGTCCTAGCTATATAGAGAACAAGGGACAAATTTCAAAGCTTATCTGTGTAGCTCTGAACCTAAGAGCATTTCCAACTTTTAGCCCTTCACATAATACTATGAAGGAATAACCATGACAGAAAACAAAGGCTAAAAAAACCAAAGCCATTCAGTCACTCTGAACTTGGAGATATTTTTCAGCAAGCTAATGGAAAATGAATCTAGCAACAGTTTACTGAACCACAAAACACATGTTATACACAAATCAAGAAACTACAAAGCCTAGACCAGGAGCTCTAAACAAATCACAGCAAATTAGAAGCATGGAACATTTTGCAAGTCCCCAAACTGAGCTATAAAAAAGCATTAAGACATAAAACACAAAAGCTCAGGTTAAAAATCATCCTCCAGAAGTGAGCAAAACTCAAAATTATTATAAAGTCCAAAGCCAAAAAAATATATACTATGAGAATGACCAAATAAAAGAAGTTACAATATAGAGCTATTATGATGACAGGAAAATTCAATCCTATTAATCAACATACTTTATACCACTCCTGTTAATCTAAATAACCTTCTGTACCCCACCTTATCCTATGTCAACCTTTCCCCCCCTTTATTCCTTCCCCATTAATGTACACACCTTGTCCTACTACCGTAATTCTAAAAACCTTTTTATATCCCACCTAATCCTTTATCATTTACCCATTAATCTACATATCTTGTTCCATTGCCAAAATCTACCTATCTTTCTATACATCATCTAATTCTATTTCCTCCCCCTTTATTTTTCTATAGATTTTAAAGGCTTTCATATGCTGTGTGTGTTTAAGTAATGTTCCCTATTTAATCCATTCCCAATGTAAGATTTTCAGAACTATAAGCCCTCCTCCCCTCTCTAATACTTCTGTATCAGCTCTTCTTTTGTACCCCATTTGTATAACAATTACTATTTTTATTTTTTCCTAGACAGTATTGCTTTCTAAAATCAGATCATACTCAACTCTTTCCTATCTTTCTTTTGAGATACCCTATTACAGATGTCAATCTTAAATTGTATACATTTCCATGCATAACACATAAACTATTTGACCCAGTTAAGTTCCTTGAAATTAATCTTGGATATTGACTCTTATATTTTCTAATGAGTTTGGGTTTGATTGAAAGCAAGTCCTGAAAATCTGCAAGTTTAATGAATGTCTCTTTTTTTCCATTCAATATTATGGATAATGTTGCAGGATAAAATAATTTTGAACACAGGCCTCATTTTTTTGTTTACCTGTATATATGATCTTTTATTGTGGCTACTGATTAGTCCTGCGCAATTCCAACTGTAGCTCCAGCATATTTGATTTTTTTTGGTTTGTTTCTTGCAAAATCTGGGAGGGTTTTCAAAATTTGGCAATAATATTTCTATGTGTTTTCCACAAAGATAATAATCGGTAAAGTTTTCTTTTATTTCTTCTTTCCCCTTATGTTCTATCACTCCAGGACAATTTTCTTTTTCTTTTTTAAAATAGCTTATTTTTCCAAACACATGCAAAAATAATTTTCAACATTCACCTTTGCAAAACTTTGTGTTCCAAATATTTTGTTGTCCCTCTCTCCTCCCCACTCCTCTAGCCAGCAAGCAGTTAAAACATATGCAAATTGTTTTAAGTTAAACATATGCAAATTAATTCTTCTAAACATATTTCCATATCCATCCTGATGTGAAAGAAAAAAAATCAGAACAATTGGAAAAATAAAAAAAGCATGAGAAATAAAAAAACAAGCAAAGAAACAAGAACAGAAACAAAGAAAAATGTGAAAATACTATGCTTTGATCCACATTCAGTTTTCATTTCTTTCATTTCTTTCTGTAGATGTGGATGGCTCTTTCCCTCACAAGTATATATTGGACTCTCTTGAATCACATTGATAAAAAGAGTCAAGCTGGACAATTTTCTTTGATTATTTCTTGCATTACTATGTCAAAGATTTGTTTTTGTTTTTTTGTTTTTGGTCCCAGCTTTCAGGTAGTCCAATTATTCTTTTCTTGATCCAGATATGGTGTTTTTCTTATAAGACGTGTCACATTCTGTTTTATTTTTTCATTCTTTATATTTTATTTTGTTATTTTTTGGTCTCTTATAACTTAACTTGCTTCTCCTTGCCAAATTCTAATTTTCAAAAAATTGTTTTCTCTTTTGAGAACTCTATCTCCTTTTCTAGTTGGTTAATTTTTTTTTTCATAATCATGCTTTCAAAAATACTGCCATTTTCCCAACACAGTGTCTTTGATTGCAACAACATACTGAGTTGGAGCCCAATACACCCAGTAGTAAGAGGCTTCGGTGGGACCCAACTGAAATACCATCATGTGGTAATCTTCATGTCCTTCAATAGGTTCACTGACCACATTTTTAATGGAACCCATGGGTAATTTTTCAGTTCGCTCTTTAGTGCCAATCCACAACTGGTCTTGTTCTAATTTAAAGGTGAGTCTCACTTTTCCTCCAGTCTTATTATACATGCCTGATAAAGGTATTGTTGGCAATAGTTCCTGATTTTTCTTGGTTTTTATTTTATTTTTAAGGTTTTTCCTAAATCTCTCTCTTGATTTTTAAAGTTTTTTTTAGTTCTTCTATAAGTTCTTTTGGGGCAGGTAGCCATTTAACATTATCCTTTGGAGTAGAAGAGGCTTTTTTTACTTCACTGTTCTCCTTTGAAGATGAACCCCTGTCTTCCAAGGTTTCTATGGTATGGTTCTTTCTTCTTTACCTGTTCAATTTTTTTTTTAAATCTCTAAAATCCTGTGGTAGGGAGAGGAGATGGTGTCTCTAGCTTTACCTCAGCTCTCCCCTCTGACTCGAAACCCAAAATAAAAAACTCCACTTTCCTGCAAATGCCCAAAGTCAGCAATGTCCCTGCCCTACTGCTTCAATAGTCACCAGGTATACTAGTTCCTTCTTGCTCAACCTGGCTGTTCCCCTGACTATACTGAGGCATATAGGATGAGGTGATATCAGTTTGCCTACCCTACCATACTATGGCTCAGGATCTCTCTCTGATTTGCTAAGGTTAGGCTTGCTAATGCCTAGCTGGGACACTTCCTGTCCTGGACTATATTCCCCCTTTACCCAAATGAGACAGATATTTCTTGCTGATCTTTCAAGTTTCTTGAACTAAAAGATCGTCTCAACCTGCTTTTTTGCTGGTTCTGTTTAGGGGTGCTATTTTATGGTTATTTGAAGGTGAATATGGAAAGGTTATTGTAGTTCTTGGTTGGTTTTCTGGAGGTCTTGAAGCAGCCTTCCTTTCAGCAGATTAATCACCACAAGAATAGCCAGGTGTTAAAATCCAAATCCTTGGTGGGGTGGAGCCAAGATAGTGGAGAAGATACACACAAACTTCTAAGCTCTCTCTTACCCTCAATACCACCTATTTAATTCAGCCTCAAAAATAATGCTGGATTGGTAAAAATCACGAAGATTAGAAACACAACAACTTACCAGCTGAAGAGAATCTGGAACTTCGTCAGAAAAGGTCTGTAATGAAGGGAGGGGGAAAAGGACCAGCACAGATGGAGATAGACTAAAGGCTAGCTTACTGTGTGGATCAGGCTGGAGAGGCCTCTGGGGTTAGAAAAGCTACTGAGACAGAGGATTCTGGCATAGGCTGATAGCTCTACTCTGCTTGCAAAAGAACAGACCAGCAGAGAAGTCAAGCCACTTAAAAAAAAAAAAAACAACAAAAAAACCCAGAAGCTGGCTATTTCTACCCCAAACCAGAAGTGAGACAGAACAAATTGAGGCACACCTTCTGCTGTCCAGGGCTTTTACTTGGGGCAATTAAGAACCTGCAAGGCAGTGTGGGGCGGGGGTGGACACAGTCCGGGGCAGCCTCTAATCTCACAATGGGGGGCTCAGCCTGAGGCAGTGGAACTTCCACAGCAGCAAAACCTCCGCAACAGTGACTGTGCTTCCTGGGGCAGAGATACTTCTGGTCTGTGCACCAGGGCTATTTGCCAGTCAGCTGCTAATATCCAAGGCCCCAGTGCGGGGGTGGGATTGGGGGTGAGGGTGGATTTGGCATGAGGTTGTGAACCTGTTCACTGTTTAGCCTCTAGCCTTAGGGGAATCGCTAGGCTACAAAGCGGGGGTCCTTCACTGGGCACACCTCGCATCCCGGCTCTGAATCACTTCCAGTGGGGAGACAGGGAACTCTCTCCCAGAGCACCTTTTCCACCCTATTCACAAGACAGCTGCCTCCCATATCTCAGTTGTGTAGAGGAATCTGGGAACCCCTTACTCATAAAGCAGACCCCACAGGTTATTAAAAATGAGTAAGAAATTGAAGAGAATGATTGACAGCTTCTGTATAGAAAAAGAACGGATTTCTAACCCTGAGGAGGCTAACAGCAGACAGTCTCCAGATAATACCCTGAAGGGAAGGTTACCTGCCCCCCATCCCATAACTCTCTCCTAGAAAAGACTATTAAAGACCTGAAAAAAGAGTTAAAAGATAAATGGGCAAAAGAAAGAGAAACTATGCTAGAGAGTAACAACATTCTGAAATTTGAATTGGAAAAGATAAAGAATTCACAGGAAATGCAGGGAAACAAAATTTGTGAATTGGAAAAGGTTAAATAGTCACAGGAAAGTAGGATTTCTAAATTGGAAAAGAATTCTCAAGAAAGTAGGATATATGAAATGGAAAAAGAAAATAACTCACTAAAAAAAATTAGTGTAATGGAAAAAAATTCCACAGAGCAAAATAATTCATTTAAAAACTCAATTGGACATATACAAAAAGAACTAAAAAATGTGAATGAAGAAAATAACTCATTAAAAATCAGGACTGAACAAATAGAAATGAATGATTCATTGAGACACCAAGAATCAGTCAAACAAAATCAAAAAAATGAAAAACTGCAGAATAACATCAAATATTTACTGGGAAAATTGATAGACCTGGAAAATAGATCTAGGAGAGATAATCTGAGGATCATTGGATGTCCTGAAAATTATGATTAAAAAAAAAAAAGAGCCTATATTCTATTTTACAGGAAATCATCAAAGAGAACTGTCCAGAGACAATAGAAAGAAAAGGGAAAATAGGCATTAAAAGAATTCATCGAACACCTTCTGAAAAAGACCATAAAATAAATAAATAAACAAACAAACAAACAAACAAATAAATAAAATAAAATAAAATAAAAAACTCCATGGAATATAGTGGCTAAGCTGCCAGAACTATCAGACTAAGGAAAAAATATTGCAAGGAGCCAGGAAAAAACAATTCAATTATCGAGATGCCACAATAAGACTCACTCAAGACTCGGCTGCATCCACATTAAAGGACTGAAGGCCCTGGAATTTGATATTCCAAAAGGCAAAAGAACTTGGAATGCAGCCAAGAGTAAACTACCCAGATAAGTTTAGCATTTTCTTCCATGGAAAAAGGTGGACATTTAATGAAACACAGGAATTCCATTTGTTTCTAAGAAAAAAAACAGATCTAAACAAAAAATTTAATTTCCAACGACAAGATTCAAGAGAAGCAGCAAAAGGTAAAAGGAACTCTTGAGAACTGTATTTCTGTTGTGGATATACAAAAAGTCCACATGCATAATTTGATTTTACTGATATAACATAAAAAAGGGGGGAAGTAGAAAGGGGATAGTATCAAAAAACGGGAAAAGGGGAGATTAAAAAGAGGGAAAATACATGCCAGGAAGAGGCAAAGAAAATTTACCATATCTGAGGGAATTTAGAGAAGGGGAGGAACATTGTGTGAATCTTACTCTCTTTCAGAGAATTCTCTCTCACCTCATTAAAACGGGGGAGAGGAAAGGGAAAAGGAAAATAGTAATAAGGGAAGGGTACAAGAAAGGGGAAGGGATTTAAAAGGAGGAGGGAGGGATACTAAAAAGTGGGGTCCATAAATTTGATACTGGGGAAGGGGTTCAGGGGGGACAAGGGAAAAAAAGCATAATCTGAGGATAATATGATGGCAGAAAATACAGAATTAGTAATTTTAACTGTAAATGTGAATGGGTTGAACTCTCCCATTAAGCGAAGATGGATAGCAGGCTGGATCAAAAGTTAGAATCCTACAATATGTTGCTTACAGGAAACACATTTAGAGCAGGGAGATACTCACAGAGTAAAGGTAAAAGGCTGGAGCAGAATCTATTATGCTTCAAGTGAAGTCAAAAAAGCAGGGGTGGCCATCCTTATCTCAGATCAAGCAAAAGCAGAAATTGATTTAATTAAAAGAGAGAAGGAAGGAAACTATATCCTGCTAAAGGGTAGCATAGACAATGAAGCCATATCAATACTAAACATATATGCACCAAGTGGTATAGCCTCTAACTTCCTATAGGAGAAGTTAAGAGAGTTGCAAGAAGAAATAGACAGCAACATTATAATAATGTGAGATCTCAACCTTGCACTCTCAGAACTAGATAAATCAAACCACAAAACAAATAAGAAAGAAATCAAGGAGGTAAATAGAACATTAGAAAAATTAGGCATGATAGATCTTTGGAGAAAACTGAATGGTGATAGAAAGGAGTATACTTTCTTCTCAGCAGTTCATGGAACCTATACAAAAATTGACCATATATTAGGACATAAAGATCTCAAAATTAAATGCAGGAAGGCAGAAATAGTAAATGCTTTCTTCTCAGATCACAATGCAATAAAAACTACATTCAACAAGAAGTTAGGAGTAAATAGACCAAAAAGTAATTGGAAACTAAATAATCTCATCTTAAAGAATGATTGGGGGGCAGCTAGGTGGCACAGTGGATGGAGCACCAGCCCTGAATTCAGGAGGACCCAAGTTCAAATCTGGTCTCAGACACTTAACACTTCCTAGCTGTGTGACCCTGGGCAAGTCACTTAACCCCAGCCTCGGGGTGGGAGTGAGGGGAAGAATGATTGGGTGAAACAGCAAATTATAGAAATAATTAATAATTTCACCCAAGACAATGACAACGATGAGACATCAGAACAAAATTCGTGGGATGCAGCTAAAGTGGTAATAAAGGGAAATTTTATATCTTTAGAGGCTTACTTGAATAAAATAGAGAAAGAGAAGATCAATGAATTGGGCCTGCAACTTAAAAAGCTAGAAAAAGACCAAATTAAAACCACCCAACCAAATACTAAACTTGAAATTCTAAAATTAAAAGGAGAAATCAATAATATTGAAAGTAAAAAAAATTATTGAATTAATAAATAAAACCAAGAGTTGGTTTTATGAAAAAGCCAATAAAATAGATAAACCTTTGGTAAATCTGATCAGAAAAAGGAAAGAGGAAAATCAAATAGTCTTAAAAATGAAAAGGGGGATCTTTCCACCAATGAAGAAGAAATTAGAGCAATAATAAGGAGTTATTTTCCCCAACTTTATGCCTATAAATTTGATAACTTAAGTGAAATGGATGACTACTTCCAAAAATAAAGGCTTCCTAGATTAATAGAGGAGGAAGTAAATTGCTTAAATAGTCCCATTTCAGAAAAAGAAATAGAACAAGCTATTAACCAACTCCCCAAGAAAAAATCCCCAGGACCAGATGGATTTACATGGGAATTCTACCAAACATTTAAAGAACAATTAGCCCCAATTTTATAAAAATTATTTGAAAAAATAGGGGATAAAGGAGCCCTATTAAACTCCTTTTATGACACAGACATGGTACTGATACCTAAACTTAGGTAGGTTAAAAATGGAGAAAGAAAACTATAGACAAATCTCCTTAATGAATATTGATGCTAAAATCTTAAATAAGATATTAGCAAAAAGACTTCAGAACATCATCCCCAGGATAATACACTATGATCAAGTAGGATTTATACCAGGAATGCAGGGCTGGTTTAATATTAGCAAGAGTATTAGTAGAATTGACCATCTTAATAATCAAATTAACAAAAATCATATGATCATCTCAATAGATGCAGAAAAAGCATTTGATAAAATACATCATCCATTCCTACTAAAACACTTAAGAGTATAGGAATAAATGGAATATTCCTTAAAATAGTTAGGAGCATATATTTAAAACCATCAGTAAGCATAATATGTAATGGAGATAAACTGGAACCTCTCCCAGTAAGATCAGGAGTGAAACAAGTTTGCCCACTATCATCATTACTATTCAATATTGCATTAGAAATGCTAGCCTCGGCAATAAGAGTTGAGAAAGAGATTAAAAGGAATTAGAGTAGGAAATGAGGAAATCAAACTATCACTCTTTGCAGATGATATGATGGTATACTTAGAGAATCCCAGAGATTCTAATAAAAAGTTATTAGAAATAATTCACAACTTTAGCAAGGTTGCTGGATTGAAAATAAATCCACATAAATCTTCGGCATTTTTATGCTTCAACCAACAAAATCCAACAGCAAGAGATAAAAAGAGAAATTCCATTCAAAACAGCTATCGAGAGTATAAAATATTTGGGAACCCATCTACCAAAGGAAAGTCAGGAATTATATGAGCAAAATTACAAAACATTTGCCACAAAAATAAAGTCAGATTTAAATAATTGGAAAGACATTCAGTGCTCGTGGATAGCCCGAGCGAATATAATAAAGATGGCAATACTCCCTAAACTAATCTATTTATTTAGTGCTATACCAATCAGACTCCCAAGAAACTATTTTAATGACCTAGAAAAAATAACAACAAAATTCATATGGAAGAACAACAGATTTAGAATTTTAAGGGAATTAATGAAAAAAAAGTCAGATGAAGGTGGTCTAGCTGTACCTGATCTAAACCTATATTATCAAGCAGCAGTCACCAAAACCGTTTGGTATTGGCTAAGAAATAGACTAGTCAATCAGGGGAACACATTAGGCACACAGGACAAAATAGTGTACAACTATAGAAATCTAGTGTTTGACAAATCCAAAAATACCAACTTTTGGGATAAGAATTCATTATTTGAAAAAAAAAAACTGTTGGGAAAACTGGAAATTAGTATGGCAGAAATTAGATATGGACCCACACTTAACACCATATACCAAGATAAGATCAAGATGGGTCCATGATTTAGGCATAAAGAATGAGATCATAAATAGATTAGAGGAATACAGGATAGTTTACCTCTCAGACTTGTGGAGGAGGAAGGAATTTATGATCAAAAGAGAACTAGAGATCATTACTGATCACAAAATAGAGGATTTTGATGACATCAAATTAAAAAGCTTTTATACAAACAAAACTAATGCAAACAAGATTAGAAGGGAAGTAACAAATTGGGAAAATATTTTTACAGTTAATAGTTCTGATAAGTAGAGAACTGACTCTAATTTATAAGAAATCAAACCATTCTGCAATTGATAAATTGTCAAAGGATATGAACAGACAATTTTCAGATGATGAAATTGAAACTATTTCCTCTCATATGAAAGTGTTCCAAATCACTATTGATCAGAGAAATGCAAATTAAGACAACTCTGAGATACCACTACACTCCTGTCAGATTGGCTAAGATGACAGGAAAAAATAAAATAATAATGAATGTTGGAGGGGATGTGGGAAAACTGGGACACTGATGCATTGTTGGTGGAGTTGTGAAAGAATCCAACCATTCTGGAGAGCAATTTGGAACTATGCCCAAAAAGTTATCAAACTGTGCATACCCTTTGATCCAGCAGTGCTACTGCTGGGCTTATATCCCAAAGAAATACTAAGGAAGGGAAAGGGACCAAAATGTTCGTGGCAGCTCTTTTTGTAGTGGCTAGAAACTGTAAAATGAATGAATGTCCATCAATTGGAGAATGGTTGGGTAAATTATGGTATATTAAGGTTATGGAATATTATTGCTCTGTAAGAAATGACCAGCAGGATGAATATAGAGAGGTTTGGAGAGACTTACATGAACTGATGCTGAGTGAAATGAGCAGAACCAGGAGATCACTATAACACTTCAACAATGATACTATATGAAGATATATTCTGATTGAAGTGGATATCTTCAACATAAAGAAGATCCAATTCAGTTTCACTTGATCAATGATGGACAGAAACAGCTACACTCAGAAAAGGAACACTGGGAATTGAGTGTAAAATGTTTGCACTATTGTCTTTCTACCCAGGTTACTTATACCTTTGGAATCCAATTCTTACTATGCAACAAGAAATTTGGTTTTACACACATATATTATATCTAGGTTATACTATAACACATTTAATATGTATGGGATTGCCTGTCATCTAGCGAAGGGAGTAGAGGGAGGTAGGGGAAAATTTGGGAAAATGAATACAAGGGATAATGTTGTAAAAAAAAAAATTACCCATGTATATGTACTGTCAAAAAATTATAATCATAAAATTATTTGTAAAAAATTCAAATGCTTTATTATCTCCTTCATGATCTAGTTTCCTTGCTTGGAGCCTGGGCTAGCTTTCTTGGAAGCCTTCCAGAGTCTTGGTTTCAGTGGGGGGAGTGCAGGAGGCTAGGCCAGCCACTACAAGGCTGATAAAGATGGACTAAGTCTCTGTCCTTGGTTCTGAGAGCTCCTGCCTCCAGTACTCTTGTCTTCTCTGGCTCTGTCTCCAAGTTCTCTGAGTCTCTCTCTGGCTCTTCTGAGTCTGTCTCACAGGCCTTAGTCTCAGTGGGGAAAGTGCAAAGGCCAGGCCAGCCATGGTGCTGTGAGATGAAGTGAATGAAACTGGCTCTGCATCCCTACTGAGTCTGTGTCTGATCCTTCTGAGTCTTTCTCCAAGCCATTCTGAGTCTGTCTCTGGCTCTGAGTCCCAACTTATATGCCCCACACTGAGTATAAACCAATCATTTTATCACTAGGAAACCATTATTTGTTGTAAGATTAAATCAATCATTCTGAACTTATTAATCACCATGCTAAACTAGATAATCCTTGTCTCATCAATTCTACTGACTTAACACCTTGTAAGAATCCTTGTTTCAGAGTTCTGGCCCATAACAGGTTATGATGATTTACAATTTACTTCACCATCTTGGCTTCTACAAGATACCTAGAAATCCTTTTTGTTGTTCGATCATGAATCAACTCTTTGTATAGCACACAAGTTTCTTCTCTTCTCAATTACTTTCTAAAGTTTGTCCAAGCTCATGTCTGTTGCTTATTTGATATTATCTGTCCATCTCATCCTTTGCCATTCCCTTTTCCTTTTGCCTTCAAACTTTCCAAATATCAGATTTTTTTCCCCATAACTTCTGTCTTTACATTATGTGGCCAAAGTATTTCAGCTTCAAAATTTGACGTTCCATTGAATAATCTAAATTAATTTAAGTATTGACTGATTTTAACTCCTCACTGAATAATGGATTCTCAAAAGTCCATACCATAATCCATACACCATAATTTCAAAGTGTCAATTCTATAAAACACAGCTTTTTTTATACTCCAACTCTCAAAGCCATACATTGCTACTGGAAAAGCTATAGCTTTGATTTTTGTTACCATGGTGATATCTCTGCTTTTTACACTTCTGCCCATATCTGCCATAGCTTTCTTTTCAAGAAGCAAGATTGATTTCATGGTTGCTGTCATTGTCTTCAATGATCTTTGACCCCAAGAATATAAAATCTAACACTACTTCCATTCTTTCTCCTTCTTTTTGCCAGGGACCAACTGGCAAATGTTTTCTTTAATTTTTAAAAGCTTCAATCCAGTTTTTGCACACTCTCCTCTTTCAGCCTTGTTGTAACCCTAGATATCTTAGAATCAGTTGGAGTCAGGATAAGCAAAAGTCTTTATTCTTTGTCTTTTGGGGTCTCCATCAGGGGGTTAGATATAGGAATCTACACACATCCTTCCTCTCTCTTCACCGCCAAAGAAAGATCCTGCTTGTCCTACTCCACCCTCTGATCTCCCTTCCCCTTCTCTGTCCACACCCACAGATCAAGCCAGCCCAGAGTTGAGTAGGGTCATCCTCCAAGCATGTTTTAATAGAGAATTGTCCAATTGGTAATTAGCCTTAAAGCTAGGTTACCTTCCCTTAAGTGCATCTGCTCAGTTCTAACACTTTACACAGCCTCATTAATAGGATACTTAATTCTTCACTTTAAGTTATCAGAATGGTATCATCTGCATATTTGAGTTATTGATATTTGCCCCAGAGACCTTAATTCTAGCTTTTGACTCATTCAGCCTGGGCATTCTGCATAAAATATTCTACATGGCAGTCAGATAAATAGGATGGCAATAGACACTCTTGCTGTATTTCCTTTTCCAATCTTAAAGTAATCTAAATAATTGTTCATGGGTAGGCTTAGCTAATATTAACAATGATAACATTACCCAAAATAATTTATTTATTCAATGTCACCATAATCAATTTACAAAAATATTACTTTATACAACTAGAAAAATAACAAAATTCACCTGAAAGAATGATTTTAAAAAATGAAGGAGGCCTAGCAATACCAGATCTCAAATTATACTATAAAGCTGGATCAAGAAAATAATTTCGTATTAGGTAAAAATATTGATCAATGGAAAAGATTAGAAATACAATATACAAATGCACACAACAATCTAATATTTGATAAGCTCAAAGTCCCAAGGTCTTAGGGAAAAAAATTAGCATAAAAATATAGGGAAAAATGTACAATACTCTGGCAAAAATTAGGCGCAAACATCTCATAGCAGACCAAGATAAACTCAAAATATATGCAGAATTTAGACATAAAGACTGATATCATAAACAAATTACTGAAACAAAGAATAATTACTTGTCAATGACCAAACGAGATAGTAAGATTCACAAAAAAATTAATAATTTTGATTATATTAAATTTAAAAGTTTTCACACAAATAAAATTAATGCAGCTAACATTAAAAGAAAAAAGTGTGAAAATATCTTTATAGCAAATTACTCTGACAAAACTCTTATTTCACAAATATAGGAAACTTAACTCAAATTTACAACAATAAAAGCTGTTTCCATAAAAGTATATCAATAGAAAATTTTCAGAGGAAGAAATCAAAGCTCTTAACAACCATATGGCAAAATGGCCTAAATCACTAATAATTAGAGACATAAAAATTAATACAACTCTGGTATTGGCTAAGAGAACAAAAAAAAAAAAAAAAAAAAAAGGAAAATGACAATTGCTAAAGGGCAAGTGGGAAAAAATAGATACACTTATGCAGTGTTGATGATCAAGTGTGAACTAGTCCAAATATGGACTATATGAAAACAATCTGATCAAAAAACTAGTTCAAATATGGACTATATGAAAGCAATCTCATCAAAAAACTTTTAACCATGCATAACCTCTGGACCAGTGACATCACTATTTTTTCCAAGAGATCAAAGAAGGAGGAAAAGGATACATATACATAAAAATATTTATTCTTTGTAGTGACAAAGAAGTAGAAACTGAAGCAATATCTATCAACTGGGTATGTGAACAATATAACTATATGAATTATAAAAATGATAGAATCCAATTGCATGATAAGAAATGATAAAGAAAAACCTGTGAAGACCTGGATAAACTAAAGCTGAGTAAGATAAGTAGGACAAGGAGAGCAATCAAAGCTGAGTGAGATAAGTAGGACAAGGAGAACAACAAACAAAGAGAACTATATAAGTAAAGAGCAATATTATAAAGATAATCAATTTTGAAAGACTTAAGAATTCTAATCAACACAATGGCCACCATAATTTCAAAGGACATTTTTCTTTTGGAAAAAAAATTGTTTAAGGAAAACTTGGTGAAATTAAGCAGTTTTTAAACAATTATCATATCATACTTTGGTTTCCTTGCCAGTACTCTAGGATATGAATATTTGCTGTCAGCTTCCAAAAGAATAACAGAATTGAACTGATTTCACTATGATATACTTAATTCCTATAGTGGCACTTTCTCCACTACTGGTATCATGCAGTTCTTCTCCCCACACATTTGGTAAAAATTCTCATATCAAAGAACTCAATATATCTGATATCAATATCTGTTTATAAGATACAATAAATAACCTTTTTAAAAAATAGGTTAAAGCTTTTTTTTGTTGTTGTTTTCCACTAAGTGAGATGGACATAATCCTTTACAATCTGACACTAAAAGCATTCCTCACTAAGATAATAGACACAGACATTTTGTTGGAAACTTCACAAATGGCAAGTAAAGAAATATAAATATAGCAAGTTCTTTCATTCTCTGAAATGACCTGAGAATGCTAAGTTATTAAACAATGGAATCTCAGGAAATCTTGGATACATAAATGTTCAAAGGTACTATATCTGGTTATATTTACTTTGATAGTATTGGCTTTAAATTATGCTTTATAAATGTAGAATTTGATTTCACAAGCAATATCAATTTGGTTTTTCAAGTGTTACGCGTGTCATGTATAAGAGCAATTCTACACAAGTTTTTTTAGTTCATTGCATAAAAAATTTTGGCACTGATTCTGTAACTTTTGTGTAGAAATTTTCAACAAAAATAAGTATGTGCAATTTTCATATGCACATATATTTAAATTATTAAATTCCAAGACCAAAAAAAATAGCCTCAGCATCATATCTCAAAAATAAAACTGCTGAGATTTCTTAGAACCAAATGGCAAAGAAGAAATAGGAAAAAAATCCACCAGTCATCTCCTTATACAAAACCTCAAAATGAAAACTTTTGAAATGAAAGCATTCAGTAATATTGTAGACAAATTTTAGAATTTCTGAGTTAAAGAAAAATACTGCAAGGAACCAAAAAGAAAGAATTCAAGTACTAAGAGAAAATTTGAAGTTCAAACACAGTATATATGTGTTTATAAATATAAAACAATAAATATGAATAGTGATAAAGGATTAAATGATGATAAACTGTTTACATTCTAATATTGGGAGATGATATGTGTGTCAAAGTAATTTGCTGACTGATTAATCACTAAACATTTTAAAACATCTCTATGTGCCAGGCATTATGCTAAGGACTGGTGCTAAGAATTTATAGTAAGCTTCTTAACCCTATCATCACAAAGTCATAAAGGGAGTCTAATTAAATAAGTCCTGGGAGCCCATAATGATAGTCTTAAGGGAAGAATGGAAAGAGATGGGAAAAAAATATGCTAGGTCAGGGAGGAATGGAGGGGAAGGTTAAAGAATAATATATAATGTGCTCAGGATACACAAGTAGAACCTAAACAAAAACAGAAATAGTTAAGTCTTGAAACACTCTCTTCTGAACTGGCAAAAAAAAAAAAAAAAAAAAAAAGAGAAAGAGAGAAGAAAGAGAAAGAGAGAGAGAGAGAGAGAGAGAGAGAGAGAGAGAGAGAGAGAGAGAGAGAGAGAGAGAGAGAGAGAGAGAGAGAGAGAGGAAAACAGGAAGAAAAAGAAGAAGCGAGAAGGGGAATTAGAAGGAAGATTGATTATGGGATGAATTATTTCTCAATAAAATAAATTCTAATTAAAATGTACAAAAATATTTATACTTATTTTTGAGATGGTAAAGAATAGAAATTTGAGTGCCTATCAACTGAAGAATGGCTAAGTTCTATTATATAAATGTAATGAAATACTATTGTGCTTTAAGAACAAAGCCAGGAAAATAATTATATAATGACAACAATACAATCTTTGAAAGAATTAGGAAATCTAATCAGTGAAATGATCAAAGGGTTATTGATAAACATACTGCCTACTTCCTGATAGAGAAGTGAGGTACTTAAAGTGCAGAATGATAGCTATCTATGTACATATGAATATATAATGTGTGAATATAAATGTATGTGTGTGGGTGACTCAAGACTCAAAGCCTATTGAAAGAGGACTTTCCTCTTATTGATAGAAATCAATGCCCTATGCCTGCATGAGAAGAGAAGAGTTGGAGGACATCTTTGGACTTTCTGTGTGACTCTTAAAGGTCCTTTGGGTTTCAGAGGCTGTTGGTCTCATGTAGCATAGGGAACTGATTAGAAACTTCAGGGAACTTCCCCTTGTGAGATCTAAGACTCTCACTCTCTGGTTAAGCTTAGTTACCTCATTCTCAGTAGAAAAATTCCTTCATTCTGTATTATCTGGTATATATTTGCCTATGTATACTTTTTTTCTGATTTCCGTTTTGCTAATGATTTGGGTTTCTTTGCTTCCTGCTACATGTATTCATTGTGGAACTGGTAGGATCTTCTTTCCCCATTAATGAACATTTAGTTTGAACCTAAAACTACATTCCTAGACTAAGAATATTTAAGAGAGGAGATAGATATAATTCTATCTCAGTACCTTCTGTGTGAGAAAAACAGAGTGACCTAGCTTCAGTCCCAACCTCCTGTTTCCCCTCCTGGGGAATTAAAATCGCTCTTAGAGAAGGATGGAGAGAAAAGAGACCAGTGGGGTCTTTTCTGCCTCACTTTGAGTCACACGATGCTTTTGGGGGGCAGAGTCATTATATATGTGTTTGTATTTGTGTGTATGTGTGTTTGTAATATACATATATATAATAATACATTAAACACATATATAAATTGTATTTCTATATCAAATTATATGTGAATATTTTATTTCCTTCTTTGATCAGTCCAAAATGAGAGATTCAAATGCTCTGTGTGTATGTGTCTGTGTGTGTTTGTAATATATACACATTTCTATATCTATGCCTTTCTTTTGGCCTCAACTGGATATTCTTCAACTGATAAATGAACAATTTTCAGACAAAGAAATTAAAACCGTTTCCAGTCACATGAAAAAATGCTCTAAATCATTATTAATTAGAGTGGCAAGGAACTGGAAACTGAGTGGATGCCCATCAATTGGGAAATGGATAAATAATATTATGGCATATGAATGTTACAGAATATTATTGTTCTATAAAAAATAATCAGGATAATTTCAGAAAGACCTGGAGAGACTTGAATGAACTAATGTGAAGTAAAGTGAACAGAACCAGGAAAACATTATAGACAACAACAACAAGATTATGTGATAATCAATTCTGATAGAGTTGGCTTTTTTCAGAAATGAGGTGATTCAGGTCAAATTCCAATAGACTTGTCATGGATAGAGCCATCTGCAGCCAAAAAGAGACTATGAGGACTAAATGTGGATCACAACAAAGTATTTGCACCTTTTTGTTGTTTACTTGCTTTTTTCTTCTACTTTTTTTTCCTTTTTGATCTGATTTTTCTTGTGCAGCATAATAAATGTGGAAATATATTATAGAAGAATTGCACAAGTTTAACATAAATCAGATTACTTGCTTTCTAGGGGAGGGGGTGAAAGGAAGAGGGAAAAATTTAGAATACAAGGTTTTGCATGGGTGAATGCCGAAAACTATGTTTGCATGTATTTTGAAAATAAAAGGCTATTATTAAAATGGGGTGAAAATTGAGACAATAGATAAAGAAAACAGATTTTTGGTGATTGAAAAAAATAATTAAATTAATTAACTTTAAAAATAAGCAGAGGAGAGTATATATAATTAAACTGATTTAATAGGGAATCACAATGGGAAAGGGAAGAAAATATGGCTAGTACAAGGGTGATGCCTTAGAAAGAACTTAAGGGGAGAGAAATAGATGGTTGTGAGGATCAATTATGAGCTAAAGAGCAGAAGGGAAAATAGAATGGTAACAGATTATGATCAGATAAAGGAAATTATGAGTTCATGGATAAGAATGTGGAATACTTGTGGGTGTTAAAGTAAAATAAAATTATTAGTGTTTGTGACACATGTAGAAAGTAGGGCTGAGAAATTAGTAAATTTAGGAATTGGAAAGTTAGGGTATTGAAGGGAATATCAGTTATGATGAAATCTAGTATGAAATCAGGAGAAAGGAAAAAGGCTTTGAACCAGGTTGAACTCACTAAAGAAGGAAGATGAGTATTTTGGACATGTATAGAAAATGAATGGCTACCAGAATCTTGACTAGATGAATAAGGATTGAATGAACCCTAAAAGAGAAGAGTCGATTTGTCGAGTAACTGTAATAAGAGGGTGAGGCTGGAAGTAGCAATTGAAAGCAAAAAATAAACCATTTCCCCTACCATGACAGGGGAATGATTGAAAATGCAACTTACACTGGAAAGTAAAGCTAGGGAAATTGTCATCAAGATAGAACCATGTCTCAATGAAGAAGATGGAGGGAATAAGAAAGGAAAATAAAAATTTAACAGGAAATTCTTATGATCATGTCAGGAGACATATAAATGTCTCAAAATGAATTTTAAATATCACTATAACCATGCAAACCAAAAGCATGCAAGATATCATATAAAACAGATTTCTAAAAGTTTTCATTTGCAGGTATCTAAATGCTATTTTTCAGTTTCCACTATATCATTCCAGAAAATATTTGTTCAAGGAAGTGATTGTATAATCCACTCACACCATAAACCAATAGTTACAGGATGAGTAAAGATTCTTGAATGCCAGTCCTCACTCTAATCTTTTGCTGATTTTGTCACTCCACAATTTTATTTGAGGCATGGATTTAAAGTTGTTTGGATGGTAATATTGAGAGAGTTCAATTAAAATGTCTCTAATCCACCAACTTTACTAAGTTCTGCTTGTCTCTAATAGTCACTGTCTTAAGAAAACATTGAATATTTTTTGGCTAATATTCTCCTTTTAAATCTATGAATATAGAAAAATATTACTTGCCTTATTTATAATCAGTTATAACAGATTTCAAAATAACAATTCAGATTAATTTACAAACAGGAAAAAATTTACCTCAATCATGTTAAGAGTTTGGCTTGTCTTTTTTCTTTTCTTTTTTTTTTCTTTCCTTCTTTTTTTTTTTTTCCTGAGGCAATTGGAGTTAAGTGATTTGCCTGGGGATCCCAGGACTAGGAAGTGTTATGTATCTGAGGTCACATTTGAACTCAGATACTACTGATTTCAGGACCAGCGCTCTATCCATTGTACCCTCTAGCTATTCCACTTATCCAATTTCTTCTTTTAAAAGTTTATTCTGAAAAGCTGGTAATATGATATCTTTTTACTGGGGCTTGGCCCTACATTATAGAATGCCCTTATCAAAGCTTCATGTTTCTGTCTGAAACATATATCTTACCTCTCTTCCTTTGCCTCACAAAAAACTGCAAATACTCCCTCAGATCAGTCAACAGGGAGTGGAGGGAGAAAACTAGATGAAAGCGCAGCATGGATAATTGTTCTTGGCCTGAATAGAAAAGAATGAAATTGGACATGGCCAATGCTTTATTTCCAGAAGATAGGGCAGGGACCCAAGGTTTTTGGAAAACCTGCATCCTAATAACAGAAAAGATGAATAGTAAATCCTGAAAGAGATTGTTTCTTTTTTATTATGAACTTGCCAAACAATAACAGATGTGAACATTTCCCTATATAAAAAGAACTGCAAAAGAACTGCATTTGAAACTGTGAATTGATATTAATATAATTAAAAAAAAAACCCTCTCCTAAACATAAGGCAAAAAAAAGAGGCCCAAATACAGAATCCTGTGGATTACTAAGATAGTATGGAACAATAAGAAAATCTAAAATGAGTCTTAAAAGAAACTTGTATATTAAAAAAGTTAAATGTGAGTACAGGTGAGAACTTTTATCTCTCAATTCAGTATTTTAAAACTGATTATATTAGAAGAAAATTGAATCTGACATAAAATATCTCTCTAAGGAAAAGATAGAGATATTAGGAGATTTGGAAATCTAAAGTTCTGAAGAGAAGAAAACTGGAATAAGACAAGGAGTTATATGGAAATAGTAGGTGATGTAAAAATGAAATATATCTCACATATAAATTAAATGTATTTTAATTAAAAAAAACTTTTGAAGCTAAACATACATCTCTAAAAAGTCAAAAAACAAAAACATTCCATATAGAACATAATATTTATATACTTGTAGCTATAAATACAAGGTCCATTCGTTAATAAAGACTGGAATGCAAAACCAGTTCAGCAGCAACCATACCACTCCCACCTTAGAACCACCAAAAACTTGCAGACCATCAGAACTACCTCTAAAAACAAAAACATGAAAAAATTTGAAGTTTAGCACCCACAAACAGGTAAGCAAAGTCTCCTTTCACAAAAAGTTCAAAGTAAAGATATAGTCTGGGAAAATGAGCAAATAAAAATAATAAACAATTTGATCATAAAAACTAATGTAGTGTCAGCAAAGACCAAATCAAAAACTTAGATGATAACAATGTGAAAACAGCTACAAGCAAAGACTCAAAGAAAAATGCTTACTGGACAATGTCAGCAAGAATGCTTGGAAGAGTTCAAAAAAAAAAAAAAAGATGAGTGATAGAGGAAAAGTAGGGGAAAGAAATGAGAGCAATGCAAGAAACTTATGAAAAGAATCCACAGCTTGGTAAATAAGGCACAAAAATACTGAAGAAAATACTACCTTTAAAAATTGAGCTAATATAATGGTACACTATTTCAAAATTTGATTCTTTTTGTACAGCAAAATAACTGTTTGGACATGTATACATATATTGCATTTACATTTTAACATATGTAACATGTATTGGTCAATCTGTGGGAAGGGGGTGGGGGGAAGAAGGGGAAAAATTGGAACAAAAGGCTTGGCAATTGTCAGTGCTATAAAATTACCCTTGCATATATCTTGTAAATAAAAAGCTAGAATAAAAAAAAAAATAACAAGCAAATAAATAAATAATTGAGCTAATAAAAAGCAAAATTGACCAAATGGGGGGGGGGGGAAGTGCAATAACTTACTGAAAAAAATCATTCCTTAAAAATTAGAATTAGGCAAAAATTAGAACCTAATGACTCCAGGAATCATTGTTATAAGGAATAATAAAACAAAGTAATGAAAAAAAATAGAAGAAAATGTAAAATATCTTTTCAGAAAAAACAACTGACCTGGAAAATTGGGAGGATAAATAATTTAACAATTATTGGGCAATCTGAAAACAAATGATCAACAATGCAGTCATTATTCAAGGAATTATCAAAAATTATCTCAATATCTTATATCCAGAAGGCAAAATGGAAACTGAATGAATCCACTGATCTACTCCTAAAAGAGATCCTAAATGAAAATTCTCAAAAATATTGTAGCCAATCCAGAACTCACCGATAAAAAAGAAAGTATTTTAAGAATCAGAAGGAAATAATTCAAACATAATGGAGCCACAGTCAGGATCACATAAAATGTACCAGCTTCCATATCAAAGGAACAGAGAGCTTGGAAGGAGGGCAGCCAATAATTACAACCAAGAATCACATACCTAGCAAAAAACTCCTTCAGGGGAAAAAATAGTCATTCAGTGAAAAAGAGGACTTCAAAGCATAAAATGATCGGAACTAAATAGAAAATCTGACATTTTCAAACAAAGTAAAGTAAGAATAACTGGGAGATTATTGTGAACTGTAACAGCAATGTTGTAAAGTATAATTTTCTTACTTTTGGGGGTCTTTTGCTCTGTGATATGGTTATGTTTTACGTGATTTCACATGCATAATTAATATATTATTTGCTTTCTCAGTGGGTGAGGGAGTGGTGAGAGGGAGGGAGAGAACCAGGAAGCCCAATTTAAAAAAAAGAATGTTTAAATAAATAATAACTTTTTTGAAAAGAAAAAAATTGATGGAAGATTCTGGGAAGATGGAGAAGCAGATAAATAAATTTCAAACTTCCCAATTTCCCCTACAAATAGAATAAATTTTCACCTCCATTTAAATATGGGGTGAAAAATCAAGAAGATTTGGGGTAAAACAGGGGTGTTCCACTTACAACCAAAGACATCCAAAGAAAGACTTGGCCAAGTATTAAATCATGTGAAGTGCAAACACTTCGGGGCTAGCTTGAAAGAAACACTAAGTGGAGAACCCTGGGGCTACTTGGGTGTGGATGAAGCCTAAGCAGAAACCAGGGAGACTTCCATCTCCTCGACTTTCTGGAATCTGTGTCTGAGTCCTGGATGACTGAGGGAATCTTGCCTGATTAGGAATGCCAGGCCAAGCTGTGCTGCAGAGCCATGGCTCTGGAAGAGAAGGAACCAGCACACTCGTGTGTACAGAAATAACCAGGATTGCTGCCGGCTGTAGACACTTGCTAGAGGGGAGAGCTTTGGTTTGGGGTTCTTGGTCACAGGGACCAAGTGAAGTCAGAGATCATAACCCCACCCAAGATTAGAGGTCCTTCCACTAATACCTTTTATTCAAAAAATGAACTGGCAAAGAAGAAAGAACTCCACTATAGAAACATACTATGGGAACAGGGAAGACCAGGGTTCATCTTCAGAGGAGGACACTGAAGTAAAAATAGCTTATACCCCAATGGTTTCCTGTCCAGAATGGTGAAATGGCTTCCTGTCCAGAAAGAATTTATAGAAGAACTTAAAAGAGAATTTAAAAATCAAATGAGAGACTTTGAGAAAAAACTGAAAGATAAAAATAAAAACCATCTAAGAAAAACAAGAAGATTATGGAGAAAAAGGTAAGTAGCTAGAAAAGAAGATAGAGTCTCAAAGATGAAAATAACTCTTTGAAAATTAGAATTGGGCAAGAGGAAACCAGTGAAGCAATGAGAGAAAAAAATAGAGAAGAATGTGAAACAAAAGAAAAACAATAGATCTGGAGAACAGATCAAGAAGAGAAAACATAAGAATAATTGGACTGCCTAAAAGTTGCGACCAAAAAAGGGACTTTGACACTCATATGACATATGACAATATTTTTTATTTTTGCTTCATTTGTTTTGTTTTCATTTTCTGTTTTTCTTTTTTTCTTATTCTGTTTCTTTAAATAAAATAAATTTGAAAGTTAAAAAAAGAAAAAAATGTTCTCATGGATCTGGCACTTAAGTTCTGGAGACAAAACAAAAATGAAACTACTCCTGACCTCAAGAAATTTATATTACATGTGAGGAATCATTTATAAATAATACATTTATACATAATCCATAATACAACTTGTTTTAACAAGAGAATTTTCTTTTTTCCATTAGAATCCCACATCTGATACTAAAATAATCTTTCATTAATGGAAAGGGAAAGGATTCAAAGAAGAGTCTAAGGAACTAAGAATAAAATCCTATAAAAAGGCATATGTTAAGGCAAAGTCATATAATTGAAGTTTCAAGAGGCTACAGCTTATACCCTTTTTCATTTTTTCTGTACAAAGTACAAAGCATTAGATACTTAACTGTTCTGATAGAAGAGTAAGAGAAAAAAAGACAGCTAAGAATTGAACTCAAGACTATGAATTTAGGACTTTTTAAAGCAAAATTGAGACCTAGAATCCTAAAAACATACTAAAGCTGGAAAAAATAGTCATATTTTGTACAATTCTTGTTAAAAACAACTTTCCTACAGTCATGTAGTCATAGTCACACCAGAAGCTAGCCTCTTTGTGATGGCAAATCTAATCATTCCAAATTCCTTGAATCCATGTATTTATTCTTTTTCAAGTTTTTGTCCCTTGATCCTATTAAGAGTTGGATCAACTTTCATGAATAGTAGAAGTCTAGAGAGGATAGAATTGAATAACATAAAGTTTCACTGTTCAGGAAGTGGTTTTTTTTAGCAATATCCTGGCTATATTTGATCTGATCAGGAGAGTGCCTCTTGAAATACTTAAACATTTGAAAACTCTCCTTAGCAATGCAGCTTCAGAGACAGCAAAATAAGGGATCTCTGAATATATGAGATACCTGTAGAGGGAATGGATAAGTTGCAGGAATCAAATAAGGCCTTATGTAAGATGTAGAATATGAATGGAACTTGAGAGTGCTTTCTAAAAATGGGCATTTGAGTTCAGAAATGGAATGTTATTTATGAAGACTAACCAATAGGCTAATTTTAATGAACTGTACAATGTGTGAATGAGCAGTAATTTGTAATAAACTCTGTAAAGTAGGCTGGAGCCAGAGTGGGAAGTTTTAAATGCCCACAGAGGAGTCTACATGTTAACTTAAAATCAACTGAGAGTTTGGATTTTGTTATTATTGTTCTTTGCTTTTTGAGGGTTTTTTTTTTTTAACGTTGTGGTCAAGGTTCTGTTCTCTAGGAATATCCTTTTGATATTGGTCACAATGAAGGGCTGATTAGAGAAGGGAGAGATTAGAGACAAAGTGATCAAGCAGGATGGTACTGCAATAGTCCAAATGAGAGATAATGAGGAACCAGGTTGATATGGATTTGAGAGATGTTGTACTCAGATTTGGCAAATTTTGGTAATTAACAGGATAAGGTGTTGATGATCCTGAAGTTACATAATCTTGGTGAATAAAATAGGGGTGCTAGTAGAAGAAAGGGTTAAGGGAAGAAAAAAATGAATTTTGTTTGATATATATTAAATTTGAGATTCCTCTAAGAAAACTGTTAATGTCCAAAAAACCATTGGTGATCAAGACCAGTGCCCAGGAGCAAAATTTTTTTAACTCTTTTTAAAGCCAGCATGTTAGCTATTCTCCCTCCTCCTCACTCCCACTGCTCCTTCTCTCGTTTGTACTGTCTACTTTTAGTAGGATATAAAATCCTGGAGGTCACTATTGTTCTTTTTTTTTTTTTTTTTTTTTTTTTTTTTTGCTTGTATTTGTATACCCAGCTTAGTGCCTGGCACATTAAAAGGTAGTATTTTTTTAAAACACAATAAGCAATAAATTTATTGATTTATAGCATTTATAATTTAATATGATGGATAAAGTATTAGCATGGGTACTATTAGACAGACTTGCAAAAGTATATGTATTTAAGTCAGTGATGAGTCATTTTATACTACAGTTATCCACATATATCATATCCCCTCCAGGAAGTCAGGGGCCATATCTTATCTAAATTGTGCATCTCTTCCAGTACCTAACACAGTGCCTTTTACACAGAAGGTACTTAAGAAATGCTCTTTGAGATAATAAATAGATTAGAGAAACAGAAAATAGTCTACCTCTCAGACCTATGGAGGAGGAAGGAATTTATGACTAGAGGAGAACTAGAGATCATTATTGATCACAAAATAGAAGATTTTGATTACATCAAACTAAAAAGTTTCTGTACAAACAATACTAATGCAAACAAGATTAGAAGGGAAGTAACAAATTGGGAAAATATTTTTAAAGTTAAAGGTTCTGACAAAGGTCTCATTTCCAAAATATAGAGAACTGACCCTAATTTATAAGAAATCAAGCCATTCTCCAATTGATAAATGGTCAAAGGATATGAACAGACAATTCTCAGATGATGAAATTGAAACTATCCACTCATATGAAAGAGTGTTCCAAATCACTCCTGATCAGAGAAATGCAAATTAAGACAACTCTGAGATACCACTACACACCTGTCAGATTGGCTAAGATGACAGGAACAAATAATGATGAATGTTGGAGGGGATGTGGGAAAAACTGGGACACTAATAGATTGTTGGTGGAGTTGTGAAAGAATCCAGCCATTCTGGAGAGCAATTTGGAACTATACCCAAAAAGTTATCAAACTGTGCATACCCTTTGACCCAGCATTGCTGCTATTGGGCTTATATCCCAAAGAAATACTAAAGAGGGGAAAGGGACCTGTATGTGCCAAAATGTTTGTGGCAGTCCTTTTTGTTGTAGCTAGAAACTGGAAGTTGAATGGATGCCCATCAATTGGAGAATGGTTGGGTAAATTATGGTATATGAAGGTTATGGAATATTATTGCTCTGTAAGAAATGACCAGCAGGAGGAATACAGAGAGGCTTGAAGAGACTTACATCAACTGATGCTGAGTGAAATGAATAGAACCAGAAGATCGCTGTATACTTCAATGCTGTATGAAGAGGTATTCTGATGGAAGTGGATATCTTCAACATAAAGAAGATCCAACTCACTTCCAGTTGATCAATGATGGACAGAAATAACTACACCCAGAGAAGGAACACTGGGAAGTGAATGTAAATTGTTAGCACTACTGTCTATCTACCCAGGTTACTTATACCTTCGGAATCTAATACTTAATGTGCAACAAGAAAATGGTATTTACACACATATATTGTATCTAGGTTATATTGTAACACATGTAAAATGTATGGGATTGCCTGTCATCGGGGGGAGGGAGTAGAGGGAGGGAGGGGATAATTTGGAAAAATGAATACAAGGGATAATATTATAAAAAATTACTCATGCATATATACTGTGGAAAAAAAATTCTAAATAAAAAAAAGAGAGAACTGAGAAGTAGAGACAATATTTATGACAAAGGAAAAAAAAATTAAAAAAGAAATGCTCTTTGAGTAGAATAAATTGGGAGTAAAGTATAAAAATGACATACCTCAGAAAGAAAAAAATGAATTCTAAATATCAATCTCTTAAAATTTGATATGTGATAATCAAAAAAGGAAGGTACTTTTAAAAACATGACTTGTATCTGCTGAAGTCAACATATATTTAAATTGCTGCCTACTAAAATATTACATTAAATATATATAATGAAAGAGTATTGTAAAGCATATAGTAAAAGACAAGGACTCATTAAATTGATTGAAATTTAAATAGAAATAACTTTTTTTCCACTGAAAACAGTAAACAACTCACCTGCAAGTTCCATGTCTGTTTTACATATTCTCTGATGAGGTTTTCCTTCAAATCTTCAAATGGACCAGTCTTAGGTTCTACTCCAGGTGGCCTATTAAAAGGTTTTTTCAGAAGACAGACCAAGCCATCAGACTCCTGAGAATGATAAATGCAGAGTTCAGCAGGGCTGGTGTGGGTCCTTCCTCCAGAAATGGCATATGTACCATTTAGCTCCCTCTCAATAGTGTAATGATGAGCCTTCCTTCCAAAAGCCACAGATAATGCAAAGCCACCCAGGTAGTTGCGACTCTGGCGAAGTAGATAAAGTCCATCACTCATTCCCCCCTGAACAAGATAATCTTCTGCTTCTTCACGGGTGATGTTGCCAAAGAAAAAGAGTAAGTGGTTTGCACTATCAATCATGTTGACTGCCATAGCCGCTTACTAGGTCAAAAGCACTTTTCCTATACCTAGTAGAGAAATGAAAAAATATAGTCAACTTGCAGATGAAAGGACAAACCAAATGTGGGGTATAGGGGAGCAAAAGATTCTTAAATCTACAAAAATCCTTAATAATTATCTACAACAAATTCCTCAGGGATCAATGTGGTGCAGTGGAAGAGATTAACAAAAATGAAAGAAAAAATAGAGCTGGCCAAATGACAAACTTTGGAGAGGAATAAAAAACAAATAAAAACTATTAATTAGTCTGATTTATAAAGAGATACATAAAGGATAAATTACAACATACATATTTTTTGCCTTGCTTTACATTCCTAGAGTTTAGTACAGTGCATAGTACATAGTAAGTGCTCAATAAAAAATGTTTGTTTATTCACAATTTAAAAAATAAAAGGATTATTTCCCAAACTTTTTTTGCGAAATTATATATCAACAAAACTGACTAAATGAAATTGACAAATTAAACTGATGAATATCTGTCAAGGTCCGGGCTAGCTCCTCTGAAGGGCTCAGAATCAGTCCTTGTCAGGATAAGCAAAAGTCCTTGCCCCACGTTGTGGGCGCCAAATTGTCAAAGTCCTGTCATCTCTAAGTTGTCCTTGGGGACTCCTCAAAGGCCAAACCAAAGGTGTGAACTAGAGAATTGTTAAGTACCGACTTAGCACTTAGTAAGAACCTAACAAATATCTATAAAAATATGAAATGTCAAGGTAAACTGAAGTAAAATAGAATTTAAATAAAACACAATTTCAAAAAAAAAGAAATTGAATAACTTCAATAACTGAATTCCCTGAAGGAAAAAAAATGCCAGGACTAGAAGGACAGAGTGAATTCTAAGTACTTTCTTTTCTTTTTCTTTTTCTTTTTTAATTTTATTTAATATTTCCCCCAATTACATTCAAAACAAATTTTTTTACATTTGTTTTTACAATTTTTGAGTTCCAGGTTGTCTCCCTTATCCCCACCCACAATTAAGAAACCACATGTAAGGTTATGCAAAAGATTTCCATAAAGGTCAAGTTGTGAAAGCAAACAGATCTTCTACCTTAATGAAAATAAAAACCTTAAAGAAAAATTAAGTTAAAAATAAAGAGAGAGAATCCTTCGATCTATATTCAGAATTTTCTTATCTGAGTATGGATGGAATTTTTCATCATAAGTCCTTCAGAGTAGGTGTAACTGATTGTAATACTGAGAATAACAAACTATTAAGTATTTTCAAAGAATAATTTATTTCAATATTACATACACAATTCATTCTATGAATAAATATGACCTTGATTCTTAAACCAGGAAGAAACAAATCAGATAAAACTATAGACCAATATTCTTAAAGAATATTTGAATACTTCTAAATGAAATATAACAAAAAGGCTATAGCAATACAATTAAAACATGTAGTTTTATCCCAATAGTGTTTATACCAGGCATGAAAGGTTCATTCTGAATTAGTAAAACTATGAAAATGAGAGACCTTATTAATAAGAAACCCCTCCAAAAAAATCACATGAACATTATATATATATATATATATACATATATATATATATATATATATATACACACACACACACACACATTATATATATATATACACACACACACACACACACACTGAGAGCCAGCATTACATGCAATGGAGGTAGATTAGAGTCTTTACAATAAGTTTAGGGGGAAATTTTGGCCATTAGCATTTAACATAAATTCTATCTATATCATTAAACAAGAAAAATTAATTTCAATTTCAATAATAAGAGCATAGATAAGGAGAAACCAAGCTATTATTTTTGTAAGTAATAAGACAAAGGAGATAAAATGCTTGGCCTGGAGTCAAGAAGATCTGGGTTCAAATGCAGCCTCAGATACTAACTATGTAACTTTAGGCAAGTAATTTAAATATCAGTTTGCCTTAAACCACTAAAAAAGGAAATGGAAAACTACTTCAGTAGCCTTACCAAGAAAAATCCATGGATTGTATGGTCCACGGGGTCATGAAAAATTAGATACAACTGAATGACTAAACAACAAAATTCAATGGAAAAGTTAACCAAAAAATAACTTTAATATATAAAATATGACCAAAACCACTGGCCTTTCTGTAATATTAATATTTTAATGAGTTAAAGAGAGGGGGAAGGGGAGAGGGAGAGAAGGGAAAAAATGGGGAGCAGAAAAAAATAATCAAAGTAGACAGAGAGTTGACATCAAACTAAAGATGATCTGAGTTCAAGTTAATCCTCTGACACACATCTGGGTATCACTGAACAAACTGCTGAATTTCTCTGTGCAATAGGCAATTCTTTAATACTATAAGTTGCAGACATATTGGAGACATTTCTCTTAAGATTCCCTTAGAACAATGAAATCTCAGATTCAGTCACATAAAAATATACATAGCTATAGCTTTCAATTTAGGTCAGCTAGTATCACAATAGATAGAGTGCCAGACCTGGAATCAAGAAAATCATCTTTCTAAGTTCAAATGTGGCCTCTGAAAGTCACTATATGATGCTGGGCAAGTCACTTAATCCTGCTTCCCTCAGTGTCCTCATCTATAAAAAATCTGGAGAATGAAATGGCAAATCACTCCAGCACCTTGGCCAAAAAAACCTCAAATGGGATCTTGAAGACTCAGGAATGACTGAAATGATTGAAAAACAAAAAGATATCAACATATAGTTATACAAATCTATATATAATATTAAAGTAATATGTTATATGCATAAGACACAAACATTATCAAAAGCGCAAATAATGATGAAATTATATCTTTACTTTTAGTGCGAGCCCTATTATTAAATTTTAAAAAATTAAATTCTAAAAAAATTTCTTTTGATTTAATACTGTAATACAGTAATTCAAAGATCTGGTTCTCAAAGAATGACTATCACATTTTAAAATCATATCCCTTACTTTTCTTGGCTATCAGCTTCCTGTTATACATTTTTATTCTGTTATTTCCAGAACCAAAGTCATTCTCAGCAGAGAGAAGTAGAAACACAATTAAAAAGACCTGATTTTTCTCTTACTATCAGTTATCATTCATTTTCCATCCGCAATTCTGCAATTCTCCACAGAATACCTCCACATCTCATGATAACATGATCAGATATCCCATTGACATTCTGATATTGATAGTCCAGACCTTTCTCAAATTATCCTCAACCGCCTCTCCCATAAAATCAGAAATTTAAAGTGTAGAGCGCAAAATCCATCTCAGAGCTTTCCTTTAGAGAGGGCTCACTAACTTTCAGGTAATAATTACCCGTAAGTTGTTCTGCTGAACTTATATTCCACAGAACACCACACCTCTAGGTAGATACCCTATGCAACTTCTTTTAGCTTCCTTTTATGTGTTGTTTCCTCCCATTAAATTGCAAACTTCTTAAATTTGTATCCCTAGCTACATAGCAAATATTTAATAAATGTTTATCAAATCAAATTGAATTGAATACGCTCCTCAACTTAAGTATTTCCTTTACATTGGAGTAGGTACTCCAAGTTCTAAACTACAAAGTGTAATGTTCTCTTCTCTAAAAATATAATCATTCTTTGGGAGCAGGTTTCTTGGGGAGCTTCTGGAGGCAGGCTTCATTTCAGTTCAGTTCAATAATCCCAAATGTGGCCAGGAGTCCAAATCCTTTACTGTCTCTTTCCAAATCTTATCTCCCTCACTTGAGCCTCAGCTAGTTTTCTGGAGGCCTTCTGGATCTTGGCTTCATTGTTCTCCACAGGACAGCCTGTCACCACTTCTCAGTCTTCCTTTGTTCTCCCCGATTTGTGAATCTCCTTGATTGAATCCTGACTCTGAATCTCCCGAAGTCCTCCCAATGTCTCCAGCCAGCATAAAGGTGGAAGTTGGAATGAACTCTGCCTCCAAGAGAATGGGTTTCTGGGTTCTCCCTGGGCTTGTGAGAGCTCCTTAAAAGTATGCTGTCTTAAAGGTGTGAATCTCGTGGAATTCTAGTAAGTACATTACTAAACTAGAGAACTGTTAAATACCATGCTAAATTAGATAATTATTGTCTTTATCCATTCCAGTGACTTAGCACCTTGTAAGAATCCTAACAACAAAGGAAATTCCCAAGTATAAATTCTAAAAATGTTTACTCTAAATTGATCAACCAAAACTTTTCCTTGTTCTTAGCCACTGTTTATGCTTAGGTGAAAGAAAACAGCTACACATTTCTCTCTAAAAAGAGTTTTGCTGCTGCTGCTGTGCTTATAATCTCAGGAATATTATTTGAATGAAGAATGGTGTGATTGCAATACTATAGCCATGGCTCCAAGTTGTCTTGATCATTTAAATAGTCTTAAGTGTATGCTTTTTGACTCCAAGATGTCTGGTTTTAGGAGTATACTGTATCTTACTTTTAAATTATTTTTAGATTATAATTTTATGACCAGGATATTGACTTCAATAAGAAATGATCAACTTTATGATCAGCAAAGCTGGCTCTGAAAGGAAGATACCTAACTTTAACTCCAGCTAACTTCTAAGCCATAAAATTAGCGTATCTGTAGAAAGCTTTCTTTGCAGCTCATTGAGTCCAAGCCACAGAAATTAGTATCCTAAAACTAGTAATGTAAACATACCTTTTACCTCTATAAATAGACTGTTTCTTTCCCCTATTTCTCTAACTTTTCTTTCAGAATTTAGCCCATCAGTCAATGGCATAATAATAAAATATTTTCCTCTTAGTCTGGAGATGGTCTAAGCCTACAAATTCTTTTGAGACATCTTGAGACAGCAACCTGAAACCCCAATTTTGGGGTGTGTTTTAATCTTTATACAATTTACCATCACACTTAAGTTTGTATTGAGAGGAAGGTGATACATATATTAAGGGAAAAGCAATTTGAAATGAGTGATGAGACTTGTCAAACAAGTAAAAAGCTTAATTAAAGTGGGTGGATGAATCTATCAACACCTGTAGCCATTTATGCTCTAATGACTTCCAAGGGGAGTGACTTTTGAGTTAACCCATCTGTAACTCCTGTAGACAGCTGGAATGAAGAGTAATTAAATAGGCTGGTCAGCATTTTCTTAGAAATGCAACATCTTAGATCACATTGTGTTCAAAGTGTGGTCCAAAGACCACCAGGGATCTTTGAGACAGTTTCAGGGGATCTGCAAGGTTTCATAACATATAAAAGCATTTAATAAATATTGATAGATATAACCCATGTAATCAAAAGCTCCTGGAGATAGGGGTTCTCAATCATTTTAAAGTGTATAAAGGGGTCATTAATCATTACCATAGAGAAGTTAGAATATGAATCATCTTTATGTGATTCACTGGTCGTCATTATTGTCAGCTGAAAACAGTGACAGATTAGATTTAAAAGCATTCACATTTACATAGATCAATGGTCAAAAGATTCAAACAATTCAAGCAGTTCTAAAAGAGGAATTACAAACTATTGACAACCATAGAAAAGAATTCTCTAAATTTACTAATAATATTACTATTAATTACTACTAATAATAAGTCTCCAAATTATTAATACTAAATTAAAACCATGCTGAGTAAATTAATTCATATCTCAAAAATTTGCAAAGGTGACAAAAGATAGGAATAATGGGGGGAAGGGAAGTTGTATAAACATTGAAACATTAATGCACTATTATCAGATAGAACCATTCCAAAAAGCAATTTAGAATTTCACAAAAATGTAACTAAGATATGTAACTGACCCATAACAATGGATACAACTTATCAACCAGCATTGGGAGAGGCTCTGTTGCCCCCCATCATGTGTATATTTTGCCCATACAAGATGCTTCTACATATGTATTCTCTATTAGAACATACAACTCTTCCTACTGAAGTTGTGTCTATTTCTGAAAGAGCACCAAAGGTAAATGTAGGAAATGTTTGGTTGCTAGTAAAAGCTATCACCAACACAAAAGGGGTATGTAATTTGGGAAGTAGGCCTTTCTCTCAGTGTAAAATATGCAAAACAAACTGAAAAATGAGAAGTAGAAAATATTAACTCAGAAAAAAGCTTGTTTTAAGTGTCTATTTAAAGTAGGGCAATTTTTACAGCCCACACCTGCAACAAAATCACCAAAAATTTGCACATTAATTGATGCATGCATTCAGCCAAAGACACTTAATTAAAACATTTTTATACATACCATTTATCTTTTTGCTTTGTTGCTGCTTTTAAAAAAAAACAACATTCATTAGCTCTATTTATACAATCAAAATACTTTAAAACTATCAGGCAATTCCACAATTTTGGAGGAACAGCATGAAGCTGTGTTACAGAATCTTTTAATAGTATTAAAAAATCCTTTACCCAAAACACTTGATATCAAATAATAGCAACTCAAGGCCCTATCCCTTTTATGAATTACCTGAGGGAAAATCTTAATCACAGGCTAGATGCCCAATATTCTCCAAGTAATTTTAATATTTTATTTATAGCAACACTGAGAGATAAAACACAGGTCTACAATTCAAGGAAATTTGGGCTTAAGCCTTGTTTTTAAGCCCTGTCTCTGACATCTTTTATGGCTGTGTGACCCTAGACAAGTCATTTAATCTCTAAGTGCCTTCACACAACTCTTTAAGACTATAAATTATAGAAAAGGTGCTTCATTGGAAGAGACAGCTTCCATATCACAAGCTACCAAAACTTATGAAACACACCTCTAATAAATTAAAGTCTATAAACATTTTTAAAAGACAAACACTACCATAAAAACCATTCCAAAAATGAAATGAAATAAAAGATGCAAAATAGAATAGTTAAGGGCTGAGAATGGAAAGATTAATTACTGCCTTATGATAAGATGATAGAAACAAAGAACTAAACTCTTTGAAAATAAGGATGAAATTCAAAAAACAATGACTATGAAACAATAAGAAATAGTGAAATAAAATTTTAAAATTGAGGGAGAAAAGAGATGAAAATATATGATTTATATTATCAAAAAACAAGCAATGTAGAAAATAAGTTGAGAGGGGAATATCTATGTATAATTGAATTACTGGAAAATTATACCCCCCAAAATACTGCAATATCATATTTCAAAAGCTCTTAAAAAAAGAAGTGAAAGTAAAAATAGAAAGAATATACCAATTATCCCTTACGAGAAACTCCAGGGAACCAAAATGGTAGAGAGTAGACAGGTCTTTGTCTGAGCTCCTCCTGGTTTCCCTCAGATCGACATCAGATCAAGCCTCTGAACTGATTTTGAAGTGCAGAATCCACAAATATTTGGAGTGTAACAAATTTTTTTAAAAAAGATATTTTGGAAGAAATTCAGAAAAGGTCTGTTTCAATCGGGCATAGGAGAGGTGGCCAAGTGCAGTTCAACACAGGGACCCTAGGTGAAGTGTCCTCCTCCCAGAGAGAAAATCTGCCAGGAGGATCTTAGCCAAAATACCATGGTGTTGGCTACTCTGTCCTGATTCAGAAGCCAGTGAATCAGCAGATCACATGTGAGACATTCAACCCAATTACAAAAAGGCAAATAGTGAGTCCCTGAACTCCAGAATAAGGTGGTACTTGCTCATTCTCATCCAGCAGCAGGCAGAAGTCAGCAGCACCACCCCTAGGGCAGTGTGAAGCTGCTATCATCTGTAGAGGAAGCTTGAGACAATTTCCCCTTTGCCTTAATAGCAGAGCTCAACCTTAAAGAATGAGCAAAAAAGCAAAAAGAACTTTGACCATAAATAGCTTTTATGGAGACAAGGAAGAACAGATTTCAAACCCTGAGGTCACTAAAAACAAAAGTCTCCAGATTAAGACCCAAAAGGTGATAATAGTTGCTTTCCACCTAACAAAGCTCTCTTGGAAGAATTCAAAAAAGATCTTAAAAGAGAGTTGGAAGAAAAATGGGGAAAGGAAATGAGAACTTTGTAGGAGAGTTTGGAAAAGGAAAGCCAGAAATTATCTAAAGTGAACTCCTTAAAAATAGATTTAGTAAAAAGGAAAAAGAAACCAACTTCTTGAAAAGCAAATTTGTGAAATGGAAAAAATCTAATGAACAAAACAACTCATTTAAAAGTTGAATTAACCAAATGCAAAAGGAGATAATTAACTGAACAAAATAATTTACTAAAAATTAGAAATGAACAAATGGAAGTAAATGACTTATGGAGACATCAAGAATAAAAAAAAAAATTAAAAACAGAAGAAAATGTAAAATGCCTCACTGGAAAAACAACTGACATGGAAAACTGATCCAAGAGAGACAGCCTAAGAATTATTGGAATATCTAAAAACCACAATGAAAAAAGAACCTAGACAATATCTTTAAAAAATCATCAAGGAAAACTTTCCTGACCTCCTCTGGTTCTAACTAGAAAAGAAATTAACAGTTGAAAGAATTTACCAATCACCTCTTGAAAGAGACCCCAAAATGAAAACTCTAAGGCATATTGTAGATAAATTTCAGCATTATATCAAGGAAAAAATTAGTACAAGTAGTCAGAAACAATTCAAATATTGAGGAGCCACAACCAGGATTACCCAGGACCTAGTAGCTTCCAAATTAAAGGATCTAAGGGCATAAAATATGATCTTCCAGAGGGAAAAGGAGCTTGGACTGCAGCCAAAAATCAACTATTCAGCAAAATTAAGCATTATCTTTCAGGTGAAAAGATGCCTATTTAATGAAATGGATGAATTTCCTTTATTTCTGATGAAAAGACCAGAGCTGAGCAGAAAATTTGATCTTCAAATACAGAATTCAAGAGAAGCATAAAAAAGTAAAAAGGAAATTTTTAAAAATTGTTTCTTTTAAAAGTTAAAAAGTGGGGGGGCGGAGCCAAGATGGCAGAGAAGATACATGGGACTGTGTAAGCTCCTTTCTTCCCTCACAACCAACCAGATATAACCAGCCTCAGAAATAGCGCTGGACTGATAGAATCCACAAGGACTGGAAGCACGACTTACCAGCTGAAGAGAATCTGGAGTTTCAACAGGAAAGGTCAGCTCCCAGGGGAGGAAGAAGAGAGGCCAGCGCAGACGGTGGGGTAGTGGCACACTGCGCCGGTCACGCTGGGGAGGGCTCTGGGATCAGAGAAGCCACTGAGATAAAACAATCTGGCACAGGCTGTTAGCTCTTCTCTGCTTATAATACAGCAGTTCAGAAGAGAAATCTAAGCAACTTTAAAATTTAAAACCAGATTGGATCTTCCCGGATCCCGGGGGGTGACTCAGCAGATCTGGGCACTGGTGGGTGTGGCCCACATAGGCAATCCAGGCTTTCACCTGGGGGTAGTTAAGAGATTGAAAAGTGGGCGGGGCAGTAACTCATAGTGCCTGGCTCGGCTGGCTGGAGGCTGTGGAACGTAAGTCCCAAAGAAGAGGAACCTTTGAACTAGGGACCCCGGTTTCTGGCAGACACTTCCAGTTTGAGCCCAGGGGCTTTTCACATCACCTGCTGCAGACATCCACGCCCCACCGGGACGCATAGGCTAGGCTTTGAGTCGCCTTTACTGTTCAGTCTCAACCTCAGGGAAGCCGCTAAAACACAGCGCCCTCAAAGCACAGCAGTGCTGATCACCTCTGAGGCACTTCCAGGGAGGGGGTGGGGAACTCTCTCCCAGAGCTCTCTCTTAGCTCAGGCGCAGGGGCCGCTGCATCCATCCGGTCTGGGAGGAAGCTAGTAAAGAAATAAATAAATAATTTCCTACCCCAGGGACAGACCCCAAAAGATTTTTTAAGTATGAGCAAGAATCCCAAAAAAACTATTAGATTCCTTCTACACAGAGAAAGAGCGGGTATCCAACCCCAAGGAAGTTAACAGCAGAGAGTCAGCAGATAACAACCTAAAGGGGAATGATTCCTGCCCCCCATCACATAAATCTCTCCTTGAAGAGACTATTAAAAAGTTAAGAGAGTTTGAAGAAAAATGGGAAAAGGAAAGAGAAGCTATGAAATTGGAGTTGGAAAAAATAAAGAATTCACAGGAGATGCAGGGAAACAAAATTAGTGAATTAGAAAAGGTAAAAAAATCACAGGAAAGTAGGATTTCTGAATTGGAGAAGATAAAAAAGTCTCAAGAAAATAGGATTTCTGAATTGGAGAAGATAAAAAAGTCCCAAGAAAATAGGATTTCTGAATTGGAAAAAGAAAATAATTCTCAAAAAAAAATTAGGGAAATAAAAGTTAAAAAGTTTACATCCCTATAGGGAAAGATGATATATTTAACTCTTAAGAACTTTATTTCTGTTACAAGTATACAAGTATGCTTAGATGGCGTAGGCATAATTATAACTTTATTGTGATGATATAAAAAAAGAAATTAGAAATGGAAAAGGGATTGTACCAGAAGAAAAGGAAAGGGGAAGTAAAATGGGGTAAATTATATCTCATGAAGAAGCAAAAAGACTTATTACAATTGAGAGAAAGTAGAAAAGAGATTGAGCATTGTATGAATCTTATTCTCATCAGATTGGGCTCAAAGAGAGTATATCAGATATATTTAGCTTCAAAGATAAACTTATCTCACTCTATAGGGAAGGAGAGGAAAGGGGAAATGAAATGGAAAGGCTAATAGAAGGAGAACAGAAATGAAAGGAGAAAAGGGTAAGAAAGGGGGAGGGACTATAAAAGGAGAGAGCTGTACTGGGGAGGAGAGAAAGGAGGAAAGAGAAAAATATAACAGGGAAAATACAGAGTTAATAATTTTAACTGTGAATGTGAATGGAGTGAATTCTCCTATAAAATGGAAGCAGATAGCAGACTGCATTAAAAGTCAGAATTGTACAATATGTTGTTTACAAGAAACATTTAAAACAGTGATACATACATAGTAAAGGCAAAAGGCTGGAGCAGAATCTATTATGCTTCAGCTGAAATAAAAAAGGCAGGGGTAGTGATCCTGAACTCAGATCATGCAAAAGCAAAAAATAGATCTAATTAAAAGAGTTAAGGAAGGAAACTACATTTTGCTAAGAAAAAAAAAGTACCATAGATAATAAAGCAATATCAATACTAAACATATATGCACCAAATGATATAGCATCTAAATTCATAAAGGAAAAGTTAAGACAGCTGCAAGAAGAATTAGAGAGCAAAACTACTCAAGTAGGAGATCTCAACCTTTGTCTATGTGAACTTGATAAGTTGAACCACAAAATAAATAAGAAGTTAATGAGGTAATTAGTATTTTAGAAAAATTAGGTATGATAAACCTTTGAAGAAAATTGAAGACACAAAGGAATATACATTTTTCTCAGTGATATATAGAATCTAACAGAATTGACCATGTATTAGGGCATTAAAAATCTCAAAATCAAATGCAGAAAGATAGAGAGATAGTAAATGCATCTTTTTCAGATAATGATGCAATAAAAATTACATGCAATAAAGGACCAGGGCAAAATAGACCAAAAATAATTGGAAACAAAATAATCTAATCCTAAAGAATGAGTGGGTGAAACAACAAATCATAACCACAACTGATAATTTCCTCCAAGAAAATGACAACAATGAAACATACTAAAATTAATATGATGCCATTCTTAGGGAAAGTTTTACTTCTCTAAATGTTAACTTGCATAAAAATGCAAAGAGAGAAGATCAATGAATTGGGAGTGCAGCTAAAAAAAAAAAAAAAGCTACAAAAACTCCCAATTACATACCAAATTTGAAATGCTGAAAATAAAAGGAGAGATTAATACAATTAAAAGTAAGGAAACTATTGTACTGATAAACAAAACTAAAATTTGGTTTTATGAAAAAACCAAGAAGAAAATCAAATTGTTGTATCAAAAATGAAAAGGGTGAACTTTCCACCAATGAATACAAAATTAGAACAATTAGGAGTTATTTTGCACAACTGTATGCCAACAAATCTGACAATCTAAGTGAAATGGTTGAATAATTACAAAAATATAGATTATCTGTTAACAGAGAAGGAAACAAATTACTTAAGTGGTCCCATTTTAGAAAAAGAAATTGAAGAATCTATTAAACAATTCCCTAAGAAAAATCTCCAGGGCCAGGTGGATTTACATGTGAATTCTACCAAACATTTAAAGAACAGTTAATTTCAATACTATGCAAACTATTTGGAAAGATAGTGGAAGAAGGAGTCCTATCAAGTCCCTTTTTGACATAGATATGGTGCTGATACCTAAACCAGGAAGGGCCAAAACAAAGAAAGAAAATTATAGATGTATATAAATATATACATATATATACATATATGTAAAATGTTCCTTAATGAACATTGATGCAAAAAAGTAAATAAATATTAACAAAGAGATTACTGCAATGTATCACCAGGATAATACACTATGACTAAGTAGGATTTATACCAGGAATGCAGGACTGGTTCAATATCAGGAAAACTATTACCATAATTAACTATATCAATAATTAAACTAAGAAATCATACAATTATATCAATAGATGCAGAAAACAACATTTAACAAAATGTAACACCCATTCCTATTAAAAACATTAGAGAGCATAGTAATAAATGGAGTTTTCCTCAAAATGATAAGTAGCATCTATCTAAAATCAACAGAAAGTCTTATATGTAATTGGAATAAACTAAAAACTTTCCCAATAAGATCAGGGATGAAACAAGGTTGCCCCTATCATTATTACTATTCAATATTGTATTAGAAATGTTAACTTTGGAAATAAGAAAAAGAAACTGAAGGAATTTGGGTAAAAAGGAACCAAAATTATCACTCTTTGCAGATGATATGATGGTATATATAGGTATATAGAATCCTAGAGGATCAAGTAAAAAAACTAATAGAAACAATTAAAAATTAGCAAAGTTGAAAGATATAAAATAAATCCACATAAATATCAGCATTTCTTTATGTTACAAGCAAAATCAAGTAGCAGGAAATAGAAATAGAAATGCCATTTAAAATAATAATAGATAATATAAAATATTTGGGAGTCTACCTGCCAAGACAAAACCAAGAACTGTATAAATACAATAACCAAACACTTTTTATACAAATAAATTTGAATCTAAACAACTGGAAAAATATCAAGTGGTCATGAATAGGCTGAGCTAATACTATAAAAATGATAGTTCTATTCAGTGCCATACCAATCAAACTGTCAAGAAATTACTTTATTGAACTAGGAAAAATATTGATAAAATTTACCTAGAAGACCAAAAAGTCAAGAATTTCAAGGAAATTAATGAAAAAAAAATGCAAATGGAGGAGGCCTAGCTGTACCATGCTTAAAATTACATTATAAACAGCAGTCATCAAAATCATTTGGTTTTGGCTAAGAAATGAGTAGTGGAAAAGTGGAATAGATTAAACTCACAAGACATAGTAGCCAATGACTAATGTAATCTAGTGTTTGATAAACCCAAAGATTCCAGTTTCTGGTAAAAGAACTTACCATTTGACAAAAATTGCTGAGAAAATTGGAAAATATTATAGCAAAAACTGGTCATTGACCAACATCTAATACCCTATACCAAGATAAGTTGATATGGAGCTCATAATTTAAACATAAAGGGTGATACTATAAGTAAATTAGGAGAATAAGAGATAGTCTACCTCTTAGATCTGTGCAAAAGGAAGGAATTTGTGGCCAAAATAGAACTACACAACATTATGAAATCCAAAGTGGATAATTTTGATTATATTAAATTAAAAAGTTTTTATAAACAAAATCAATTCAGCCAAGATTAGAAGGGATACAGAAAACTGGGAAGGGGGGATTTTAATCTAAATTTTCTGATAAAGGTTTTATTTTATTTTTTACATTTTTATTACAGCTTTTTATATACAAAACATATGCATGGGTAATTTTTCAACACTGACCCTTGCAAAAACTTTTGCTTCAACTTTTCCCCTCCTCTAGTCCCATACATGTTAAATACGTTAAATTATATATTAAATACAATATATGTATACATATTTATACAGTTATCTCGCTGTACAAGAAAGATAGGATTTAGAAAGAAGATAAAAATAACCTGAGAAGAAAAAACAAATATGCAAGCAAACAATAACAGAAAGAGTGGAAATGCTATGTTGTGGTCCATACTCATTTCTGAATGTTCTGTCTCTAGATGTAGCTGGTTCTGTTCATGACAGATCAATTGGAACTGATTTGGATCCTCTCATTGTTAAAGAGAGCCACATCCATCACATCTTATACTATTGTTGTTGAACTGTATAATGGTCTCCTAGTTGTGCTCATTTCACTTTCATGTCTCTCCAAGCTTTCTCTGTATTTATCCTGCTTGTCATTTCTAACAGAACAATAATGTTCCATAACATTCATATACCACAATTTATTCAGTCATTCTCCAATTGATGGGCATCCATTCAATTTCCATTTTCTAGCCACTAAAATAAGGGCTGCCACAAACATTTTTGCACATACAGATCTCTTTCCCTTCTACAATATCTCTTTGGTATATAAGCCCAGTAGTAACACTGCTGGATCAAAGGATATATTTATTAATTTTGGAGTGTAATTCCAAATTGCTCTCCAGAATGGTTGGATCTGTTCACAATTCCACCAGCAATGCCATCAAGGTCCCAGTTTTCCCACATCCCCTCCAATATTTGTCTTTATCTTTTCCTGTCATCTTAGTCAATCTGACAGGTGGGTATCTCAGAGTTGTCTTAATTTGCTTTTCTCTTATCAATAATGATTTGGAACACCTTTTCATATGGGTGGAAATAGTTTCAATATCATCATCTGAAAATTGTCTGTTCATATCCTTTGACCATTTATCAACTGGAAAATGGCTTGATTTCTTATAAATTAGAGTCAATTCTCTATATATTTTAGAAATGAAGCCTTTATCAGAACCTTTAAATATAAAAATGTTTTCCCAGTTTATTGCTTCCCTTTTAATCTTGTCTGCATTAGTTTTGTTTGTACAAAAGCTTTTTAACTTGACATAATCCAAATTTCCTATTTTGAGATCAATAATGATTTCTAGTTCTTCTTTGGTCACAACTTCCTTCCACCTCCACAACTCTGAGAGGTAAACTATTCTATGTTTTTCTAATTTATTTATTATCTCATTCTTTATGCCTAAATTATGAACCCATTTTGACCTTATTTTAATGTACAATGTTATGTGTGGCTCAATGCCTAGTTTCTGCCATATTAATTTCCAATTTTCCCAGCATTTTTTGTCAAATAGTGAATTCTTATCACAAAAGTTGGGGTCTTTGGGTTTGTCAAACACTAGATTGTTATAGTTAATGACTATTTTGTCCTGTCAACCTAACCTATTGCACTGATCCAACTAATCTATTTCTTAGTCAATACCAACTGGTTTTGGTAACCGCTGCTTTATACTATAATTTTAGATCTGGTATAGCTAGGCCACCTTCACTTGATTTTTTTTTCAGTAATTCCCTTGAAATTCTTGACCTTTTGTTTTTCCATATGAATTTTGTTATTTTTTCTAGGTCATTAAAATAGTTTCTTGGGTGTCTGGTATAGCGCTAAATAAATAGATTAGTTTAGGTAGTATTGTCATCTTTATTATATTTGCTCACCCTATCCAAGAGCATTTAATATTTTTCCAATTGTTTAGATCTGACTTTATTTGTGTGGAGAGTGTTTTACAGTTTTGCTCATATAGTTCCTGACTTTCCCTTGGCAGATAGATTCCCAATATTTTATACTATTGACAGTTATTTTAAATGGAATTTCTATTTGTATCTCTTGCTATTGGATTTTGTTGGTGAGGTATAAAAATGCTGAGGATTTATGTGGGTTTATTTTGTTTCCTGAAACTTTGCTAAAGTTGTGCACTATTTCTAATAGCTTTTTAGTAGAATCTCTGGGGTTCTCTAAGTATACCATCATATCATCTGCAAAGAGTGATAATTTGGTTTCCTCATTACCTACTCTAATTCCTTTAATATCTTTATCAACTCTTATTGCCGAAGCAAGCATTTCTAATACAATATTGAATAGTAATGTTAATAGTGGGCAACCTTGTTTCACTCCTGATGTTATTGGGAATGGTTCCAGTTTATCCCCATTATATATGATGCTTACTGATGGTTTTAAATAGATGCTCCTGACTATTTTAAGGAAAAGTCTGTTTATTCCTATACTCTCAAGTGTTTTCAATAGGAATGGATGTTAGACTTTATCAAATGCTTTTCTGCATCTATTGAAATGACTATATGGTTTTTGTTAATTTGGTTATTGATATAGTCAATTATGCTAATAGTTTTCCTAACATTGAACCAACCCTGCATTCCTGATATAAATTCTATTTTTTTCATGGTGTATTATCCTGGGGATGATTTTCTGTAATTTTTTTGCTAATATTTTATTTAAGATTTTTGTATCAATATGCATTAGGGAGATTGGTCTATAACTCTCTTTCTCTGTTTTCAACCTACATGGTTTAGGTATCAATACCATGTCTATGTCACAAAAGGAATTTGGTAGGACTCTTTCATTCCCTATTTTTTCAAATAGTTTATATAGCATTGGGGCTAATTGTTCTTTGAATATTTGGTAGAATTTACATGTAAATCCATCTGGTCCTGGGGATTTTTTCTTAAGAGACTGGATTAATATCTTGTTCTATTTCTATTTCTTTTTCTAAAATGGGACTGTTTATCCAGTTTATTTCTTCCTCTGTTAATCTGGGCAACCTATATTTTTGAAGGTATTCATCCATTTCATTTAAGTTATCAAATTTATTGGCATAAAGTTGGGCAAAGTCACTCCTAATTATTACTCTAATTTCCTCCTCATTAGTGGAAAGTTCTCCCTTTTCATTTTTAACACTAACAATTTGATTTTCCTCTTTCCTTTTTCTAATTAAATTTACCAAGGGTTTATCTATTTTGTTGGTTTTCCATAAAACCAACTCTTGGTTTCATTTATTCATTCAATAGTTTTTTTTGTTTTTGTTTTTGTTTTTGTTTTTTACTTTCAATTTTAATACTCTCTCCTTTTATTTTTAGAATTTCAAGTTTAGTGTTTGATTGGGGGTTTTAAATTTACTCTTTTTCTACCTTTTTTAGTTGCAAGTCTAATTCATTGATTTTCTCTTTCTCTATTTTATGCAAGTAGGCCTCTAGAGATATAAAATTTCCCCTTATTACTCCCTTGACTACATCCCACACATTGTGTGTCATCTCATTATTGTCATTCTCTTGGGTGAAATTATTAATTATGTCTATGATTTGCTGTTTCACCCAATCATTTTTTAGGATGAGATTTTTAGTTTCCAATTATTTCCCTTACCCTCTTTTAAAATTCATTTGCATTTGCATTTTTCTGTTTACTCCTCTGAGACTGGATTAAGTTTTCTATTTCTTTTCCTTTTACAATATATTTTATTGTATTTCTTCAAAATCCCAATTCCTGCTTCTATTTCTTAATTTAATGATTTTTCTTACTTTTCTTAATCTTTTTTTCATCAAGCATATTTTAGTTTTTACCAATTAGGGTTTTTAATTTTTAAAATTTTTTTTTGCTTTGTTGCATTTCTAGTAGTTTTACTTGAATGTCCAATCTTTTTTCTCTGTTTTAATAAAATGTATGTAAAATATATACATTTTCACCTAAGGTCTGTTTCCATTGAATACAAGATTTTTTATGCATTTTTCCATTGTTTTTATTTTCTTTTATAGAATTATTTATTGTTTTTAAAATGTATTTTTAAATGTATTTAATTAAATAATTTAAATTTCTTTTTAACACTGACTAGCAATTTATTAGGATTAAGTTATTTAGCCCCAAATCATTTTTGTCCTTTTTTCAGTGTCTTTTTTTGAGCATAGTATTATAATGTAAATATAGTTTCAATATTCACCTTTGCAAAACTTTGTATTTCAAATTTTTCTCCTTCCCTCCTAACACTGCCTCCTCTAGAGAGCAAGTAATCTGAGATTAAACAAGTGCAGTTCTTCTAAATGTATTTCCATATTTCTTAAAAGGAAAAATAAATGAGAAAAAAAAGCAAGCAAAGAACAATAATAAAGCTGAAAATACTTTGCTGTGATCCACATTCACTCCTCATAATCCTCTATCTGAATACAAATGGCTTCTCTCCATCACAAGTCTATTGGAATTGGCCTGAATTGCCTTACTGTTGAAAAGAGCCAAATCCATCACAGATGATAATCACCTATTCTTGTTGTTACTATGTACAATGTTCTCTTGTTTCTACTCACTTCACTTAGCATCAGTTTAGGTGTCACTCCAGGCCTTTCTGAAATCAGCCTGCTGATCAATTGTTATAGAACAAAAATATTTCATTAAATTCATATATTATGACTTATTCAGCCATTCCCCAACTGATGGCCATTCACTCAGGTCCCAGTTCCTTGCCTCTATGAAAATGGTTGCTACAAATATTTTGGCACATGTGAATGCTTTTTCCTCTTTCATTATCTCTTTGAGATACAGACCCAGTAGAAACACTGGTGGATCAAAGGTTACATACAGTTTGATAGCCTTTGAACATGGTTTCAAATTGCTTTCCAGAATGGTTGGATCAGTTCCTAATTCAACAAATAATGTATGTGTTCTAGTTTTCCCAAATCCCATCCAACATTTATCATGATCATTTCTTATCATCTCAGCCAACTTGACAGGTGTGTAGTGGATTCCTCAGATTTGGTTTAATTTGCATTTTAGACTCTAATCAATAGTGATTAGAGCATTTTTTCATGTGACCAGAAATAATTTAATATTACCATCTGAAAATTATTTGTTTATATCATTTAACCATTTATCAATTGAAGAATGGCTTGCATTACTAAAAATTTGAGTCAATTCTCTATGTATTTTAGAAATAAAACATTTAGAATCTACTATGCTTCAGATGAAGTTAAAAAAAAAAAAGCAGGGGCAGCCATCCTGATCTCAGATCAAGTAAAAGCAAAAATTGATCTAATTTATAAGGGCACTATATCTTGCTAAAGAGTAGCATAGATAATGAAGCGATATCAATACTAAACATATATGCACCAAGTAGTATTGTTCCAAATACACACAAACACACACACACACACACACACACACACACACACACACACACACACCAGTTCTTTTCAATTGGGGAATGGCTGAATAGATTGTGGAATAAAAAATTGTGCTATAAGAAATGATGGGCAGGATGTTCTCAGAAGAAACTGGAAAAACTTCTATAAGTTGATGTAAAGTCATATGTATTGTATGCAATATTTTAAAATGATTGGCTGTGATTGACTTAACTATTCTCAAATGACCAAAGATAACTCTGAGGGACTTAAAATGAAAAATGCTATCCACCCAGAAAAAGAACTGATGGTGTGTAAATGTAGGTAGAAACATACTTTTTTCAACTTTATTTTTCATGAGAGTTTTTTTAATCTAGGTTTTCTTTCACATAACTATTATGGAAATGTTTTGCATGACTACATATGTATAATATATCAAACTGCTTGCATTCTCACTGGAGAGGAAAGGAGGAAGAAGAGGTGAGAATTGAAACTGAAAGTTTTTAAATGATCGGATAAGATAGCAATAAAAAGAAATAAAATTATTGGAAGGGAATAGAAATACAAGCATATTAGTAGAGCTGTGTTTTGGTTTTTTTCTACTATGAAAAGCAATTTGGAAATGTAAAAAAAACAACAACAACCAAAAAAAAAACAAAAACACTGTGTATATCTTTAGACTCAGACCGCTATCAACTTTGTGAGTCAAAAAAAATCAAATAAAAAGTTACCCTAAAAGCTATAAAACGTATTTATGACAGTTCTATTTGATGTAACAAAAACTGGAAACTAAGGGAACATTGATCTGTTGGGGAAATGGTTGAAAAATTAAAGTAAATAATGTAATGGAAATTATTTCACAGTAAGAAGGCACGAAAGGGACAATTACAGAGAAAATTCTAAATTAAATAGTGTTTATGACCTAATTGAAAATGAAGCCAGTAGAAACAGAATTGCATATATAATGACAACATTGTAGAGAAAAATAACTGTGAAAGACTTAAAAACGCTGATGCAGTTACCAACCATATTTATACAGGGAACTACAAATGTTAAAAATACCAACTTTCTAAGAGAGGAATGGGCTTTTTAAATAACATAAGTGTGAATTCCTGTTTACCTATGTATATTTGTTACAAGTTTGTCTTTTCTTTCTAAATAGGGAAATAGGAACTTGTTGGGGATATAGAAAACAGGTGCTTTCCAAAATAAGTGTGAAAAATTAATATGAAAAAAAGCAAGGAAAATTTTGGATGTTGGAGGAGATGTGGGATAACTGAGACACTAATGGTGGTGGAGTTGTAGCTGATCCAACCCTTCTGGAGACAATTTGGAACCATCCCCAAAATGCTGTAAAATGCTATATAACTTTTGATTCAGCAACAAAGCAGGTCTATATCCCAAAGACATCCAAAAAAAGGAGAAGGGACCAATTTGTACAGAAATATTTGAGGTAGCTTTTTGTGGTAGTCAAGAATTGAAAATCCAAGAGTTGTCTATCAATTTGGGAATGACTAAACACGTTGTGGTATATGATTGTAATGGAACATCATATATAAGAAATAACAAGCACAATCATTTCAAAAAAACCTGGAAAGACTTATATAAATTGATGCATAGTGAACAGAACCACGATAAGAGCAACACTGTTAGAGAAAGAACTGTGAATGACTTAACTATTCACAGCAATACAATGATCAAAAAGTACTAATGATGAAGCATACTATCTTCCTCCAAAGACAGAATTGATAGTGTTTGAATACAGACTGAAGCACACTATTTCCTCTTTCTTTCTTTTTTTTTCTTTTGTCTAAGACTTCTTGTACAAAATGACTAATAGAAAAATATTTTACAGTTGTAAAACAAACAAAAAAGGAGACAAAAAATAAAGTTAATGAAACATCTGTTAAATGTACAAGATCAAGTGTCAAGTTTCTGAGGCAAGATTTGAACTCAGGTCTTCCTGAACTAGAAGCAATTTTTTTCTTTGTTTTTAAATTTTGAGTTCCAAATCAATCCCTCCTTCCTTTCCCAACTTCCTGAGATAAAAACCATCCAGGATACTGTTATACATGTGCAATCATGTAAAATATTTCCATATTAGTCATTTTGTATAGGAAGACTCAAATACAATAAAAATACTGAAAGACAGTGAAAAATACCATGCTTCACTTTGTATTCAAATAATATCCATTCTTTCTTTAAAGACAGATAGTATGATTCATTATTAGTTCTTTGCAATTATCTTGATCATTGTATTGTTAAAAAATAGCTATGGTAGTCATACTATCATCAAACTTCATCAAATAATATTATTATTACTATTCACTTCAATTTGCATCAGTTCGTGTAAATCTTTTCATTCCTTTTCAGAAATAATCCTCCTTGGATTTAGCAGCATCCACATTAAAAAATGAAAGGGCTTGGAATCTGATATTCTAAGGAACTTGGTATGTGGCCAAGAATAACTTACCCAGCCAAAATGAGGATTTTTTTTTTCAGAGAAGATGGACATTCAATGAAATAGATGAATTTCATCTATTTCTAATGAAAAACCAGAACTAAATAAAAAGTTTGATCTCCAAATATAGGACTCAAGAGAAACATAAAAAGGCAAAAAGAAATCTTGGGGAAAATATTTCTGTTATAAATATACATAAAGAACACATGTATGATTTAGTTTTACAGTTATAATATAAAAAAGAAACTAGAAGTGGAAAGGAAATTGTACCAGAAAAAGGGTAAAATAGGGGTACTACATCTCACGAAGAGGCAAAGGAAACCTATTATATCTGAGGGAGAGAAGGGAGGGGGATGAATATAGTGTGTATCGTACTCTCATCAGAATGGCCTTAAAGAGAAAAATATTAGACATATTTGGTTTACAGAGAAACTTCTCCCACCTCATTGAAAATCGAGAGGGAAAAAGTGAAAAGGGAAGGAGTAAGCTAAATAGAAAAGAATACAGGAATTGTGAGGAAAAGGGGTAAGAAAAGAGGAGGAACTCTAAGGTGGGAGGAGGGATCCTAAAGAGGGAGGGATGAGTGAGGCCACAAATTTAATACTGGGGAGAAGGGTAAAGGGGAAGAAAAGGAGAAAAGCATAAGCTGGGGTTAACAAGATGGCAGGAAATACAGAATTAGTAATTTTAACCATAAATGTGAATGGGATAAGCTCCCCCATAAAGAGGAGACAGGTAGCAGACTGCATTAAAAGCCAGAATCCTACAATATGTTGTTTACAGGAAGCACACTTGAAGCAGGGTGATATATAAAGAGTAAAGGTAAAAGTCTGGAGCAGAATCTACTTCTAGGTGAAATCAAAAAAGCAAGGGTAGCCCTCCTGATCTCAGATCAGGATCAAAAGCAAAAATTGATCTAATTAAAAGAGATAAGAGATAAAAAGAAAATAAATGTTAATTAATTAATTAGATAATAAATAAATAAAATAAAAAGATAAAAAAGAGATTAAAAGAAAGAGATTAAAAGAGATAAGACTATATCTTGCTAAAGGATAGCATAGATAATGAAGCAATATCAATACTAAACATATATACACCAAGTGGTATAGCATTTAAATTCTTAAAGAAGTTAAGAGAGCTGAAAAAAAAAAAAATAGATAGCAAAACTATAATAGTGGGAGGTCTCAACTTTGCACTGCCAGAATTACATAAATTAAACCACAAAATAAATAAGAAAGAAGTCAAAGAGGCAAATAGTATGTATGATAGGTCATTGGAGAAAACTAAATGTGCACAAAAAGGAGTATGCTTTCATCTCGGCAGTTCAGGGGAATCTGTACAAAAATTGACCATATGTTAGGACATAAAGACCTCAAATTCAAATGCAGAAAAGACAAAAATAGTAAATGCATCGTTTTCAAACCACAATGCATGAAAATTACATTCAATAAAAAGCCAGGAGAAAATAGACCAAAAAGTAATTGGAAACTAAATAATCTCATCCTAAAGAATGACTGTATGAAACAGCAAATCATAGACACAATTAATACTTTCCGCCAAGAGAATGACAATAATGAGATGGCATACCAAAATGTGTGGGATGCAGTCAAAGTAGTAATAAGGGGAAATTTTATATATCTAGAGGCCTACTTGCATAAAATAGAGAAAGAGAAAACCAATTAATTAAGTTTGAAACTAAAAATGCTAGAAAAGGAGCAAATTAAAACCCAAGCCAGTCAAGCACTAAATTTGAAGTTCTAAAAATAAAAGGGGAGATTAATAAAAATGAAAGTAGGGGGGTGGAGCCAAGATGGCGGAGAAGATACAGGCAATTTTGTGAGCTCCCTTCTTCCCTCAATACCAATTAGTTAAATCAACCTCAAAAATAACGCTGGACTGATAGAAACCACAAGGACTGGAAGCACGACTTACCAGCTGAAGAGAATCTGGAGTTTCAACAGAAAAGGTCGGTTCCCAGGGGAGGAAAAAAAAAAGGACAGCACAGACAGTTCGGTGCTAGCACACTGCCCCAATCAAGCTGGGGAGAACTCTGGGATCAGAGAAGCCACTGAGATAGAAGAATCTGGTACAGGCTGTTAGCTCTTCTCTGCTTATAAAACAGCAGTCCAGAAAAGAAATCAAGCCACTTTAAAATATAAAGCCAGATCCTAGAACCACCCTAATCCAGAAGTGACCTAACAGATCTCGGCATGGCAGTGAAGCCTCCATCTGCTGTCCAGGGCTTCACCTTGGGATAGTTAAGAGCTTGAAAAGCCGGGATACAGCCCAAGGCAACATACAATTCACATAGTGCCTGGCTTGGCTGGAGGCTGTGGAACTCAGCCGCAGAAGTCCCAGAGAAGCGGAACCTTTGAAATAGGGCCCCGGTTTCTGGGCAGACACTTCCAGTTTGAGCCCAGGGGCTTTTCACATCAGCTGCTGATATCAAAGCCCCACAGGACACATTGGCTGGACTTTGTGTCACCTTTACTGTTCAGTCTTAAACCTCAGGGCACTCTCTAGGACATACAGCGGGGTCCTTCACTGGGCAACCCTCACAGCGCACAGCCTACTAATCACCCCTGAGGCACTTCCAGGGAGGGGGAAGGGAACTCTCTCCCAGAGCTCTCTCTTAGCTCAGGCACAGGAGCCGCTGCATCCATCTGGTCTGGGAGGAAGCTGGTAAAGAAATAAATAAATAATTTCTTACTCCAAGAACTGACCCCAAAAGATTTTTAAATATGAGTAAAAACCTAAAGAGAACTATTGATTCCTTCTACAGAGAGAAAGAGCAGGTATCCAACGCCGAGGAAGTTAATAGCAGAGAGTCAGCAGATAACAGCCTGAAGGGGAACAATACCTGCCCCCCATCACATAACTCTCATCTAGAAGAGACTATTAAAAAATTAAGAGAGTTTGAAGAAAAATGGGGAGAGGAAAGAGAAGCTATCATAGAGAATAACAAAGTTCAGAAATTTGAGTTGGAAAAAATAAAGAATTCACAGGAGATTCAGGGAAACAAAATTTGTGAATTAGAAAAGGTTAAAAAATCACAGGAAAGTAGGATTTCTGAATTGGAAAAGATAAAAAATTCTCAAGAAAGTAGGATTTCTGAATTGGAAAAAGGAAATAATTCTTTAAAAAATTAGGGAAATGGAAAAAAATTCAATAGAACAAAATAATTCATTTAAAAACTCAATTTAGCATATACAAAAAGAACTAAAAAATGTGAATGAAGAAAATAACTCATTAAAAATCAGGATGGAACAAATAGAAATGAATGATTCATTGAGAACGCAAGAATCAGTCAAACAAAACAAAAAAAAAATGAAAAGCTGGAGAATAACGTCAAATACTTACTGGGAAAATCTAAAGACCTGGAAAATAGATCTAGGAGAGATAATCTGAGGATCTTTGGACTTCCTGAAAACTATGACCAAAAAAAGAGCCTAGATTCTATTTTACAGGAAATCATCAAAGAGAACTGTCCAGAGATAATAGAAACAGAAGGGGAAATAGGCGTTGAAAGAATTCATCGAACACCTTCTGAAAAAAACCCTAAAAAAAGAACTCCACGGAATATTGTGGCTAAGCTGCAGAATTACCACACAAAGGAAAGAATATTGCAAGCATTTAGAAAAAAGCAATTCAAATAGCAAGGTGCCACAATAAAGGTCACTCAAGATCTGGCTGCTTCCACATTAAAGGCTCGAAGGGCCTGGAACCTGATATCCCAAAAGGCAAAAGATCAAGGACTGCAACTAAGAATAAACTACCCAGTTAAGTTTAGCATTTTCTTCCACGGAAGAAGATGGTCATTCAATGAAACAGAGGAATTCCATTTGTTTCTAAGAAAAAAACCAGACTTAAACAAAAAATTTGATCTACATCCACAAGATTGAAGAGAAACAGAAAAAGGTAAACAGAACTCTTGAGAACTGTATCTCTGTTGTGGATATATAGAAAGTCCACATGGATAATTTTATTTTACTGATATAAAAAAAGGGGGGAGTAGCAAAGGGAAGGGGGTAGTATCAGAAAAAGGAGAAGGAGTGAGGGAAACTACATCCCAGGAAGAGGCATAGAAAATATACCACATCTGAGGGAATTTAGAGAGGGGGAGAAACATTGTGTGATTCTTACTCTCATCAGAAGAAGCTCAAAGAGTAAATAATTGACATATTTGTTTTTCAGAGAATTCTCTCACCACATTAAAAGGGGGGAGAGGAAAAGGGAAAAGGAAAAGGGGAATAAGGGAAAGGATTTGGAAGGAGGGGGAAGGGATACTAAAAAAGGGAGGGTTGCGTGTCACAAGTGGGGTCTAAATTAAATATTGGGGAAGGGGTTCAGGGGGGGGTCAAGGAAAAAAGCATAATCTGGGGATAATATGATGGCAGGAAATACAGAATTAGTAATTTTAACTGTAAATGTGAATGGGATGAACTCTCCCATCAAACGGAGACGGGTAGCAGACTAGATCAAAAGTCAGAACCCTACAATATGTTGTTTACAGAAAACACACTTAAAGCAGGGAGATACATACAGAGTAAAGGTAAAAGGTTGGAGCAGAATCTATTATACTTCAGGTAAAGCCAAAAAAGCAGGAGTAGCCATCCTTATCTCAGATCAAGCAAAAGCAGTTGATCTAATTAAAAGAGATACTATATCCTGCTAAAAGGTAGCATAAACAATGAAGCCATATCAATACTAAACATATATGCACCAAGTGGTATACCATATAACTTTCTAAAGGAAAAATTAAGAGAGTTGCAAGAAGAAATAGACAGTAAAACTATAATAGTGGGAGATCTCAACCTTGCACTCTCAGATTTAGACAAATCAAACCACAAAACAAATAAGAAAGAAATTTAAAAAGTAAATAGAACATTAGAAAACCTAGTTATGATAGACCTTTGGAGAAAAATGAATGATGATAGAAAGGAATGTACTTTCTTCTCAGCAGTTCATGGATCCTATACAAAAATTGACCGTATATTAGGACATAAAGATCTCAAAATTAAATGTAGGAAGGCAGAAATAATAAATGCCTTCTTCTCAGATCACAATGCAATAAAAGCTACATTCAGTAAGAAGTTAGGAGTAAATAGACCAAAAAGTAATTGGAAACTGAATAATCTCATCTGAAAGAATGACTGGGTGAAACAGCAAATTATAGAAACAATTAATAATTTCACCCAAGATAATGACAATGATGAGACATCATACCAAAATCTGTGGGATGCAGTTAAAGCGGTAATAAGGGGAAATTTTATATCTTTAGAGGCTTATTTGAACAAAATAGAGAAAGAGAAGATTAATGAATTGAGCCTGCAACTTAAAAAGCTAGAAAAAGACCAAATTAAAAACCCCCAACCAAAAATCAAACTTGAAATACAAAAATTAAAAGGAGAAATCAATAATATTGAAAGTAAAAAAACTATTGAATTAATAAATAAAACCAAGAGTTGGTTTTATGAAAAAGCCAATAAAATAGATAAACCTTTGGTAAATCTGATCAGAAAAAGGAAAGAGGAAAATCAAATTGTTAGTCTTACAAATGAAAAGGGGGATCTTTCCACCAATGAAGAGGAAATTAGAGAAATAATAAGGAGTTACTTTGCCCAACTTTATGCCAATAAATTTGCTAACTTAAGTGAAATGGATGATTTTCTCCAAAAATATAAATTTCCTAGATTAACAGAGGAAGACATAAATTGCTTAAATCGTCCCATTTCAGAAAAAGAAATAGAACAAGCTATTAATCAACTCCCCAGGAAAAAATCCCCAAGACCAGATGGATTTACATGTGAATTCTACCAAACATTTAAAGAAAAATTAGCCCCAATGTTATATAAACAATTTGAAAAAATTGGGGATGAAGGAGTCTTGCCAAACTCCCTTTATGACACAGACATGGTACTGATACCTAAACCAGGTAGATCGAAAACTGAGAAAGAAAATTATAGACCAATTTCCTTAATGAATATTGATGCTAAAATCTTAAATAAAATATAAGCAAAAAGACTTCAGAAAATCATCCCCAGGATAATACACTATGATCAAGTAGGATTTATACCAGGAATGAAGGGCTGGTTTAATATTAGGAAAACTATTAGTATAATTGACCTTATTAATAATCAAATTAATAAAAACCATATGATCATCTCAATAGATGCAGAAAAAGCATTTGATAAAATCCAACATCCATTCCTACTAAAAACGCTTGAGAGTATAGGAATAAATGGACTATTCCTTAGAATAATCAGGAGCATATATTTTCGACCGTCAGTAAGCATAATATGCAATAGAAATAAACTGGAACCTTTCCCAGTAAGATCAGGAGTGAAACAAGGTTGCTCACTATCACCATTACTATTCAATTTAGTACTAGAAACGCTAGCCTCGGCAATAAGAGCCAAGAAAGAGATTCAAGGAATTAGAGTAGGAAATGAGGAAATCAAACTATCACTTTTTGCAGATGACATGATGGTATACTTAGAGAACACCAAAGACTCTGCTTAAAAGCTATCAGAAATAATTCAGAATTTTAGCAAAGTTGCAGGATACAAAATAAATCCACATAAATCCTCAGCATTTTTATATATCACCAACAAAATGCAACAGCAAGAGATACAAAGAGAAATTCCATTCCAAACAAATGTTGAGAGTATAAAATATTTGGGAATCCACCTACTAAAGAATAGTCAGGAATTAGATGAGAAAAATTATGAAACACTTGCCACAAAAATAAAGTCAGATTTAAATAATTGGAAAGACATTCAGTGCTCTTGGATAGGCCGAGCGAATATAATAAAGATGACAATACTCCCCAAACTAATCTATTTATTTAGTGCTATACCAATCAGACTCCCAAGAAACTATTTTAATGACCTAGAAAAAATAACAACAAAATTCATATGGAAGAATAAAAGGTGGAGAATTGCAAGGGAATTAATGAAAAAAAAGTCAGATGAAGGTGGTCTAGCTGTACCTGATCTAAAGCTATATTATAAAGCAGCAGTCACCAAAACCGTTTGGTATTGGCTAAGAAATAGATCAGTGGAACAGATTAGATACAAAGGACAAAAAAGGGTACATCTATAGCAATCTACTCTTTGAGAAACCCAAAGATACTAACATTAGGGATAAACATTCATTATTTGAGAAAAACTGTTGGGAAAACTGGAAATTAGTATGGCAGAAATTAGATATGGACCCACACTTAACACCATATACTAAGATAAGATCAAAATGGGTCCATGATTTAGGCATAAAGAATGAGATCATAAATAGATTAGAGGAACAGAGAATAGTCTACCTCTCAGACCTGTGGAGAAGGAAGGAATTTATGACCAGAGGAGAACTAGAGATCATTATTGATCACAAAATAGAAATTTTTGATTACAACAAACTAAAAAGTTTCTGTACAAACAATACTAATGCAAACAAGATTAGAAGGGAAGTAACAAATTGGGAAAATATTTTTACAGTCAAAGGTTCTAATAAAGGTCTCATTTCCAAAATATATAGAGAACTGACCCTAATTTATAAGAAATCAAACCATTCTCCAATTGATAAATGGTCAAAGGATATGAACAGACAATTCTCAGATGATGAAATTGAAATTATATCTACTCATATGAAAGAGTGTTCCAAATCACTACTGATCAGAGAAATGCAAATTAAGACAACTCTGTAATACCACTACACACCTGTCAGATTGGCTAAGATGACAGGAACAAATAATGATGAATGTTGGAGGGGATGTGGGAAAACTGGGACACTAATAGATTGTTGGTGGAGTTGTGAAAGAATCCAGCCATTCTGGAGAGCAATTTGGAACTATGCCCAAAAAGTTATCAAACTGTGCATAACCTTTGATCCAGCAGTGCTACTACTGGGCTTATATGCCAAAGAAATACTAAAGAGGGGAAAGGGATCTGTATGTGCCAAAATGTTTCTGGGAGCCCTAGTGGATAGAAACTGGAAGATGAATGGATGTCCATCAATTGGAGAATGGTTGGGTAAATTGTGGTATATGAAGGTTATGGAATATTATTGCTCTGTAAGAAATGACCAGCAGGAGGAATACAGAGAGGCTTGGAGAGACTTACATCAACTGATGCTGAGTGAAATGAATAGAACCAGAAGATCGCTGTACACTTCAATGCTGTATGAAGATGTATTCTGATGGAAGTGGATATCTTCAACATAAAGAAAACCCAACTCACTTCCAGTTGATCAATGATGGACAGAAACAACTACACCCAGAGAAGGAACACTGGGAAGTGAATGTAAATTGTTAGCACTACTGTCTATCTACCCAGGTTACTTATACCTTCGGAAGCTAATACTTAATGTGCAATAAGAAAATGGTATTTACACACATATATTGTATCTAGGTTTTATTGTAACAGATGTAAAATGTATGGGATTGCCTGTCATCAAGGGGAGGGAGTAAAGGGAGGGAGGGGATAATCTGGAAAAATGAATACAAGGGATAATGTTATTTTTTAAAATTACACATGCATATATAGTGTCAAAATAATTATAAATAAAATTTTAAAAAATAATAAAAAATAAAATAAAATTGAAAGTAAAAAAACAAAAAAAAAAAACCCAACTATTGAATGAACAAATAAAACCAAGAGTTGGTTTTATGAAAAAACCAACAAAATAGATAAAGCCTTGGTAAATTTGATTAGAAAAAGAAAAGAGGAAAATCAAATTGTTAGTCTTAAAAATGAAAAGGGAGAACTTGCCACTAATGAAGAGAAATTAGAGAAATAATAAGGAGTTACTTTGCCCAACTTTATGCCTATAAATTTGATAACTTAAGTGAAATGGATGACTACCTCCAAAAATATAGGCTTCCTAAATTAACAGAAGAGGAGGTAAACTGCTTAAATAGTCCCATTTCAGAAAAAGAAATAGAACAAGCTATTAATCAACTCCCCAGGAAAAAATTCCCAGGACCAGATAGATTTACATGTGAATTCTACCAAACATTTAAAAACAATTAGACCCAATGTTATATAAACTATTTGAAAAAATAGGGGATGAAGGAGTCCTACCAAACTCTTTTTATGACACACATATGGTACTGATGCCTAACCTTAGGTAGGTTGAAAACAGAGGAAGAAAACTATAGACTAATCTCCTTAATGAATATTGATGCTAAAATCTTAAATAAGATAATAGCAAAAAGACTTCAGAAAATCATCCCCAGGATAATATAACATGATCAAGTAGGATTTATACCAGGAATGTAGGGCTGGTTTAATATTAGGAAAACTATTAGTATAATTGACCTTATTAATAATCAGATTAATAAAAACCATATGATCACCTCAATAGATGCAGAAAAAGCATTTGATAAAATTCAACATCCATTCCTACTAAAAACATTTAGAGTATAAGAATAAATGGACTATTCCTTAAAATAATTGGGAGCATATATTTAAGACCGTCAGTAAGCATAAAATGTAATGGAGATAAATTGGAACTTTTCCCAGTAAGATCAGGAGTGAAATCAGGTTGCCCACTATCACCATTACTATTCAATATTGTATTAGAAAGCAAGCCTCAGCAAAAAGAGTCAAGAAAGAGATTAAAGGAATAAGAGTACGTTATGAGGAAATCAAATTATCACTCTTTGCAGATGATATGATGGTATACTTAGAGAACCCCAGAGATTCTAATAAAAAGTTATTAGAAATAATTCACAACTTTAGCAAGGTTGCTGGATTCAAAATAAATCCACATAAATCCTCAGCATTTTTATACATCACCAACAAAATGCAACAGCAAGAGATACAAAGAGAAATTCCATTCAAAACAACTGTTGAGAGTATAAAACATTTGGGAATCCATCTATCAAAGAAAAGTTAGGAATTATATGAACAAAATTACAAAACACTTGCCACAAAAATAAAGTCAGATTTAAATAATTGGAAAGTCATTCAGTGCTCATGGATAGGCCGAGTGAATATAATCAAAATGACAATACTCCCCAAACTAATCTATTTATTTAGTGCATACCAATCAGACTCCCAAGAAACTATTTTAATGACCTAGAAAAAATAACAACAAAATTCATATGGAAGAATAAAAGGTGGAGAATTGCAAGGGAATTAATGAAAAAAAAGTCAGATGAAGGTGGTCTAGCTGTACCTGATCTAAACCTATATTATAAAGCAGCAGTCACCAAAACCGTTTGGTATTGGTTAAGAAATAGACTAGTCAATCAGGGGAACACATTAGGCACACAGGACAAAATAGTGTACAACTATAGAAATCTAGTGTTTGAAAAAACCCAATGATACCAACATTTGGTATAAGAATTCATTTATTTGAAAAAAAACTGTTGGGAAAACTGGAAATTAGTATAGCAGAAATTAGATATGGACCCACACTTAACACCATATACCAAGATAAGATCAAGATGGGTCCATGATTTAGGCATAAAGAATGATATCATAAATAGATTAGAGGAACAGAGAATAGTCTACCTCTCAGACCTGTGGAGAAGGAAGGAATTTATGACCAGAGGAGAACTAGAGATCATTATTGATCACAAAATAGAAATTTTTGATTACATCAAACTAAAAAGTTTCTGTACAAACAATACTAATGCAAACAAGATTAGAAGGGAAGTAACAAATTGGGAAAATATTTTTACAGTCAAAGGTTCTGATAAAGGCCTCATCTCCAAAATATATAGAGAACTGAATCTAATTTATAAGAAATCAAACCATTCTCCAATTGATAAATGGTCAAAGGATATGAACAGACAATTTTCAGATGATGAAATTGAAATTATATCCACTCATATGAAAGTGTTCCAAATCACTACTGATCAGAAAAATGCCAATTAAGACAACTCCGAGATACCACTATACACCTGTCAGATTGGCTGACATGACAGGAACAGATAATGATGAATGTTGAAGGGGATGTGGGAAAACTGGGACACTGATGCATTGTTGGTGGAGTTGTGAAAGAATCCAGCCATTCTGGAGAGCAATTTGGAACTATGCCCAAAAAGTTATCAAACTGTGCATACCTTTTCAATCCAGCCATTCTGGAGAGCAATTTGGAACTATGCCCAAAAAGTTATCAAACTGTGCATACCCAGCTACTGCTGGGCTTATCTCCCAAAGAAATACTAAAGAAGGGAAAGGGACCTGTATGTGCCAAAATGTTTGTGGCAGCTCTTTTTATAGTGGCTAGAAACTGGAAAATGAATGGATGTTCATCAATTGCAGAATGGTTGGGTAAATTATGGTATATGAAGGTTATGGAATATTATTGCTCTGTAAGAAATGACCAGCAGGATGAATACAGAGAGCTTTGGAGACACTTACATGAACTGATGCTGAGTGAAATGAGCAGAACCAGATTTATTCTGATGGAAGTGGATATCTTCAACATAAAGAAGATCCAACTCACTTCCAGTTGATCAATGATGGACAGAAACAGCTACACCCAGAGAAGGAACACTGAGAATTGAATGTAAACTGTTTGCATTACTGTCTTTCTACCCAGGTTACTTATACATTTGGAATTCAATTCTTAACATGCAACAAGAAAATTGGATTTACACACATATACTGTAACTAGGTTATACTATAACACATTAAATATGCATGGGATTGCCTGTCATCTAGGGGAGGGAGTAAAGGGAAGGGAAAATTTGGAAAAATGGATACAAGGGATAATGTTGTAAAAAAAAAATTACTCATGCATGTGTGCCATCAAAAAATTATATTACAAAATTAATTTAAAAAAAAAACACTTGAGAGTATAGGAATAGACTTTTCCTTAAAATAGTCAGGAGTATCTATTTTAAAACATCAGTAAGCATCATATGTAATGAGGATAAACTGGAACCATTCCCAGTAACATCAGGAGTGAAACAAGGTTGCCCACTATTACTATTACTATTCAATATTGTATTAGAAATGCTTGCTTCAGCAATAAGAGTTGATAAAGATATTAAAGGAATTAGAGTAGGTAATGAGGAAACCTAATTATCACTCTTTGCAGATGATATGATTGTATACTTACAAAACCGCAGAGATTCTACTAAAAATCTATTAGAAATAGTGCACAACTTTAGCAAAGTTTCAGATAACAAAATAAACCCACATAAATCCTCAACATTTTTATACATCACCAACAAAATCCAATACCAAGATATACAAAGAAAAATTCCATTTAAAATACCTGTTGATGGCATAAAATATTTCAGAATCTATTTGTCAAGGGAAAGTCAGGAAATAAAGCAGGTCCTGGATATACCGATTCTATTGTGAAAATTTCCAAAATTAAGCTTTGGGGATCAATGATATTTTTTAAACTTAAAGTCAATATTCATTACAATCAATCAAATATTCAATTTAATAAAAATGGAATTAGCTAGCATTTACATAACTTTAAGGGTTGCAAAGTACTTTACATGTTAATTTATCTGGTCCTCATACCAACTTTGTTTATAGGTGGTATTTTTATATCTCTCTTATAGAGGAATAAAATAACCCCAAGCAAAAACTGATAAATGATCATATAACTAATAAATGAGACAGGATCTTGTTAGGTCTTCCTGACTTCAAGTGTTGCATTGTATCCACTGTGACACCTACCTGCCTAAAAAAGAAAATTAAGAGTAACATGGCCCTCCAAACTGAATAAAACAGTTGGATTTTAAAGTAGAACTGAAGGTGTTAAGTTTCCAAGAACCAGAAATTTAACCATCAGTTCCTTCAACAGTTTCTAGGTTAGTAAAGCAAAGTGTTGGTGAAGTATAAAAATTTCCAAATAGATTAATTTTCTCCATCCTATAGAGGAAACAGTGTGTAAGGCAAATGAGTTGGCATGATAATTTAAGTAAAAATCTGACTCACTGTCAAGAGTTAACATGAATATAAATTGGAAAAAAACAAACAAATTTTAGCTAACTTCTGGAATTTCTTGGTGTCAACCTGAACTATAAAAGAAAATATGTAAAAACTCCCAAACCTTATTCATATTTAAGTTAAAAAATTGAATTCAAAATTTTTAAATTCAAAAGTTGAAATGCTTTCTTTAGAGCAGTGTTTTCCAGACTATTTTTACTTCATTTGTTAAGCAATACCCCAATGTATGTATATTTATTTATCATATATGTACAGTAATAAGTATATCTACTAATGTATTAAAATATGGATACTCATATATGAATATTCACATCTACTAATATATCAGAAGACTAAATAACAGTCAGAAAAGGTTTTTAAGGATATGATTTCAAATCAATTTATTTATTAATAATACATTGTTTTGCCAAATGTTATTTTTAATGAGAGTAGTTTGAATATTCATTCCATTATTTCTTAAATCTGTGTCTCATGTTGTGAGACAGCAATTTCAGAGTCTGGATTGGATTCTAAATTCACTTTCCTTCAAAAATTTATATTAATGTCCATCAAAGCAGAAAAAGATACTCTATATGGATCCCATATGTAGATATGAAAATGAAGATGTATAGTGTTGGCTGCAAAAATGACACTCATTTTTTAATCTCCTCTACCCAAAGGTACATGCAAAAGTTGAAGAAAACTGAAATTTCTTTCTTCTTCTTTGATAAAAGAAATTGCAAACCAACTAGAAAGCGAGACTAGGATGGCAGAATAAAATGAGGTTTACAACCAAGCTGACCTAACATTTCCTTCCAAATAACTTTAAAATAGCACCCAAGTTTAAAATAGGACTTGAGTTCAAATTTGACCTCAGATACTTAACACTTCCTGGCTGTGTGACCCTGGGCAAGTCACTTAACTCCAATTGCCTCTGCCAAAAATAATAGCACAACAAATCAAATTCTGGAGTGGCATAGCCAACAAAAAATTATAGTGAGGCATTTTTACCCCAAGACAAGTTTAAAAGTCTAAAGTATCTGTGAAGGAGTTTTTGTCACATTGGGCTAGGGAATGTATTCAACAGCACCAGCTGTGATCTTTGGAAGCAGCTTGGGACAGGAGCAGCAGCAGTTTCAGGAGTTCTCAGCCCAGGATTGGGACTGGACTCACTAACAAGTCAGAAAGAGATTACAGGGACCACAGTGCTAGCTGTGCTAGACTGGATACAATTTGAAAACTCCATTTTCCATAGCCACCTCTTGGTATTGTATTGTATACAGTAACAGCAATGTGTGGTTTCAGAAATCCATAAGGAAATAAGGTTTAAATATTAAAGAAAATTTTAAAATTTATAATCATATAAATGCTGTAAAAATTAACTGTTTGAAAGTTAACTAGTCTAATCAATACAATGAACAATCCAAAAGATCTATGATGAAAAATGGGCAGACAGGAGCATTTGTAGATACAAGGAAACATGGTTCTTTCTTAGGTAAGGACAAGAATAAAGATCAGGATAGCAATGACCTCTCTCTCTATCACTTCACCTTGGGAGAACTAAAAACTTATAAATCCCCAGAACCATTTGTGAAAAAAAAAAACAGCATGAAAAAGCCTAAAAGCTAGGGACCATTCCTCCCACCCCTGGGTGAGCAGATCCAAACTAACAAAAAATTAAAAGTCAAGAAAGAGGTGGGGAATATAAGCAAACAATAAAAGAAGAAACTGAACATAAAAAGTTACTGTGTTGCTGTAGAAGATTAAGACAGTTATGAGTAAAGTATACGTATATGTGTGTGTGTCTCTATGTGTGTGTGTGCACAAATTGGACAAAAAAAATGAATAATAATTCCTGAAAAAGGTAATTGAAAAAGTAAAATGATATATAAAATTAAATAGGAGTGTTAGGGGAAAGTGGGGAAAAAAGAAATGAGAACAGTGCAAGAAACTTATGAAAACTCTTTTCATAATTAACAGTTTGGTAAAAGAAGCAATGAAAAAGAAATATTGAAAAAAATAACTGATTAAAAAATAGAATTGGTCAAATGGCAAAATAAATACAATACCTGAGAGAAGAAAGGAACTACTACCTGAAAGCCATAATTAAAAAGAACCTAGACATCATATTTCATTAAATTATAAAGAAAAAAATGCCCTATTTTTATATATTTAATATTATATGTTAATTTTAACATTATGTATATTATATTATTTTTATTTTATATTATTTTAATATATTGTAGTTTATATTATTTTAATTTTATGTTATATATAATTATACAAAAATAAAGTATTACTTATTTAATATTATGTTTTAGTTTTAATATTCTCCAAATACCAAAGGTTAAAAGAGAAATTGAAAAAGTTCACCAATCACTTCCTGAAAGAGATCCCAAAAAAGAAAACTACCAAAACTACTATTGCCAAATTCTAGAGCACTCAGTCAAGGAGAAAATTCAAGCAGCCAGAAATAAACAATATAAATATTACAGGGACACAGTATCATACAAAATTTAGTAACTACCAATCTAATAGAGAGCTAAGAATAAACCAGAAGGGAAAGGGGTTAGGATTACAATCAAGAATAACCTACATGACAAAACTGAGCATAATGCTTGGGGGGTTGAGTAGGAAGGGAAGAATGGAATTTAGTGAAATAGTGGACTTTCAAATATTTCTGATAAAAAGACTAGAACTGACTAGAAAATTTACCATTCAAACACAAGACTTAAAGAGAAATATAAAAAGCTACACATGAAGGAGAAATCATAAGAGATTTAATAAAACTAAACTCTTTATATTCCTTTCTGGAAGAAGACAATGCCTGTAACTACTAAGAACTTCATCATCACTTGGGCACTTGAAGTAGTCTACATAGATAGAGGCACTGGTCTAAGTTGATTATGCTGGCATGATTTTTTTTTTGGTAGGGGAGGGTAGAGAAAGAGAGATACACTGGAAGAAAGGGAAATAGAGAGGAAGAATGGGGAAAATCATCCATAAAAGAATACTGGAGTAGAAAATGGAAAGAGAGGCAAACAACTTTTGAACGGCATTCCTATATAAACTGATTTTCAAGAAAAGTGTGTCTTCCCCTCTCTCTCTCTCTCTCTCTCTCTCTCTCTCTCTCTCTCTCTCTCTCTCTCTCTCTTCTCTCTCTCTCTCTTTCTCTCTCTCTCTCTTCTCTCTCTCTCTCTCTCTCTCTCTCTCTCTCTCTCTCTCTCTGTGTCTCTGTCTCTCTTTCTCTCTCTCTTTCTCTCTCTCTCTCTCTGACTCTCTCTCTTTCTTTCTGTCTCTCTCTCTTCATCCTCTCTCTTTTCCCTCCAGAAAAAAAAAAATCTATCTTACCAACAGAAAGTAGGAATGGAAATGGATAAAAGAAGGTGATAAAACAGAGTAAATTAAGAGAGGCAGTGGTCAGAAGCAAAAACATACTTTTTAAATGGAACATGTTGAAAGAGACAGCAAAAGAAAAATAAACAGAAGAAAACAGGATAAAGGGAAAGACAGTAACTGTAACTATGAATGTGAATGGAAAACAAGCAAATAGCAGAATGAATTAGAAATAAAAATCTAACAATATGTTGTTTACAAGTGACACACTTGAAACAAAATGACACACAAAGTGTTAAAATAAGAGGCTAGGAAAGAATCCACTATACTTCTGATGAAGTTAAAAATTGAAATAAAAAGTAGGGGTAACAATCAAGATCACAGGTAAAGCAAAAAGCAAAAAATAGAACTAATTGAAATAGATGATATCTTTTCTAATGTTGTCATAATTAAATTTCAAGGGGCTCTAATGCTGTTATCTTTCTTTCCCTTTATTACTTATCCCTTCTTCTTTACCCCGGTTGAAGATAACAAAAAAAAAAAAAAAAAAAAAAAAAAAAAAAAAAAGCCAAATGACTGATTTTTTTTTAAAGAAGGAAGTTACTGTATTCTGGAAAGTGCAAAACCTTATTTCTGCTCCATGATTAGTGATGAAGTACAAAAGTCATATGAATATGTTTATGATTTATTTGTCAGCATCAGCCAGAAGTCATTATTTGTGAGGTAAAGCTAAATATAAAAAGGTTTTCAGAAATAAAACATTTACTGTCTTTTATTTGATCCCTTCTTTTAATCCTAACATGGATATTTTGAAATCTATACAAATACACAAAATGAAATTTCAAAACTTTTCAGCAATTTTGCAATACATTTTAGAACTGTATATTATCATTTGTTGTGCTTAAACACTATAATTTTTAAATATCCACAAACAGTTAAGAAACTTTAATTATAGAAATTGAATATCAGCAAAACTGATTCTTCTTTGCTTTCGGTTGTACAGATAGTTATCACCACAAGAAACTTAGCATAGGAAAACGTTCAGGAATTGTTATAAGATGAAAGTTTGAGTATGGACAAGACAGTTAACACTTATGAGCCTAAACACTGATATAAAGAGGATAAAAAAAAAAGAGAAAGAAAGATAACACCATTAAAGCCCCTTGAATTATGTTACAGATCATTTTCTACTACCTTTCACTGCTGGATGGCTGGATGGCTTCATATATGGAAGAAGGATTAAGAAAGGGTGGAATAAAAATGATATTTCTTTGAAATTATAAGTTAATAACACTGATTTCATGGATATTAGAAGATTGGAGATTTAGTAACTATACTGTTATCTAAGCTGGGAAGAGGCAGGGCTACACAGATAAAACAGTACAAAAATACCAGTAAAAGTAAATCTAAGGAGTTTGAAACCCAGAGAGGTAACAGAAAGAAGAAAGAATTAAAGGGAAGGGGAGAGGGAAGAGGCCAGGTTCAAATTAGCACAAGCAAAATATTTGGAAGAAACTAATTGCCTCCAGAAAAAAAAATAATTTTTAACATTAGAATGCATAATACCTCATTATCTAGCTATCTACCCATCTATCTTTCTTTAGTCTGTCATTTTATATCTACTAAAAGACACAAACCACCATTATAACCCTATAGATTAATAGATTAAATTCCCTTAATAAAAAGAAAAACAGAAGAAAAGACAAGTCACCAAACCTGCATATAACAAACTTTTATATAAAGTAAAAATGAAGGAATAGACCCAAAATGTATCATACTTCCAGAAACTATGAGCTGCAGCCATGATAGTGGAGAAAAGCCAGAAATATCCCTAAGCTCAACATAACACTCACTCAAGCCTCTAAAAAAATTCTGGAATAACAGAAACCACAAAAATATGGATTGAAACAAATTTCCAATTGAAGATAATTTAGAAAAACTCCAGGAAAAGTTGGACTCATTTGGATAAAAAAGGGAGTGTGGCCTTTGCAGCAGATAGTATCCAGGCAAGCCAGTGGGAAGCTCTTAGCCACAGCACAAATCATCCACCAAAAATCATACAGTATTGGTTCAGAAGGCCATTAGCACGGCAAGTCAGCTACAAGGTCTTTAATCCCAGCAAAGCAGGAAAACTTCCAGCCCCAGAACCCCTGGCAAAATAGGTCAACCCATGTGGTGGGCAAGCTGTTTGTTCTGGGGGCCCTGGAGTAGAAAGTCAATAAGTAGCCTTATCCCCAGTGAAAGAAGCTTAGGACAATATCCCCTACACCCCAAGAATAGAGCTCAAATTTAAAGTCATTTAAAAATGCTAGAAAATGAGCAAAATAAAACAAAACAAAACAAAACAAAAAAAGAGTCCTGACCATAAAAAAATACTATGGTAATAGGGAAGATCAAAACACAAACTCAAAAGAAGCTATGAAGATGAAATATGACTTGGTCTCTAGTGTAAAAATTCATCTTGGAAAAACTCAAAAAGGATTTTAAAAATCAAATCTGACATAAGAAAAAATTGTAGTGGAGGTAGAAATAAAGAGTTATGAAAGAAAATCATTTAAAAAAAAACAATGGCTTGGAAAAGAAAACATAAAATTGCATTAAAGAAAACTCCTTAAAAAATAGAATTGGCCAAATTGGAGGGAAAAAATCCAATGAAGAAAACAACTCCTTTAAAAATAAATTGGCCAGGGGCGGAGCCAAGATGGAGAAGAAGATACACATGAATTTCTAGGCTCTCCCTTACCCTCAATACCAATTAATTAATTCAGCCTCAAAAATAACGCTGGACAGGTAAAAATCACGAAGATTAGAAACACAACAACTTACCAGCTGAAGAAAATCTGGAACTTCGTCAGAAAAGTTCAGTACTGACGAGTGGAGAAAAAGACTAGTGACAGACAGTGATAGATTAAAGGCTAGCTTACTGTGCGGATCACGCTGGAGAGGTTTCAAGGGTTAGAAAAGATACCAAGACAGAATTCTGGCATAGGCTGATAGCTCTACTCTGCTTGCAAAAGAGCAGACCAGCAGAGAAATCAAGCCACTTAAAAAAAAACTGGCCAAAAACTGTCTACAGCTACCCCAAACTGGAAGTGAGAGCAAAAATCATGGCATGCCTTCTTGTGTCCAGGGCTTTTATTTGGGGCAATTAAGAATCTGCAAGGCAGTGGGGGAGAAACAGCCAGGGGCAGCCTCTAATCACACAGTGGGGGGCTCGGCCAGAGGCAGTGGCATGTCCACAGCAGCAAAATCCCCGCAACAGTGACAGTGCTTCCTGGGGCAGAGATACTTCTGGTCTGTGCACCAGGGCTATTTGCCGATCAGCTGCTAATATCCATGGCCCCACAGGAGGCTTTGGCCTGGGGTTGTGAACCTGTTCACTGTTTAGTCTCTAGCCTTACGGGAGTCACTAGGCTACAAAGTGGGGGTCCTTCACTGGGCACAACCTCAGCCCGGCTCTGAACCACTTGTGGAGCAGAAGAAGGGAACTCTCTCCCAGAGCACTCTCGTACTTTTTCCACCCCACTCACAAGATAGCTGCCTTTCATATCTCTGTTCTATAGAGGAAGCTGGGAACCCCTTAATCAGAAAGCAGACCCCACAAGTTATAAAAAAATGAGTAAGAAATTGAAGAGAACGACTGACAGCTTCTGTACAGAAAAAGAACGGATCTCTAACCCTGAGGAGACTAACAGCAGACAATCTCCAGATAATACCCTGAAAGGGAAGGTTACCTGCCCCATCACATAACTCTCTCTTAGAAAAGACTATTAAAGACCTGAAAAGAGAGTTAAAAGATAAATGGGCAAAAGAAAGAGAAGCTATGCTAGAGAGTAACAACGTCTTGAAATTTGAATTGGAAAAGATAAAGAATTCACAGGAAATGCAGGGAAACAAAATTTGTGAACTGGAATAGGTTAAAAAATCACAGGAAAGTAGGATTTCTGAAGTGGAAAAGATAAAGAATTCTCAAGAAAGTAGGATTTGTGAATTGGAAAAAGAAAATAACTCACTAAAAAAAAATTAGTGAAATGGAAAAAAATTCCACAGAGCAAAATAATTCATTTAAAAACTAAATTGGACATATACAAAAAGAACTACAAAATGTGAATGAAAAAAATAACTCATTGAAAATCAGGACTGAACAAATAGAAATGAATGATTCATTAAGACACCAAGAATCAGTCAAACAAAATCAAAAAAAATGAAAAGCTGGAGAATAATATTAAATATTTATTGGGAAAATCTATAGACCTGGAAAATAGATCTAGGAGAGATAATCTGAGGATCATTGGATATGATGAAAAAAGGGCCTATATTCTATTTTACAGGAAATCATCAAAGAGAACTGTCCAGAGATAATAGAAACAGAAGGGAAAATAGGCGTCGAAAGAATTCATCGAACACCTTCTGAAAAAGACCCCCCCCCCAAAAAAAAAAAAACAACTCCACGGAATATTGTGGCTAAGCTGCAGCACTATCAAACTAAGGAAAACATATTGCAAGCAGCCAGGAAAAAACAATTCAAATATCAAGGTGCCACAATAAGGGTCACTCAAGACCTGGCTGCATCCATATTAAAGGATCACAGGCCCTGGAATTTGATATTCCGAAAGGCAAAAGAACTTGGAATGCAGCCAAGAATAAACTACCCAGCTAAGTTTAGCATTTTATTCCATGGAAGAAGATGGACATTTAATGAAACAGAGGAATTCCATTTGTTTCTAAGAAAAAAACCAGACTTAAACAAAAAATTTGAAATACATCCACAAGACTCAAGAGAAGCAGAAAAAGATAAAAATGAACTCTTGAGAACTGTATTTCTGTTGTGGATATACAAAAAGTCCACATGTATAATTTGATTTTACTGATATAACATAAAAAGGGAGATAGTAAGGGAAAGGGAATAGTATCAGAAAACGGGAAAGAAGAGATAAAAAGAAGGAAACTACATCCCAGGAAGAGCCAAAGAAAATTTATCACATCTGAGGGAATTTAGCGAGAGGGAGGAACATTTTGTGAATCTTACTCTCATCAGTGTAGGTTCAAAGAGCAAATAATTGACATATTTGTTTTTAAGAGAATTCTCTCTCACCTCATTAAAAGGGGGGAGAGGAAAAGGGAAAAAGGAAAAGAGGAATAAGGGAATGGTACAAGAAAGGGGAAGGGACTTAAAAGGAGGGGGGAGGGATACTAAAAAGGGAGGGCTGTGTGACAGAAGTGGGGTCCATAAATTTGATATTGGGGAAGGGGTTCAGGGGAGACAAGGGGAAAAAATATAATCAGGGGATAATATGATGGCAGGAAATACAGAATTAGTAATTTTAACTGTAAATGTGAATGGGATGAACTCTCCCATTAAGCAGAGGCAGATAGCAGACTGCATCAAAAGTCAGAATCCTACAATATGTTGTTTACAGGAAACACATTTAAAGCAAGGAGATACTTATAGAGTAAAGGTAAAAGACTGGAGCAGTATCTATTATGCTTCAAGTAAAGTCAAAAAAGCAGGGGTGGCCATCCTTATCTCAGATCAAGCAAAAGCAGAAATTGACCTAATTAAAAGAGATAAGGAAGGAAACTATATCCTGCTAAAGGGTAGCATAGACAATGAAGCCATATCAATACTAAACATATATGCACCAAGTGGTATAGCCTCTAACTTCCTAAAGGAGAAGTTAAGAGAGTTGCAAGAAAAAATAGACAGCAAAACTATAATAATGGGAGATTTCAACCTTGCACTCTCAGAACTAGATAAATCAAACCGTAAAACAAATAAGAAAGAAATTAAGGAGATAAATAGAACATTAGAAAAATTAGGCATGATAGATCTTTGGAGAAAACTGAATGGTGATAGAAAGGAGTATACTTTCTTCTTAGCAGTTCATGGAACCTATGCAAAAATTGATCATATATTAGGACATAAAATCTCAAAATTAAATGCCGGAAGGCAGAAATAGTAAATGCTTTCTTCTCAGATCACAATGCAATAAAAACTACATTCAACAAGAAGTTAGGAGTAAATAGACCAAAAAGTAATTGGAAACTAAATAATCTCATCTTAAAGAATTATTGGGTGAAACAGCCAATTATAGAAACAATTAATAATTTCACCCAACAATGATGAGACATCATACCAAAATTTGTGGAATGTAGCTAAAGCTGTAATAAGGGGAAACTTTATATCTTTAGAGGCTTACTTAAAAAAAATAGAGAAAGAGAAGATCATTGAATTGGGCCTGCAACTTAAAAAGCTAGAAAAACACCAAATTAAAAAACCCCAACCAAATACTAAACTTGAAATTCTAAAATTAAAAGGAGAAATCAATAATATTGAAAGTAAAAAACTGTTGAATTAATAAATAAAACTAAGAGTTGGTTTTATGAAAAAGCCAATAAAATAGATAAAATTGAAGGAAATGTAAAATACTTTATTAGGAAAACAACTGACCTGGAAAATGGAGCAATGAATTTATGAATTACTGTACTACTGAAAGCCATGAAAAAAAAAGCCTGGACAGTATATTTTATGAAATTATCACACACACACACAGAGAAAATATCACCCCGATATACTACAAAGAGTAAAATAGTCACTGAAAAAATCAATGATCACTTCCTAAAAAAGATTCAAATTGGAAAGTCCAAGGAATATTGTACCCAAATTCCAGAACAAACAGGTCAAGGAGAAAATACCTCAAGCAGCACCTAAGAAATTATTGAAATATCAGGGCCTGCTATCAGGATTACATGGGACTTAGAAGCTTATACATGAAAGGATCAGAGGGCTTAGATTATGATATTCTGTAAAGCAAAGCAGTCTGGATTACAACCAAGAATAAACTACTCAGAAAAAACTGAGAATATTCATTCAGGGGATAAGATGGACATTCAATGAAACAAAGGACTTTCAAACTTTCCTGATGAAAAGACAAAAGTTGAATAGAAAATTCAATCTTCAAATACAAAACTCAAGAGAAGCATTAAAAGTTAAACAGAAAAGAAAAAAATACAAACATTATTCAATAAAGTTAAACTGTTTACATACTTACATAGGAAGATTTTATCTGTAACTCTTAAAATCTGTATTTCTTTTAGGGTAGGTTTAGAAGGAGTACACATAGTCTTGAGGGTATGGATATAAATTGATTTTATGTGATGATATTTAAAAAAAATTAAAAGGAATGTAGAGGACTGTTCTGGGAGAATAGGAAACAGGGAGACAGAATAGGGCCAATTATATCATATGAAAAGGTATGAAACACCTATTGCAGTAAAAGGAAGGGGGGGGTTGAATATTGTTTGAAACATACTCTCATTGGATTTGGCTCAAAGAGTGAACCATATGCACTGGATTAGAGAAATCTATTTTACTCTATTGGGGAAAGAAAAAAAAAGGAGAGAGAGCTGATAGAAAGAAGAACAGACTGAGGAGAGGCAATACTTAGAAGTAAAACCCTGGTGATAAGGAATGGGGTGGGGAAAAAAAGAGAAAGGAAAATAAACAGAAAAAACAGGATGAAAGAAAATATAGTTTGCAATTATAACTGCTAATATGAATATTTTTTTCTTTTTTCCAATTCACTAACTCTGTTTTTCAGGGAGTTGATTTCTTCCACTCTATTTTTAATGAGTTACATCCTATCATAAATGAGTGTAAACTGTTTGCATTTTTGTTTTTCTTCCCAGGTTATTCTTACTTTCTGAATTCAATTCTTCCTGTGCAACCAAAAAAAAAATTTTTTGGTTCTGCACACATATTGTATCTAGGATATATTATAGCATATTTAACATGTATGGGAATGCCTGCCATCTAGGGGAGGAGGTGAGGGAAGGAGGGGAAAATTCAGAAGGGAGTGCAAGGGACAATGTTGTAAAAAATTACCCATGCATATGTACTGTCAAAAAAAAAAGTTATAATTATAAAATTACTTTTAAAAATAAATTAAAAAAATAAAAATATCTTTGTATATATTGTTAAAATAAAAGGCCATTATTTAAAAAACATAAAAAAATAAAAAAATCAGAATTGAACAAATGGAAATGAATGACTTAAGAAGATTGTTGAGCAAAACCAAAAATATGAAAAAAGGGGAAAAATGTTAAATACCTACTTGGGAAAACAACAGACCTGGAAAACATATCTAGGAAAGATAATCTAAGGATTATTGGACTCCCTGAAAATTATGATGAAAAAAAAAAAAAGCCTACATACTATTTCTCAGAAAATCATCAAAGAGAACAGCCCAGATGTTATAGAAACAGAAGGTAAAATTGTCATTGAAAGAATTAATTGATCACCTCAAATCCCAAAACTCCAAGAAATATTGTGGCTAAATTCCAGAACTATCAGACCAGGGGAAAAAAACTACAATTAGCCAAGAAAAAAAAATTCAAATACAGAAAACCTACAATAAGGATTACTCAGGATCTAGCAGCTTCCACATTAAAAGATCAAAGATCCTAGAATCTGATATTCCGAAAGGCTAAGGAACTTGGTATGCAGCCAAGAATAATGTACCTAGCCAAAATGAGCATTTTCTTCTAGGGAAAAACTTAGACATTCAATGAAATAGATGAATTTCATTTATTTCTGATGAAAAAGACCAGAGTTAAACAAAAAGTTTGACCTCCAAGTATAGGATTCAAGAGAAGCATAAAAAGGTAAAAAGAACTCCTGAGAACTATATTTCTGGAGGAGTATACATAAAGAGTATATGTATAATTTGATTTTACTATTATAATATAAAAAAGGATCTAGAGGTGGAAAAAAGTTGTATCAGAAAAAGGGAAAAGTAAAGATACTACATCTCACAAAGAGGCAAAGGAAACCTATTATATCTGAGGGAAAGAAGGAAAAGGGATGAACACAATGTGAATCTTACTCTCATCAGAACTGGCTTAAAGAGAAAATATTAGACATATTCGGTTTACAGAGAAATTTCTCCCACCTCATTGAAAATGGGAGAGGAAAAGTGAAAAAGGGAGGAGTAAGCTAAATAGAAGAAACCACAGAAATTGTTTAAGAAAAGGGAAGGGACTCTAAAAGGGGAGAGGGATCCTAAAGAGGAAGAGATGCATGAGGCAAGTGGTGCTCATAAATTTAATGCTGGAGAGAGGGGTAAGGAGGAAAAGAAAGAGAAAAGCATAATCTGGAGTTAACATAAAATGGCAGGAAATACGGAATGAGTAATTTTAATTATAAATGTGAATGGGGTAAACTCCCCCATAAAGAAGAAGCAAATAGCATACTGAATTAAAAGCCAGAATACCACAATATGTTGTTTACAGCAAACACACAAAGCAGAATGATATATACAGAGTAAAGGTAAAAGGCTGGAACAGAATTTACTATGCTTCAGGTGAAGTCAGAAAAGCAGGGATAGCCATCCTGATCTCAGATCAAGCAAAAGCAAAAACTGATCTAATGAAAAGAGATAAGGAAGGGCACTATATCTTGCTAAAGGATAGCATAGATAATGAAGTAATATCAATATTAAACATATATGTACCAAGTGGTATAGCATCTAAATTCCTAAAGGATAAGTTAAGAGAGCTGCAAGAAGAAATAGACAGCAAAACTGTAATAGTGGGAGATCTCAACATTGCACTCTGAGAACCAGATAAATCAAACTTCAAAATAAATAAGAACAAAGTTAAAGAGGTAAATGGAACACTAGAAAAGTTAGGTATGATAGATCTTTGAAGAAAACTAAATGGAAACAGAAAGGAGTATACTTTCTTTTCAGTACACGGAACCTACACAAAAACTGACCATATGCTAGGACATAAAGACCTCAAATTCAAATGCAGAAAGGCAGAAATAGTAAATGTATCCTTTTCAGATCACGATGCAATAAACATTACATTCAATAAAAAGCCAGGGGAAAATAGACCAAAAAGTAATTGGAAACTAAATAATCTCATCCTAAAAAATGATTGGGTGAAATAGAAAATCATAGAAACAACTAATAATTTCCCCCAAGAGAATGACAATAATAAGATGACATACCAAAATGTGTGGGATGCAGCCAAAGCAGTAGTAAAGAGAAATTTTATTACTCTAGGGGCCCAGCTGCATAAAATAGAGAAAGAGAAAATCAATGAATTAGGCTTGTAATTTAAAAAGCTAGAAAAAATTTAAAAACCCCAGTCAAACACTAAACTTGAAATTCTAAAAATAAAAGGAGAGATTAATAAAATTGAAAGTAAAAAAAAAAAAACTACTGAATGAATAAATAAAACTAAGAGTTGCTCCTATGAAAAAACCAACAGAATAGATAAACCCTTAATCAAATTTTAATCTTAAAAATGAAAAGGGAGAACTTGCCACTAATGAAGAGGAAATTAGAGCAATAATTAGCAGTTACTCTGCCCAACTTTATGCCAATAAATTTGATAACTTAAATTAAGTGGATAAATACCTTCAAAAATATAGGTTGTTCAGATTAACAGAGGAAGAAGTAAAATGTCCCATTTTAGAAAAAGCTATTAATCAACTCCCTAAAAAAAAAATCCCCAGGATCAGATGGATTTACATGTGAATTCTACCAAACATTTAAAGAACAATTAACTCCAATGCTATATAAACTATTTTTTAAAATAGAGAATGAAGTATTCCTACCAAATTCCATTTATGACACAGACATAGTACTGATACCTAAACCAGGTAGGATGACAACAGAAAAAGAAAATTATAGACCAATTTCCCTAATGAACATTGATACAAAAATCTTAAATAAAATATTAGCAAAAAGATTACAGAAAATCATCCCCAAGATAATACACTATGACCTAATACTGAACCATGCACGACTGGTTCAATATTGGGAAAACTATTAGCATAATTGACTATATCACTAACCAAATTAGCAAAAACCATATGATCATCTCAATAGATGCAGAAAAAGCATTTGATAAAATCCAACACCCATTCCTATTAAAAGCACAAGAGAGTATAGGAATAAATCGACTTTTCCTTAAAAAATCATCAGTAAGCATCATATGTAATGGGGATAAATTGGAACCATTCAAAATACAATCAGGAGTGAAACAAAGTTGCCCACTATCACCATTACTATTCAATATTGTATTAGAAATGTTAGCTTTAGCAATGAGATAAAAAAGAAATTAAAGGAATTAGACTAGGAAATGAGGAAACCAAATTATTACTCTTTGCAGATGATATGATGGTATACTTAGAGAACCCTAAAGATTCTACTAAAAAGCTATTAGAAATAATTGACAACTTTAGCAAAGTGGCAGGATACAAAATAAATCCACATAAATCATCAGCATCTTTATACATTACTAACAAAATCCAACAGCAAGACATACAAACTGTCGATAGTATAAAATATTTGGTAATCTGCCATATCAGGAACTATATGAGCAAAACTACAAAATACTTTCCACACAAATAAAGTCAGATCTAAACAATTGGAAAAATATCAAGTACTCTTGGATAGGTCGAGCAAATATAATAAAGATGATAGTATTACCTAAACTAATCTATTAATTTAGTGCTATATCAGACTCCCAAGAAACTATTTTAGTGACCTAGAAAAAAATAACAAAATTCATCTGGAAGAACAAAAGGTCAAGAATTTCAAGGAAAGTAATGAAAAAAAATCAAATGAAAGTAGCCTAGTTGTACCTGATCTAAAACTATATTATAAAGCAGCTGTCACCAAAATCATTTGGTATTGGCTAAGAAATAGATTGTTTGGATCAGTGCAATAGGTTAGGCTGACAGGACAAAATAGTCATTAACTATAACAATCTAGTGTTTGACAAACCCAAAGACCCCAACTTTTGTGATAAGAATTCACTAATTGACAAAAACTGCTGGGAAAATTGAAAATTAATATGGCAGAAACTAAGCATTGGCCCACACCTAACACTGTACAATAAGATAAGATCAAAATGGGTTCATGATTTAGGCATAAAGAATGAGATAATAAATAAATTAGAACAACATAAGATAGTTTACCTCTGAGACTTGTGGGGGTGGAAGGACTTTGTGACCAAAGAAGAACTAGAAATCATTATTGATCACAAAAGACAAAATTTGGATTATGTCAAGTTAAAAAGCTTTTGTACAAACAAAACGAATGCAGACAAGATTAGAAGGGAAGTGATAAACTGGGAAAACATTTTTATATTTAAAGGTTCTGATAAAGGCTTCATTTCTCAAATATATAGAAAATTGACTCTAATTTATAAGAAATTAAGCCATTTTCCAATTGACAAATGGTCAAAGGATATGAACAGATAATTTTTAGATGATGAAATTGAAACTATTTTTACTCATATGAAAGGGTATTCCAAATCATTATTGATTAGAGAAATGCAAATTAAGACAACTCTGAGATGCCATTACACACCTGTCAGATTGGCTAAGATGATAGGAAAAGATAATGATGAATGTTGGAAGGCATGTGGAAAACTGGGACAGATGCATTGTTGGTGGAATTGTGAAGAGATCCAACCATTCTGGAGAGCAATTTGGAACTATACTCAAAAAGTTAGAGAACTGTGCATACTCTTTGATCCAGAAGTGTTACTACTGGGCTTATATCCCAAAGAGATATTAAAGAAGGGAAAGGGACCTGTATGTGCAAAAATCTTTGGCTAGAAACTGGACATTGAATGGATGCCCATCAATTGGAGAATGACTGAATAAATTGTGGTATATGAATGTTATGGAATATTATGTTTCTGTAAAAAATGACCAGCAGGAGGAATACAGAGAGGCTTGGAGAGACTTAAATCAACTGTTGCTGAGTGAAATGAGCAGAACCAGAAGATCACTATACACTTCAACAACAATACTGTATGAGGATGTATTCTGATGGAAGTGGAAATCTTCAACATAAAGAAGATCCAACTCACTTCCAGTTGATCAATGATGGACAGAAATAACCACACCCAGAGAAGGCACACTGGGAAGCGAATGTAAATTGTTAGCACTACTGTCTATCTACCCAGGTTACTTATACCTTCGGAAGCTAATAATTAAAGTGCAACAAGAAAATGGTATTTACACACATATATTGTATCTAAGTTATATTGTAACACATGTAAAATGTATGGGATTACTGCCATCAGGGGGAGGGAGTGGAGGGAGGGAGGGGATAATTTGGAAAAATGAATTAAAAAAAAAAAAAAAAGAAATGACCAGCAGGATGAATACAGAGAGGCTTGGAGAAACTTGCCTGAAGTGATGCTAAGTGAAATGAGCAGAACCAGGAGATCATTATACACTTCAACAACAATACTATATGAGTATCAATTCTGATGGAAGTGGCTCTCTTTGGCAATGAGAAGATCCAAATCAGTTCCAATTGATCAGTGATGAACAGAACCAGCCACAGTCAGCAAAAGAACACTGGGAAATGAGTGTGGACCACAACATAGCATTTATACTCTTTCTGTTGTTTGCTTACATTTTTCTTTTTCTTCCCAAGTTATTTTTACCTTCTTTCTAAATCTGATTTTTCTTATGCAACAAGATAAGTGTATAAATATGTATACCCAAATTGTATTTAATATATACTTTAACATGTTTAACATGTATGGGACTGCCTGCCATCTAGGGGAGGGGATGGAGGAAAGGAGGAGAAAAGTTGGAACAGGAGTGTTTGCAAGCGTCAATGTTGAAAAATTACCTATGTATGTGTTTTGTCAATAAAAAGCTATGATAATAAAAAAGAAAGAAAGAAAGGGAAGACTGCTGTAAGAAAATGTTTTAGATTTTTAGTTAGAAAACCTGGGTTTGCATGTTGACTATCACTTAATATCTGTGAGACATTGGGCAAATCATCTTCATTTTTCTCATCTTTAAAATGATGATAATAAAATCTGAGGTGCCTAAGAAAAACAAAAAACAAAAAACAAAAGAAAAGAAATAATTATGATCTATTTTTCACCATCTGTAAGCCAATAAATCTCGCAATCTAAATGAAATGAATGAATATTTATAAAAATTCCAAGAAGAAATTAAATTTTAACCCCATTTTAGAAAAATGAATTTGAGCAAGGTATTGCCTTGCTCACCAATAGCTCAATGCTATTTAAAGAACCCCTTAAGAAAAAAATCTCCAAATCCAGATAGATTTACAAATGAATTCTACTAAGCATTTAAAGAACAATTGATTCCATTATTTAATACCCTCTGTGGGAAAATAAGTGAAGGAACAATGTTACCAAATTCCCTTTGTGACACAAATATGGTGCTGATACCTAAACCAAAGAACAAAAACAGAGAAGGAAAATTTTAGACCCATTTCTCTAATGAATATTGATATACAACTTTTAACTAAAACATCAGCAAAGAGATTACAGAAATTTGTTACCAGGATAACACACTATGATCAGGTGAGATTCATCCTAGAGATGTAGGGCTAGTTCAACCTTAGGAAATCAACATAATTGACTATATCAATAAAAACAAAAACAACAGAAATCATATAACTATCTCAATAGAGGTAGAAAAAGTTTTTGACAAAATACAGAGCCCCATTCTTGTTAGGATTCTTACAAGGTACTTATGTACTTGGTTCACACCTTTAAAGGAGTTCATACCATTAGAGGAGATTATACCTTTAAAGGAGTTCCCTCATTCGTCCACACATTAGACTTCACACCTTTAGAGAGCATATAAAAAAGGACAAGCTCACTGGGAGGAGATTCAGAGTCAGGATACAGTCAAGGAGAGAACTTTGGGAGAGGACCTTGGGAGATTCACAACTAGGATTGACTTCTGGGAAACCCACAATCACACACTGTTGGAGGCGGAGTCTGATTCATTCCAACTTCGACTTTTGTGCTGGCTGGAGACATTGGGAGGACGAGAGGCTGAAGTTGGCTGGAGACATTCTGACAAGAGCTCTGGGGAGCCAAGAAGAGAGATAGGCCTCTATTAAAGCTAACCAGGCCCCAGGAAAAGATTCAGGATTTTGAAGGACACAATAAAGCATCTGGACTTTAACTCCTGGCTGAATTTGAGGTTATTATTTGAACTGAACTGAAATTAAGGCTGCCTCCAGAAATATCCTCAAGAAACCTGCTCCAAGAGAACAATTGTAATTTAGAGAAAAAGAACATTATATTTTGGACCCAACATGGGGCTCAAACCCATGACCCTGGGATTAAGAGGCCAATGCTCTACCAACTGAGTATTTAAAAAAAAAAAAAAAGTCAGCATAGAAGAAACGTAGCTTTCCTCAAAAAGATAAGTGATATCTATCTAAAAGTACCAGTAAACATTATCCATAATGGAAATAAATTAGAGACCTTCTCAGTAAAATCAGGGGTGAAACAAGCATGTCCATTATCACCAGTTTTCAGTACTCTACTAGAAATGTCAGCTTTAGTAGTAAGAAAAGAAAAAGAAATTGAAGTAATTAAACAAGGCAATGAGGAACCAAAACTATTACTTTTTACAGATGACCTAATTAGAGAATTCTAAACAGTTCACTAAAAACTACTCAAAATAATTAACAACTTTAATAAAATTGTCAGGTAATAAAATAAAATAAAAAAACATAAATAATTAGCATTTTTATATATTACCTACCACCAAAGACCAGCAGTAAAACATAGGAAGAGAAATTCATTTAAAATAACTTCAGACAGCATAAAATATGTGGGAGTAAACACAATTGCAAAACACTTTTCACACAAATAAAGTCAGATCTAACTAACTAGAAAAAATAAGCTGCTCATGTTTAGGCCAAGTCAATATAATAAAAATGACAATGCTATCTAAATTATAATTTTTGACAGCCAAACCAAACAAATTGCCAATTTTTTTATAAAGCTAGTAAACATAAGAATAAAATTAATCTGGAAGAATAAAATTTAAAGAATATCAAAGGAATTTATGGGGAAATGCAAAGGAAAATGGCCTACCCACATCACATATAAAATATTATAAAGTGGCAATCAGCAAAACTGTTGGTACTGACAAAGAAACAAAGTGATGGATCAGTGGAATAGATTAGATACATAAAACACAATAGTAAATGACTGTAGTAATCTAGTGTCTGACAAACCCAAAGACCCCAATTTCTGGGATAACTACACACTCTGTGACAAACACAGCTGGGGAAACTGGAAAACATTACAGCATAAACTAGGTAAAGACCAACATCTCAAGATCAAAATGTGACATAAAGGATGATACCATAAGCAAATTAAGAAAGCAAGGAAAAGTATATGTGTCAGATCTATGGAGAAGGGAAGAATTCATGATTTATAAAATGTAAAATGGATAATTTTCTGAACTGTGAGCTGTGAACTCATCCAATGATTCTGGAGAGCAATCTGGAACTATGCCCAAATGATAATCAAACTGTACAAAGATCATTTTTTTAAAAGCAAAAAGAACTTACATGTACAAAAATATTTATAGGAGTCCTTTTTGTCAAAGTAAAATTTTGGAAACTGAGGGGATGCCCATCAACTGGGGAATGGCTGAATAAGGTGTTCAATAAGAATGTATCAGAATGCTATTGTACTATAAGAAATGATGAGTAGATTGATTTCAGAAAAACCTGGAAAGTCCTACAAGATCTAATAATGCTCAACATTGTGTGATGAGTAACTGTAATAGAATTGGCTCTTCTTAAGCAATATAATGATCCAAGACAATTCCAAAAGATTCATGCTGGAAATGTTATCCACATCCTGAGAAAGAACAGAATGCAAATTAAAGCACACTATTTTTACTTTCTTTTGGGGTTTTTTTTCAGTTTTTTTTTTCCCTTTTTTTCTGTTTCTTCTTTTACACATGACTAATATGGAAATATATTTAACATGATTGTACATGTATAAGCTATATCAGATTCTTTGTTGTCTTATGAGTGGAGAGGGAAGGGAAAACAATTTGGAATTCAGAGTCTTATAAAAATGAATGTTAAAAACTATATATGTAATTGGAAAAATAAAATGCTATTTATATAAAAAAACTATAAACTGCATTTAAAATCATGATCTGGGATAAGACAGTAATAACTAATAATTTCAAGACATAAACAAGGAAACATTATTCATTTTTGTAAACTAGTATTTATATAGTACTTCAAGGTTTTCAAAGCATTTTAATCCCCAAACACTCTCTTAGGTAGTTGTTATTATTACCTTCATTTTTATAAATGGCAATCTGAGGCTGAGAACCTCATGGTGCTAAGTAAGGTAAAATTTGAACTATAATATTCCTGACTTGAAATCTAATACTCTATCTGACACATCACTTAGCTGCATTAAATGTATTAAAGAGAATTTAATATTAAGGATATAAAAAACTAAATGGTATTGAAACTTATTGCTTATAAGCAAAAATTTCAAAAATATACTGATATTCATATTTCTTGCCTTCTCAATGGGTGAGGTTGGTCTGGAGGGAGGAAGAGAATCTGAAACTGAAAATAAAAAAATATGAAAGAAAGTGGTATTATTTCAGTAATAGCAGGAAACTTTATTATGATTTTCTTAGGGCCTAATAAATTCAACAGAAAGATGAATAAAGAAAATATACTGCTGAACAAACTATTGTATAAACTAAATTTGACTGACCTCTGGTGCATAACCTCAGCATTATTCTGGACTACTGTTTCCTTCATCTCAAATATTCAATCAACCAAATACAATCATTTCTATCTTCATACTATTTTTCCCTTCTGAGCCCTTTTTAAAAATTCACACATCTACTGTTAGTTTGGGCATTAATCACCTTTCCCCTAGAAGACTGAAACAAGTTCCTTCCTGCCTTGACTCTCCCTACACTTCTGTCAATCCCACACACTATACACCTAAAGTAATTTTCCTTAAATGTTGATTTCAAATGTAGATCCTAATTCATTCAACTCCAGTGATTTCCTACTGCACTGAGGACAAAATATAAACTCTCCTATTTGGAGTTTTCCAGCCCTTCAGAATTTGTCCAGCACCTATTTATCTCTCAACCTCAAAAGACAATTACTCCCTGTCTCCCTCTATCCACTATCATCTCACAAATTAGCCTCCTCTTTCTTCCACATGCAAGATGTTTTACCTCCATCCTCAGTGCCTGGTTGCCTTCTGTGCTTGGAACAGATTCCATTCCTACCTCTGTCTCAAAGAATTAATCAGTTTCTTTAAGACACAGAGCAAACACAGCCTTCTGCATGAACACTTTCTTGATCCCCCAAAATGCTAGTGCCCTTCTTGGTACTTAAATTATTTTACATATTTGTTAACTTCATATTTATGTGATAAACGTTTTATACATATTTTTGTCTCCTCTATTAAAATATAAACTTATTCCATATAGAGACTGTTTATTTTTTTCTACTTAAATCCCCAAAACATGCCTAGTACAATGCTACTATAAACATGGTAGACACTTAATAATTATGTGTTGATTGATCAACTTAGGATATTAAATTATATATATATATATATATATATATATATATATATATATATATATATATATATATATATATATGTCTCCCAGGAAGTCTTTTCATATTTATCGAAATCCTGATAATGCATTCAGGTATAAAGGAATTATGGGCAAATGGAAAAAGAGAGAACTAATAAATTCATCTCTTACACACTATAATGAAATGAAATTAATAATAAATCAAGCAAATATAACCAAAAGAAGTAGACATAAAGACATTCAAAGAAATAAAATGTTTAAGCAATGACAGAATTAAAGAATAAATAAGAAACAATAAATATGTTGGATAACTATAATGACACAATAGGTAAAACAATAAGCAAAAATGAAGCAGTGCTCCTTAAAAATTTATTTTTGAAAACTGGGAAAGAATGGGTCAATGAACTGAGAATACAATTAGATTCTAAAAACAAATTATCAATCCCTAAATATTCAAAAATATCCTGAAAATTAGGAAAAATAGACTCAAAAATTAAAACTCCAGAAATAAAGAAAATTATGAACTTTAAAAAAATGTATAAAACATTGACAATGATCCAACCCAATTAAGAAAAAAGAGAGAGAAACATTAAATTATCAATTTTTTAAAATTAAAAGATGAATTTACAAAGGAGAAAATAAAAATAATGATCAACTCAATTATACACTAATAAAAAAATTCTAAAAATATGATTATCTACAAAAATACTTTTATGTTAACCAAAAAAAGAAGAAATTGAACTCTTAAACCATACAGTGTAAGAAAAAAAATTAAGCAATTCATAATTGCCAAAGAAGAAAACAAAGATCTTGGAGCAGATTAATTTAACAAATAAAATCAAACATTCAAAGAGCAAATGATAGCTATGCTATCAAGAACTTGTACTCTCAGAAATGGTTTTTAAAGTCTGCATTAATCTACCTATACCCAAATGGTTTATTTGAATATAATTATAAAATACTATTTACAGAAGTAAAAGAAGAAAAAACATGGATTGTCTACTCATTGTCAATTTTGTTAATCCTTGCCAATTTAATACATTGTAAAACACCTAATTAATTTCTGGATTTAGTGATATATTTTCAAAAATGAACTCAAATGCTTTATTGTCAAATTTTATTCTCAAGATGAAAGCAAAAAGATGAACAAATATCTTTATAACAAGAAACAAAGTTGAGAATGTACAATAAAATAATGTCACTACACTAGTGAATATTAGTGAAAAAATTTAAATAATGTTAAAAGAAAATTATGGAAATATTTCCAGAAAATAATTTCCTTTAATAAAGCTGTATTCTTACTAGAGATGAGATTTTTAAGAGCATAATTAATTATATAAACAAATACATAAAATAAATGATAATTTCAAAAGATACAGAAAACAAAATCCTGAATGCATTTCTGAACATTAACCTTTAAAACAAGATAGGCCCTTTTTTAATAGGATGAAAGGAATAGATTTAAAATGAAGAAACACTAGTTAGATGTTTTCACGGTGAGAATAGCAGTAGAGTAAGGACATCTCTTCGCCTTACATTTTCAATTGTTCTATAAATGATTTTATAGGCATAAGAAAACAAAATCAAAGATACAAACATCATCAAAAAGGAGACAAGACTATCCTTAGTCTTGTATGGCATAAAAGTATGCTTTATAAACACAAGAAGCAGTAGAGCCTGTTACAATCATTTCAGCATGATAGCTAGAAATAAAATCTACAAAAATCATCAATATCAACAAAATCAAATAAGAAATTATGAGGGAAATTGAGAATAGTTTAGCTACATTATAAGAATGCTAAGAACACAAATATTTGTCATACCCTAACTTAGCATTTTTTAAATTAAAAATTATTCCATAACCCCATATGATAGCAATTCTTTTTCTACTCCATTGGAATTTTTAAAAGTTTAGATTAGAATTACAAGTAAAATTAAATAGGCTTCAACTAAATAATTTTAGCTGTCAAAATTTTCACTTGCTTCAATTTATCAAAACCACTTGATACCAAAAAAGTAATTATCCTTTCTTAATTTCAATTTTTAAAAGCAAAATAGTATAGACTTAATAATAATAAAAATACAATATATTTAGAAGCAGGATTATCAGTCAGAAATAGACTACTTTCCATTTTCATCTATTCTATTTTCATGATATAATAAATGAATATGTGCACTACTCCTAGATTTTATTGTACTGAGTTTAAACAAATGTTCACTTTTTATATACTTGAGACCTTTTTCTATTTTTTCAAATTGTGGGGTTCTCAAGCAAGGATCAAATGTTTTTTTAAAAAATTCAAACTTTAAGAACTTTCAAATTACGTTAATTTTGATCAGTATTTTAAATATCTCAACAAAAGTTACTGCCAATCTTTATTCAAATATTGCATTTCCTCTTATGTTTACTGTTTTATTTAACACAATCTTTGGCAGGCTAAACTAAGCTTGAATAATTAATAAAAATTAAGATTTCTAATCTAACAACTAAATTCTAAATTCTTTTATGTATCTTTCTTCAACTGGAAGAAATAAATTACTTTTACAAAGTCACTTAGGTTTTGTGTTTCTGGGTAAACTTAATGGCCTATTAAACTAAATTCCAATAAAATTTTATTACTAAAGAACATAAATACTATAATTATGTTCAATTATGCTATACGGTAGTCAATTTGCCTTATTCGTCCACTACTACCTTCATTTTAAGAGAAAGGGGGATGGTTTCAAATAGTTAATGAGACACCAATTTCTAGTACAGCAAATTTAGTTAAGTTTCAGTCTGATCTGAAGAAATTGACAGGAGTAAAATTTGTTTTCAGTTTCCGTGACTAGCATTTATACAATTCATTAAGGTTAACTGAGCTATCTATCTCATTTAATCCTCATAACAATCCAGAGTAGTGGGTGCTATTATTTATTCCCATTTAATAGATAAAGGTGGGAAACTTTACTTGTCCAGCCCTAGGTCACAGAGCTAGTAAAAAAGATCTGAGGCAATATTTGAACTCTGAAACTAAGTCCCGCACTCTATCTACTTGGCAATTTTGTTTCTTTTCTATAATTCCTTTACTCATTTAATTCCTTCGTACATTTCACAACCGCACTATTCGATTTCCACACAATGTCTGGGTTGAGCAGAGATTGGATAAAACAAAAACAAATTTTAAAAGTGTGTATACCCAAGGCTTTTAGCAGAGCCTAAATGCTTTTTGCTTAATGGATAGTGTTTTCAGTCTTCCCCTATTAATAAATTAAGCCTTAGTAAGTTTTAAAAGCAATGCGAAAGAATATATGTTACTGTAAAGTTTTTAAAATTTTTGTTCCGTAGAATAAAAATAAGAGGCACAAACGAAAAAGCCTGAGTTGAGGGGAGAGGAGGAGAGACGTTATGAGGGGAGGGGAGAAGATTTAGGGAACAGGGAAGTGAGGGAAAGGTTGCATATACACTTCCCTTTCGGGCACTTTGCAGAATCCAGTCCTTTCAAAAATAATAATACATTTTTATATATCTGTTTTATATATATACAAATGATATCTTCGAACAACAGTAACCCGATGCATTCAACTTAGAGAGTTAAGAGCAGAAGCTTCCAAGGGGAAAAAAAAAAATGAATTAAAATAGAATTCGATGTCTTAGCACTCCCTCCGCAGTAAGCCAACACACCAACCAGGGAAGCAAACTCAGGGAGGAAGGGTGGGGACAAAGGAGAGGGGAAAAAGACTCAGTCTTACCTGACCGTAGGTGGAGAAACAATGGGAGGAGACCTAGCTCAACTGAGAGGAAAGTAGGGGCTAATTAGATGTTCTCTAAGGTGACCGAGGGGAGACAAGAAGTAAAATTGGTTCACGAAGGTACTTGTTTTCAGGCTCAAAGTTCGAATTGTCCTGTGGCTTATGGCTCGGTTGCTCCTCCAAGCTCGGTTTCCGGACGGTGGTAGACTCTCTCACCCGGTGAACTGAGGAGACTGAATTCTCAAACCAAAAGCCGAAGACTGAGAAACTGGGCCGGCTACTGCAACTACCTTCTGCAGTACCCGGACCCCCTCAGCCTCTTCCTCACTTTGTGCTCTAGACTAGCAAGGCACCAATCCTCCTCGCTTCCTCATTTTCTGTGACTTCCTTAATAATGCATCTTGAGAAAAGCAATAAACTTCCTTTTTTATTCTAAACTACTTTTGCTCGGACTCCCCTAATCCTCTTTTCTCCTCCCCACAGCGGTTTAAACCACCTTTCCTTCCATTTGTCCAACCAACTCTAGGTCTTTAGACCATTTAGGGGTCTTTACTATGAGATTACCAAAGTACTGAAGATATCTGGGGGCAGTCCACTAAGCTCAGAGCCCTGCGAGGGCAGTACTCGACCAGCCTGATCTTGTAAGAAGCCAAATGAATAGGTTACTGGCGTGCAAAGTGGCAAAGGGATGGAATTTGTTTAAAACAGTCCTAAATGCATTCAGTTTTCCAGGAGTGTAACTTATTTTGCACCTAGAGGAAATCTAGGCAGGGGTGGGCGAGATGGTAAGGGGCTAGGAGAAAAGATTCCCCCTTTTAGAAGCAGGATTTCCTGTTAGCTTTAGCACTAAGAGAAGAAAAAGAAATTAAAGGAATTAGAGGAGGGAATGAGGAAATACAATTATCACTTTGCAGATGATGTGATGTTATGATTAGAGAATCCTAGAGAATCAACTAAAAACTGCTAAAAACAATAACTTAAGCAAAGTTTCAGGATACAAAATAAATCCACATAAGTCATAAGCATTTCTATTTGTTACCAACAAATTCCAGAAGTAAGAGATACAAAGAGAAATTCCATTTAAAATAATTGTAGATAAGATAAAATATTTGGGAGTCTACCTGTCAAGACAGGAAGTATATGAACACAGTTACAAAACACTTTTCACACAAATATAGTTAGATCTAAATAATTGGAAGAGTGCCCATGGATAGGCTGAGCTAATTTAAATTTAAATTAATTTAAAAATGAAAATTCTAACTAAGTTAATCTACTTATTCAGTGCCATACCAATAAAACTGTCAAGAAATTACTTTATAGAGTTAGAAAGAAAAAATAATAGCAAAGTTCATTTGGAAATACAAAAGGTCAAGCATTTCAAGGGAATTAATGGAAAAATACTAATTAAGGTGGCCTAGCTGTACCAGATCTAAAATTATATTATAAAGCAGCAGTCATCAAAACTATTTGGTACTGATTAAGAAATAAGAGTGGTTGGCCAGTGGAATAGGTTAGGCTCACAAGACATAATAGTCAATAACTATAATAATCTTGTGTTTGATAAACCCAAAGACTCTAGTTTCTAGGACTCATTATTCCCCAGAAATTGCTGGGAAAATTGGAAAACAGTAAGGCAGAAACTAGACATTGACCAACGCCCAACAACCTATACCAAGTTAAGATCAAAATGGGTTCATATCTTAGACATAAAAGGTAATACTCTAATCAAGATAGGTGAACAAGGGATTTTGTACCTCTCATATCTGTGGAGAAGGAAGGAATTTATGTCCAAAGAAGAACTGGAGAACATTATAACATGCAAAATGATAATTTTGTTTATATTAAAAATTCTAAAGGTTTTGCATAAACAAAACCAATACAGACAAGATTAGAAGAGAAGCAAAAAACTGGAAAAAAATTTAATCCAAGGATTCTGATGAAGGCCTTATTTCTATAGAAAATTGACTCAAATTTATAAGAATACAAGTATTCTGCAATTGATAAGTGGTCAAAGGATATGTACACACAATTTTCAGAAGAAATTAAAACCATTTATAATCACATGGAAAAAAAATGCTGTGAATCAAAATTAAAGAAATGCAAATTAAGATAACTTTGAGGTACCACTACACACTTCTTAGGTTGGCTAAGATAACAGGAAAAGATAATGATAAATGTTGCATGGGATGTGGGAAAACTGGAACACTATTACATTGTTGGTGGAGAGGTGAACTGATTCAACCATTCTGAAGAACTATTTGGGACTATACCCAAAGAGCTATCAAACTGTGCAGACTCTTTAAATTCTGCTTGGTCTGTTTCCCAGAGAGATCATTAAAAAGGGAAAAGGACCCATATGTATAAAGGGCTTAAGGCTAATTATCTATTGGACAATAACTTTAGCATATGTTTGGAATTTCTCTTCTCACAGTTGATGCTAGCTCAATGCTTGGGGTTAAGGTAAGGATTAGGGAGTAAAGTGAGAGAGGCGAGAGAACTTCACTTGGCTTCAGGAGGAGGAGGAGAAAAGTGTGGAGATTTGTGGAGATTCTGGACTCTAGAATCAAGGAAGGATCCTTGGAAAAACTCCTGTCAGTTTTGTCCATCTCCTTCACTTCTCCCCTAAAGACCAAGGACTTTTGCTTATCCTGATTCTGAGGCCTTCAGGAAGCTATCCCGGACTTTACACATATGTGCAAAAATGTAGCAGTTCTTTTTATAGTGGCAAGGAACTGGAAACTGAATGGATGCTCATCAGTTGGAGAATGGCTGAATAAGTTATGGTATATCAATGTAATGGAATATTATTGTTCTGTAAGAAATGATTAGTAGGATTATTTAAGAAAGACCTGGAGAGACTTTCATGAACTAATGCTAAGTGAAATGAGTAGAATCAAAAGAACACTGTACACAACAACAAGACAATTATGTGATGATCAAATGTAATGGATTTGGCTCTTTTCAATTGTGGAATGATTCAGGATTCCAATATACTTGTAATGGAGAGAGCTATATACATTCAAAGAGAGGGTACTATGGGAACTGAATGTGAACCACAATATAATATTTTCATCATTGTTTTTTGCTTGCTTTTTTTTTCTCTTTCTCATTTTTTTTCTTTTTGATCTGATTTTTCTTATGTAGCATGATAAATGTGGTTGTATGTGTGGTAGAATTGCACACGTTTAACATATTGGATTTCTTGCTGTCTAGGTGGGAGGAAGGGAGGGAGAAGAATTTAAAATATGGGGTTTGGAGAGGATGAGTTTTGAAAAAAATCTCTTTTGCATTTTTTTATTAATGTTATAATTATAATTTTTGACAGTACATATGCATGGGTAATTTTTTTACAACATTATCCCTTGTATTAACTTTTCCAAATTTTCCCCTCCCTCCCTCCACTCCCTCCCCTAGATGACAGGCAAACCCATACATGTTAAATGTGTTACAGTATATCCTAGATACAATATATGTGTGTAAAACCAAATTTCTTGTTGCATGGTAAGAATTGGATTCCGAAGGTATAAGTAACCTGGGTAGAAAGACAATAGTTCTTTTGCATTTTTTTTTTAGCTTTTAATTTTCAAAACATATGCACAGATCGTTTTCAATATTCTCTTGAGGAGTGACAATATCATTGGCTCTGAAAGTAACAAAATGGCTAACTCAGGTAGCTCTTCCATACTCATTGCTTATTCCAATTTGAAATTATTAAGGCTCTGGTACATTTCTGTCAGTATAGTACTCAATGATCAACTACATAATTGCTCTTTACTGAATGACAAAGGACTAAAATTGCTGGGATGTACCTTACTTTCTAATGATTAAGGAGTAAACTCTGCACAATACTCCAGGTTCCTCAGAAGAAATAGAAAGTTCTTCCACAGATTTCTCCCCTGCTTTCTCCACACACTGTGGGACTTTTAAGGAAGAAGTACTGATTGAAATCCAGAGAACATTGAGTGGGAATACCCCAAGTTAAGTCTCAGTATTTACCATGTATGTCAGTCAATACTCATTTATTAAGTGTCAAATATGTACTAGACACTCTGTCAAGCACTGGGAATACAAAGAAAGGCAAAAGACAATTCCTTAGTCCTTAAGTATTTCACAATCTAATGAGAGAGGCAACATGCAAACAAATATATACAAACTAGCTACATTCAGCATTAATATGAAGTAAACCACAGAAAGAAAACATTAGAATTAAGAGGAATTTAGTAAGACTTCCTGTCTTACTAAATAGGTTTTTAACTATGACTTAAAGAAGTTGGAAGTAAAGATGAGAAGGGAAAATTTTCCAGGCATGAGAAATAATTCCCAAAATGAATAAATAAACAAATAAACAAACAGATAGATGGATAGACAGACAGACAGATAAATAAATTGTCCAATCAAGAGATGGAATGCCTTTCCTGGGGAAACAGCAAGAAACTAGTACCACTGCATCAGTGTGTGTGTGTGTGTGTGTGTGTGTGTGTGTGTGTGTGTGTGTGTGTGTGTTATAGGAGGATATTGGAAAGGGGGAGAAATATATGGTGAAGGAAGACTGGAAAGATAGGGAAAGGGGTCACTCAGTCGTTTCCATGACAATATCTATCTCATTCTCTGCCATTCCCTTGTCCTTTGGCCTTCAATCTTTCCTATTAGGGCTTGTTGGCACCCATCTGATTCTTTCTCCATCTGTAGAGATACAAGCAAACCCTCTCCCCCAAGCAGTTAATCTATTTTGTCCCTTCCATTTACTGCTTTCTGGATCTTTCCACATCAACTGGCAATTATCTAAAGATAGTGGAGCTGCTCTCACTGTATACTGCCTTTCCAGTGGTTTATAAAACCTGTAAGCCTGAGCCAGTCTCTCTTTATCAAAAATTTTTTTAAAATAATAGTATATAGAGCTAAATTTAAAAGTTCTCTGGGGTTACTTGTGGTTCCCTCTCACTTTTGTTTTTGGAGGAGTGTCTTGATGTCTCTGTTTCTCCTCTCTACTATTACCTGTCCTTGAGGATTAAAAAGTATGCTAGTGTTATACAAAATCTTATAATGTGCACAAAAGTGTGCAAAATATTTAGAAGTATATGCAGGTCCATTATCTGTTCTTATTGCTTGTGACACATCCGTAATTTTCAAAAGCTTGTATAAGTAACTCAGTGAACACTCAAACAGTCTTTTTTGTTGCTGGTATTGCAAAAGTAAATCTTGAAAAGGTGTCTACTACAACACGAATAAAAGACAGATTTATAATGGGTCACATCCATTTGCCAAATTTCATTGGCTCTCAAACCACAAAGGTTCTTACATGGAGGGAGTATAGAAGCCGGAAAGGAAGGAAAGCTGTACAGGCTTTAACTATGCTCCTAGCTTCCTCTTTTGTTATCCCAAATTGCAAATCCCAAATTGTAAAGCTCAAGCAGCATGATAATATTTAGAATGAGATTTTTGGGCTGCCTAAAATAAAAGAGTATTAGCTAAGATGGTTAGAAGGAGATCTGTCTTTGAATTTCCATCAAAAATAGTACCTGGAAGTCCACTATGAGAGTGGATATGCAAGATATAATTCTTACCTGGTTGCTTTCTCACTTGCTCTTGAAGTTCCTTAAAGAGCTGATATATTTTAGAAGCTACAAATTTTATTTGGTTTGTGGCCATTCTTTGTACCACATCTACTGAACAGGCCAAATCAGATATTATATTTACATCTCCTGGGTGATAAGTAAGAGCTAGCATGATTGCATACAATTCATTCTGCTGAGTGGACTGAAAAGGAGTTCTGACTATTCTCTTTATAGTTCAGTCACGAGAGTAAATAAAAACCATATGATGATCTCAATAGATGCAAAAAAAAAGCATTTGATAAAATCCAACATCCATTCCTACTAAAAACGCTTGAGAGTATAGGAAGAAATGGACTATTCCTTAGAATAATCAGGAGCATATATTTACGACCGTCAGTAAGCATAATATGCAATGGAGATAAACTGGAACCTTTCCCAGTAAGATCAGGAGTGAAACAAGGTAGCCCACTATCACCATTACTATTCAATATTGTATTAGAAATGTTAGTCTCAGCAATAAAAGTCGAGAAAGAGATTAAAAGAATAAGAGTAGGTAATGAGGAAATCAAACTGTCACTCTTTGCAGATGATATGATGGTATACTTAGAGAACCCCAGAGATTCTAATTAAAAAGTTATTAGAAATAATTCACAACTTTAGCAAAGTTGCTGGATACAAAATAAATCCACATACATCCTCAGCATTTTTATACATCACCAACAAAATGCAACAGCAAGAGATACAAAGAGAAATTCCATTCCAAACAAATGTTGAGAGTATAAAATATTTGGGAATCCATCTACCAAAGAAAAGTCAGGAGCAAAATTACAAAACACTTGCCACAAAAACAAAGTCAAATTTTTTTTTTTTTTTTTTTTTTTTACTTCTTTTTTTTTTTTTTTAATTATTATATATATATTTTATAATATTATCCCTTGTATTCATTTTTCCAAATTGCCCCCCCTCCCTCTATTCCCTCCCCCCGACGACAGGCAATACCATACATTTTACATGTGTTACAATATAGTCTAAGTACAATACATGTGTGTGAATATCATTTTCTTGTTGCACAATAAACATTAGAATCCGAAGGTACATGCAACCTGGGCAGACAGATATTAGTGCTAACAATTTACATTCGCTTCCCAGTGTTCCTTCTCTGGGTATAGTTATTTCTGTCCATCATTGATCAACTGGAAGTGAGTTGGATCTTCTTTATGTTGAAGATTTCCACTTCCATCAGAATACATCCTCATACAGTATTGTTGTTGAAGTGTACAGCGATCTTTTGGTTCTGCTCATTTCACTCAGCATCAGTTGACCTAAGTCTCTCCAGGCCTCTCTGTATTCCTCCTGCTGGTCATTTCTTACAGAGCAATAATATTCCATAACCTTCATATACCACAATTTACCCAACCATTCTCCAACTGATGGACATCCATTCATCTTCCAGTTTCTAGCTACAACAAAAAGAGCTGCCACAAACATTTTGGCACATATATGTCTCTTTCCGCTCTTTAGTATTTCTTTGGGATATAATCCCAGTAGTAGCGCTGCTGGGTCAAAGGGTATGCACAGTTTGATAACTTTTTGGGCATAATTCCAGATTGCTCTCCAGAATGGCTGGATTCTTTCACAACTCCACCAGCAATGTATCAGTGTCCCAATTTCCCCACATCCCCTCCAACATTTGTCATTATTTGTTCCTGTCATCTTAGCCAATCTGACAGGTGTGTAGTGGTATCTCAGAGTGGTCTTAATTTGCATTTCTCTGATCAGTAGTGATTTGGAACACTCTTTCATGTGAGTGGATATAGTTTCAATTTCTTCCTCTGAGAATTGTCTGTTCATATCCTTTGACCATTTATCAATTGGAGAATGGTTCGGTTTCTTATAAATTATGGTCAGTTCTCTATATATTTTGGAAATGAGACCTTTGTCAGAACCTTTGTTTTTAAAAATATTTTCCCAATTTGTTACTTCCCTTCTAATCTTGTTTGCATTAGTATTATTTGTACAGAAACTTTTTAGTTTGATGTAATCAAAATCTTCTATTTTGTGATCAATAATGATCTCTAGTTCTCCTCTGGTCATAAATTCCTTCCTCCTCCACAAGTCTGAGAGGTAGACTATCCTCTGTTCCTCTAATCTATTTATTATCTCCCTCTTTATGCCTAAATCATGGACTCATTTTGATCTTATCTTGGTATATGGTGTTAAGTGTGGATCCATATCTAATTTCTGCCATACTAATTTCCAGTTTTCCCAACAGTTTTTTCCGAATAATGAATTTTTATCCCTAATGTTGGAATCTTTGGGTTTGTCAAAGATTAGATTGCTATAGATGTACCCTTTTTTGTCCTTTGTATCTAATCTGTTCCACTGATCTACCGGTCTATTTCTTAGCCAATACCAAATGGTTTTGGTGACTGCTGCTATATAATATAGCTTTAGATCAGGTACACTTAGACCACCTTCCTCTGAGTTTTTTTTCATTAGTTCCCTTGCAATTCTTGACCTTTTATTCTTCCATATGAATTTTGTTGTTATTTTTTCTAGGTCATTAAAATAGTTTCTTGGGAGTCTGATTGGTATAGCACTAAATAAATAGATTAGTTTGGGGAGTATTGTCATCTTTATTATATTCGCTCGGCCTATCCAAGAGCACTGAATGTCTTTCCAATTATTTAAATCTGATTTTATTTTTGTGGCAAGTGTTTTGTAATTTTTCTCATATAATTCCTGACTTTTCTTTGGTAGATGGATTCCCAAATATTTTATACTCTCAACATTTGTTTGGAATGGAATTTCTCTTTGTATCTCTTGCTGTTGCATTTTGTTAGTGATATATAAAAATGCCGAGGATTTATGTGGATTTATTTTGTATCCTGCCACTTTGCTGAAATTTTGAATTATTTCTAGTAGCTTTTTAGCAGAGTCTTTGGGGTTCTCTAAGTATACCATCATGTCATCTGCAAAAAGTGATAGTTTAATTTCCTCATTTCCTACTCTAATTCCTTGAATCTCTTTCTCGGCTCTTATTGCCGAGGCTAGCGTTTCTAGTACTATATTGAATAGTAATGGTGATAGTGGGCAACCTTGTTTCACTCCTGATCTTACTGGGAAAGGTTGCAGTTTATTTCTATTGCATATTATGCTTACTGACGGTCTTAAATATATACTCCTGATTATTCTAAGGAATAATCCATTTATTCCTATACTCTCAAGAGTTTTTAGTAGGAATGGATGTTGGATTTTGTCAAATGCTTTTTCTGCATCTATTGAGATGATCATATGGTTCTTATTAATTTGATTATTAATATGGTCAATTATATTAATAGTTTTCCTAATATTAAACCAGCCCTGCATTCCTGGAATAAATCCTACTTGATCATAGTGTATTATCTTGGAGATGATTTTCTGAAGTCTTTTTGCTAATATCTTATTTAAGATTTTAGCATCAATATTCATTAAGGAGATTGGTCTATAATTTTCTTTCTCAGTTTTCGATCTACCAGGTTTAGGTATCAGTACCATGTCTGTGTCATAAAAGGAATTTGGTAGGACTCCTTCATCCCCTATTTTTTCAAATAATTTATATAACATTGGGGCTAATTGTTCTTTAAATGTTTGGTAGAATTCACATGTGAATCCATCTGGCCCTGGGGATTTTTTCCTGGGGAGTTGATTAATAGCTTGTTCTATTTCTTTTTCTGAAATGGGACTATTTAAGCAATTTATCTCCTCCTCTGTTAATCTAGGGAGCCTATATTTTTGGAGGAAGTCATCCATTTCACTTAAGTTATCAAATTTATTGGCATAAAGTTGGGCAAAGTAACTCCTTATTATTTCTCTAATTTCCTCTTCATTGGTGGAAAGATCCCCCTTTTCATTTGTAAGACTATCAATTTGATTTTCCTCTTTCTTTTTTTTGATCAAATTTACCAAAGGTTTATCTATTTTATTGGCTTTTTCATAAAACCAACTCTTGGTTTTATTTATTAATTCAATAGTTTTTTTACTTTCAATTTTATTGATTTCTCCTTTTAATTTTTGTATTTCGAGTTTAATTTTTGGTTGGGGGTTTACAATTTGGTCTTTTTCTAGCCTTTTAAGTTGTAAGCCCAATTCGTTAATCTTCTCTTTCTCAATTTTCTTCAAATAAGCCTCTAAAGATATAAAATTTCCCCTTATTACTGCTTTAGCTGCATCCCAAAGATTTTGATATGATGTCTCATCATTATCATTATCTTGGGTGAAATTATTAATTGTTTCTATAATTTGCTCTTTCACCCAGTCATTCTTTAAGATGAGATTATTCAGTTTCCAATTACTTTTTGGTCTATTTACCCCTAACTTTTTACTGAATGTAGCTTTTATTGCATTGTGATCTGAGAAGAAGGCATTTATTATTTCTGCCTTCCTACATTTAATTTTGAGATCTTTATGTCCTAGTATATGGTCAATTTTTGTATAGGATCCATGAACTGCTGAGAAGAAAGTATATTCCTTCCTATTGCCATTCAGTTTTCTCCAAAGGTCTATCATACCTAGTTTTTCTAATGTTCTATTTACTTTTTTAATTTCTTTCTTGTTTGTTTTGTGGTTTGATTTGTCTAAATCTGAGAGTGCAAGGTTGAGATCTCCCACTATTATAGTTTTACTGTCTATTTCTTCTTGCAGTTCTCCTAACTTTTCCTTTAGAAAGTTAGATGCTATACCACTTGGTGCATATATGTTTAGTATTGATATGGCTTCATTATTTATGCTACCTTTCAGCAGGATATAGTTTCCTTCCTTATCTTTTTTAACAAGATCTACTTCTGCTTTTGCTTGATCTGAGATAAGGATAGCTACCCCTGCTTTTTTGGCTTTACCTGAAGCATAATAGGCTCTGTTCCAACCTTTTACCTTTACTCTGTATGTATCTCCCTGCTTTAAGTGTGTTTCCTGTAGGCAACATATTGTAGGGTTCTGCTTTTTGATCCAATCTACTATCCGTCTCCGTTTGATGGGATCGTTCATCCCATTTACATTTACAGTTAAAATTACTAATTCTGTATTTCCTGCCATCGTATTATCCCCAGCTTATGCTTTTTTCCCTTGACCCCCCTGATCCCCCTCCCCGATATTTAATTTACAGACCCCCCTTGTGCCGCACAACCCTCCCTCTTTTTTTTTGGATCCCTCCCCCCTCCCTCCAAGTCCCTTCACTTATTCTCCTTTTCCTTTTCCCTTTTCCTCTCCCCCCTTTTAATGAGGTGAGAGAAAATTCTCTGAAAAACAAATATGTTAATTATTTACTCTTTGAGCCTCTTCTGATGAGAGTAAGATTCACACAATGATTCTCCCCCTCACTAAGTTCCCTCAGATATGGTGTATTTTCTATGTCTCTTCCTGGGATGTAGTTTCCCTCTTTTTATCACTCCTTCCCCTTTTTCTGAACCGACCTCCTTCCCTTTACTACACCCCCCTTTTTTTCTTTTATATCAGTAAAATCAAATTATCCTTGAGTATTTTTTATATACCCACAACAGAGTTACAGTTCTCAAGGGTTCTGTGTACCTTTTTCTGTTTCTCTTCAGTCTTGTGGATGTAGATCAAATTTTTTGTTTAAGTCTGGTTTTTTTCTTAGAAACATATAGAATTCCTCTGTTTCATTGAATGACCATCTTCTTCCATGGAAAAAGATGCTAAACTTAGCTGGGTAGTTCATTCTTGGTTGCAGTCCTTGATCTTTTGCCTTTCGGAATATCAGGTTCCAGGCCCTTCTATCTTTTAATGTGGAGGCAGCCAGATCTTGGGTGACCCTTATTGTGGCACCTTGGTATTTAAATTGTTTTTTTCTAGCTGCTTGCAGGATTTTCTCCTTTGTGTGGTAATTCTGCAGCTTAGCCACAATATTCCGTGGTGTTCTTTTTTTAGGGTCTATTTCAGAAGGAGTTCGATGAATTCTTTCCACATCTACTTTCCCTTCTGTTTCTATTATCTCTGGACAGTTCTCTTTGATAATTTCCTGTAAAATAGAATCTAGGCTCTTTTTTTGGTCATAGTTTTCGGGAAGTCCAATAATCCGCAGATTATCTCTCCTAGATCTGTTGGGATTACTAGGTGAGAACTGAGGTTGTCTGGATGGTGACAAGGTGAGAATTCAGGTTTTCTGGACAATTACAAGGTGAGAACTCAGGTTGACTTGATAGAGGGGGCAAGCTCATTGGCTGGGGTGGTTCTTCCCAGAAGCCCTTGCATTATCCCACGCCCATTCTCTGGGAGGATAAAAAGAGACAGCAATGGGCGCAGAGGGCAGATCGGCCTGGAGAAGGATAAGAGCTGGAGGAGATTCAGAGCCAGGATTCAAGAGAGGACTCTGAATTGCATCAGGCTTGACGGGGCTCTCTGCAGGAAGGGAAGTCACTTCTTTGGACAAGAGTTAACAGCAACTGCCTGGAGACAACGGTTCATTACAGGAAGAAGAATCTGTCGGAGAGACTTGAGTAGAAGACACAGCAGATCTCTTCCCAGAGAGCGATCCAGCAGCTTCTAGAGACGACAGCTTACTACATTTGGCGTCCACACGTGGGGCAAGGACTTTTGCTTATCCTGACAAGAAGAGATAGACCAGACCTTCGCAATTTGGCGCCCGAACAGGGACAGACACAGTCCTGATTCCAGTGGAAAAGCTTCTGATCTAGATCTCAGTCTCTCTGACCCAGAACCGTGAGTAACGAGGAAACTTTGTTAAAGATTAAGTGAGTGTGCTAATAGATAAACAAGGAACTTAACTTGTTAAGGGCTAAACCAGGAATCTCTTATAGCTGAAATGGGGCAGATGTTAGCTATATTCAATCCCTGGACCTCAGCCGACTCAACCCCAGCCCCAGAAGCAACCTCAGCTCCACCCCCATTCAGGAGTGGTACTATAGAGAGTATAATCAACATAATTGAGGAGCAGAGTTTACTTGTAACCTGGGTACAGATTGCTAAACTCTTGGCTGCATTAAGACGCACATCTCCTTGGTTCTTAGAGGAAGAAAAGATAGATGTAGATAAATGGAAGCTAGTGGGATATGAAATGAAAGAATTTCAAGCAAAAAATGGGCCTCGTTCAATTTCTGCAGAAGTATTTTATATCTACAACATAGTTCAATTAGCCTTAAACTATCAAGCAAGTTGTAGGAGAAGGAAAAGTTCTAAAAATGGACAGAGGAGGAAGTGTGAGGAAAAAAGGAAAGATCAAGATCTTTCCCTAGACCAAGAGGATTTAAATGAGGAATTGTGGTATGATTCTCTTGAAGAAGCTTCAACCCTGCCTAGAGAACAGATTATTGACAGGCCCGCATCAACCCCACCTTCAGAGATGGAGGAAGAAAGAGGGGAAGAGGCAGAAACACAAACAGAATTGCCTGTGAAGAAGCCTAAGCCTATGACAAGATTAGAAAAAGCATTGGTTAAAGCTAAGAGAGAAGGACAGGATATAAGTGATTTTATACATGCATATCCTGTGATTGAAAATATTGATTCTGTAGGTCATAAAATGAGAAGATATGCACCTTTAGATTTGAATAAAATTAAGGATTTGAAAAAAGGTTGTACCCTTTATGGGACTACATCAGCTTATGTCAAAATGTTACTAGATGGTTTGTCTTATGAAGTCCTAACCCCGAATGATTGGAAATCCATAGCAAGGATATGCCTGGAACCTGGAGAAAATTTATTATGGCTTTCGGAATTTCATGAATTATGTAAAATTCAAGTCAGATGCAATTTGGAAATAGGAGTTAACACACAATTCACTTTTGAGCACTTGGCTGGTGAAGGTCGGTATGGAGAGAATTCGGAACAGATTAATTATACCATGACAATATATGAACAAATTGCTAAGGCTGCAATAAAAGCCTGGGGTGTCCTTCCTGGACAGAAAGATCGCGGAGAGGCTTTCACTAAAATACAGCAAGGTCCCAATGAACCTTTTGCAGATTTTGTGGGACGTTTGCAAACTGCTGTCAAAAGAACTATTGGAGAAAATTCAGCTACAGAAATAATGACCAGACATCTGGCTAAGGAAAATGCCAATGAGATTTGCAGAAGAATTATATGGGGATTAGACAAAGATGCTTCTTTAGAGGAGATCATAAGACGCTGTGCTACAGTGGGAACAAATGCTTTTTACACCCGGACAATGATGAATGTGGAAAGACAGGGTCCCTCCTGGCAAAGGCCTTCTAGAGAAACTCGGAGATGTTTTCAATGTGGAAAAATTGGACATCTAAGAGCTCAGTGTAGGTATGGAGATACAGTGAGGAAACATGGTGAGAGAAGACCTAAAACCCCATGTCCAAAATGCAACAGAGGACTCCATTGGGCATCAGAGTGTAGAATAATTCAGGGAAATGGGATGAGGAGCCCAGGTCCAGGGCCCCAGGAAAAAAAGACTTGGGGCATGATGGCAGCTGATGTTACACCCAAAGAACCTTTAGAAGGCCAGGACTCTGATTTAATCAATCAGCAGAGAAGCAATCACATGGCCGAAAGGGATTACCTGATAAGTCAGTCAAAAGGCAATCAGATTGCAAAAATGGATTACACTTGGGGAGAATACAGGCCTTTTAAACCAACATGGCTGTATCCAGTGCAAACAACTCCAATGTAATTGTCAGATGATGAGAAGAGATTTAGAAAGCGGTTAACTGCCTGGGAGAGAGGGTTTGCTTGTATTTCTTCAGCAGGAGAAGGAATCAGATGGGTGCCAACGAGTCATATTCGCCTTGTCCACCAGAGAGAGACAGAAAAAGAGAAAGACCTCAAAATAAAGGAGAAGATCTAAGAAACATCTGACACTGAAAGAGCATGGATAATAAGAAGACTGTTAAAGAACTTTAAAAACCAGCAGGAATCATTGGACTTCCTCACACAAGATGAGAATAATGGACAATGGACTTATGGACATTTATAAATTTTCAATTTATGATTATTTGATTATGTTATATACTTCTAGCATGCGTTATGTTACTATGTTACTATATGCTTATGTAATTTATGTAATTATCTGTAATACTTCCCATATTGATGGATTTATGTTTCAAGGTCATTTATGTAATTATCTGTAATATTTCCCATATTGATGGATTTATGTTTCAAGGTCATGACTGTCCTATGTTCTAAATCAAAAGAAAGGGGGAGATGTTGGGATTACTAGGTGAGAACTGAGGTTGTCTGGATGGTGACAAGGTGAGAATTCAGGTTTTCTGGACAATTACAAGGTGAGAACTCAGGTTGACTTGATAGAGGGGGCAAGCTCATTGGCTGGGGTGGTTCTTCCCAGAAGCCCTTGCATTATCCCACGCCCATTCTCTGGGAGGATAAAAAGAGACAGCAATGGGCGCAGAGGGCAGATCGGCCTGGAGAAGGATAAGAGCTGGAGGAGATTCAGAGCCAGGATTCAAGAGAGGACTCTGAATTGCATCAGGCTTGACGGGGCTCTCTGCAGGAAGGGAAGTCACTTCTTTGGACAAGAGTTAACAGCAACTGCCTGGAGACAACGGTTCATTACAGGAAGAAGAATCTGTCGGAGAGACTTGAGTAGAAGACACAGCAGATCTCTTCCCAGAGAGCGATCCAGCAGCTTCTAGAGACGACAGCTTACTACATAGATCTATTTTCCAGGTCTATAGATTTTCCCAGTAAGTATTTGACGTTGTTCTCCAGCTTCTCATTTTTTTTGTTTTGTTTGACTGATTCTTGGGTTCTCTGTGTATCATTCATTTCTATTTGTTCCATCCTGACTTTTAAGGAGTTATTTTCTTCTTTCACAGTTTTTAGTTCTTTTTGTAAATGCCCAATTTCGTTTTTAAATGAGTTATTTTGCTCTATTGAATTTTTTTCCATTTCCCTAATTTTTTTTTTTTGAGAATTATTTTCTTTTTCCAATTCAGAAATTCTATTTTCTTGAGACTTTTTTATCTTTTCCAATTCAGAAATCCTACTTTCCTGTGTTTTTTTAACCTTTTCTAATTCACTAATTTTGTTTCCCTGCATCTCCTGTGAATTCTTTATTTTTTCCAACTCCAATTTCAGGACATTGTTATTCTCTATCATAACTTCTCTTTCCTTTCCCCATTTTTCTTCGATCTCCCTCAATTTTTTAAGAGCTTCTTCTAGGAGAGAGTTATGTGATGGGGGGCAGGAATCGTTCCCCTTTAGGTTGTTATCTTCTGAATCTTTGCTGTTAACTTCCTCGGGGTTGGATACCCGCTCTTTCTCTGTATAGAAGGAATCTATAGTTTTTCTAGCTTTTTTGCTCATACTTAAAAAAATCTTTTGGGGTCTGTCTCTGGGGTAGGAAATTATTTACTTCTTTACCAGCTTCCTCCCAGACCGGATGGATGCAGCGGCCCCTGCGCCCGCACTAAGAGAGAGCTCTGGGAGAGAGTTCCCCACCCTCTCCCTGGAAGTGCCCCAGAGGTGATTAGCACTGCTGTGCTTCGAGGGCGTAGAATAGTGAAGACAGCAGGAAGCCCAGTCTATGTGTCCGGGTGGGGAGTGGATGTCTCAACAAAGTCAAATTTAAATAATTGGAAAGACATTCAGTGCTCGTGGATAGGCCGAGCAAATATAATAAAGATGACAATACTCCCCAAACTAATCTATTTATTTAGTGCTATACCAATCAGATGCCCAAGAAACTATTTTAGTGACCTAGAAAAAATAACAACAAAGTTCATATGGAAAAATAAAAGGTCGAGAATTTCAAGGGAATTAATGAAAAAAAAAGTCAGATGAAGGTGGTCTAGGTATACCTGATCTAAAACTATATTATATAGCAGCAGTCACCAAAACCATTTGGCATTGGCTAAGAAATAGACCGATCAATCAGTGGAACAAATTAGATACAAAGGACAAAAAAGGATACAACTATAGCAATCTAGTGTTTGATAAACCCAAAGATACCAACATTAGGGATAAAAATGCATTGTTTGAAAAAAACTGTTGGGAAAACTGGAAATTAGTATGGACCCACACTTAACACCATATACCAAGATAAGATCAAAATGGGTCCATGATTTAGGCATAAAGAATGAGATCATAAATAGATTAGAGGAACAGAGGATAGTCTACCTCTCAGACCTGTGGAGGAGGAAGGAATTTATGACCAGAGGAGAATTAGAGATCATTATTGATCACAAAATAGAAGAGTTTGATTATATCAAACTAAAAAGTTTCTGTACAAACAATACTAATTCAAACAAGATTAGAAGGGAAGTAACAAATTGGGAAAATATTTTTATAGTTAAAGGTTCTGATAAAGGTCTCATTTCCAAAATATATAGAGAATTGATCCTAATTTATAAGAAATCAAACCATTCTCCAATTGATAAATGGTCAAAGGATATGAACAGACAATTCTCAGATGATGAAATTGAAACTATTTCCACTCATATGAAAAAGTGTTCCAAATCACTACTGATCAGAGAAATGCAAATTAAGACAACTCTGAGATATCACTACACCTGTCAGATTGGCTAAGATGACAGGAACAAATAATGATGAATGTTGGAGGGGCTGTGGGAAAACTGGGATACTAATAGATTGTTGGTGGAGTTGTGAAAGAATCCAGCCATTCTGGAGAGCAATTTGGAACTATGCCCAAAAAGTTATCAAACTGTGCATACCCTTTGATCCAGCAGTGCGACTACTGGGCTTATATACCAAAGAAATACTAAAGAGGGGAAAGGGACCTGTGTGTGCCAAAATGCTTGTAGCAGCAGAGACTTGCATGAACTAATGAGCAGAAAATGAAATGAAATGACCAGAACCAGAAGATCACTATACACTTCAACAACAATACTGTATGAAGATATATTCTAATGGAAGTGGATATCTTCAACATAAAGAAGATCCAACTCACTTCCAGCTGATCAATGATGGACAGAAACAACTACACTCAGAGAAGGAACACTGGGAATTGAATGTAAAATATTAGCACTACTGCCTATTTACCCAGGTTACTTATACCTTTGGAATCCAATACTTAACATGCAACAAGAAAATTGGATTTACACACATATATTATGTCTAGGTTATACTGTAACACATGTAAAATGTATGAGATTGCCTGTCATCTAGGGGAGGGAGTAGAAGGAGGGAGGGGAAAATCTGGAAAAATGAATACAAGGGATAATGTTATTAAAAAAATTACTCATGCATATATACTGTCAAAAAAAAGTATAATTATAAAATTAATTTTTAAAAAGTCACGAGAGTATACAGCACAAATATTATGTTTGGATGCATCTGTAAAGATAGTTTGTCATTTAAGAGGAACTTTAGAAACTTTTTCTTCAAGAATCCATGTCCAGTTATGTAATAGTCTGGTTATCTTTAATGGAGACCCGTGTTTAAAATTTGGAGCCATGGCCACTAAAATTTGCTACTCTGGGATAGTTTCACAACATACTTTAATTTGTGCATTGGTATAAAAGGTGCATGTCTTGTCAGGTCTTAGTGCAGATAATTGTACTCCTCGCTTAATGGCCTTTAATAGAATTCTAGTCACAACCACTGGGTAAGGAGTAAGGTTTTGTTCTAGTTGTGCTGGGAAGTCTACCCCTTTTATCACACTGTCTCCTTGATGAAGGACTGTTATGGGTGCCTCTTTTGTAGCAAAACTGATATTTTCAAAGGCTTTTGAGTAACTCTGTCAACCACATTGGATAAAACCAGTTCAACTTTTCTTGAAGCTTCTTTTGTAAGCTGGCATGGTGAGTTTAAAGCACTGTCTCCCATTAAAATGTCATATAATGGTTGTAATTAATGGGTAGTTAAGCCTAAAACTAGACACATCCATTGAATATCTATCAAATTCTGAAAATCTTAGGATATACTTCATATCCTAAATATTGAAAAGGAGTGTGCCTTTAAATTTTTTTCTGGAACTATATGCAATTTGTAGTTCCTTAGTGTTTCCATGGCCTTTTGTAGACATGCTTCTAACATTTGTTCCTCAGCTGCACATCCCAATATATTATCCATGTAATGTAACAACATAATTTTTGGAAATGCAGCAGAAACATACATTTGACACATAGTAGGGCTATTTTTCATTCCCTGTGGCAAAATTGTCCATTTATATCCTTTATAAGGCTCAGCTAAGTTAATTCTGGGCACTGAAAAGGCAAATCTTTTCATATCCTCTTTATCTAGAGGGATAGAATAGAAACAATCTTTAATGTCCATAATCCAAAGAGGCCATTCTCTAAGCAACTGAGAAGGAGATGAAAGTCCAGGCAGAAGAGTTCCTATAGTTACCATCTGTTCATTTACTTTTCTTAAATCAGTCAACATTCTCCATTTTCCAGATTTCTTATTTACAACACTACAGGGGAATTCCAAGGACTTAGACAAGGTTGTAAATATCCTTGGTCAAGTTACTCTGGTACTACATCTAATAAGGCCTGAATTTTTTCACTTGTTAAAGGCCACTGTTCTACCACACTGGTGTATCAGTTTTCCATTGAAAGGAAACAGGTGAGAGTGCAGGCAGGCCTTCAATAACAGCCCTGCCTAAAAGCTGAAGTACTTATTTGTAATCCTAATTGTTGTTAGATATTTCTTCCTCATAGATTGATGGGGATTTTTTTCAACTACAAAAAAATTTTTTTAAACTCCTGTTTCACCTTCAAAGACCATCTCAAAGGGGTAGCACTAATTTCAGCTGCTATTGATCCTCCTATGCCAGACATATAGGTGTCTTCCTTAATCTTTGGCCAATGACTGGCCCATTTGGAACCTCTAATGACTGTACAATCTGCACCTATGTCTACCAATCCTTCCAATGATATGCCATTTACATAGATATTGATCATAGATTGGTCAGTTGTAAGAACTCCAGTCCAGGATATTCCTAAATTCTTTTGCTTGGAGTCAAAATCTGGCAAAATATCACCAGATTGCCTATTAGGAATCTGTATCAGTAAACCTGATGCTACTATTTCTCTTGGTTGATGAGTCACACATTGTCTACCTGTATTATTGACTGGGATAACACATTCTCCACTTTCCCACCGCAGTATATTGATGAACATTGTTTTGTAAATACTCTCAGGAAGTGAAATGGTCAAGCCTACTGTGCCTGGAGACAAAGGATCCATAGGCTGAACAGGAATAGATTTCACCTCTCCAGGGAATATCTCAGTCGTTTCTACTGCATACAATTCTAATTTTCCTAATTTCAATCCCTTTCTTCCATCTGATTGCCTTTTGGCTGATTGATTGTGTCTTAATATTAAATTTCTCTGGGTTTAACTTCAGCTGCCATCATGCCCCACCTGGAGCCCTGAGTCTGGGCCCTGCCTCTCATTTCCCTGGGTTAATCTACATTTTGAGGCCCAGTGGAAGCCCTTGTGGCATTTTGGACATGGGTTTTAGGTCTTCTCTCACCCTGTCTTCTCACTCTATCTCCATATCTACATTGGGCTCTTAGATGTCCAACTTTTCCACATTGAAAACATCTAGTTTCCCTAGAGGGACCCTGTCTTTCCATGTTCATCATTTGTGCCCATTGTAGTACAATGTCTTGTGATCTCCTCTAAAGGAGCATCTTTGTGTAGTCCCCATATAATTGTTTTGCAGACCTTATTGGCATTTTCCATAGCCAGATGTCTGGTTAGCTGCATTTTCTCCAGTGGTTCTTGTGACAGTTGTTTGCAGATGTCCCACAAAATCTGCAAAAAGTTCATTGGGACCTTGCTCTATTTTTGTGAAGACTTCCCCTCGATCTTTTTGGAATCCCAAGCTTTTGTTGCAGTCATGGTGATCTGCTCATAAACTGTTGTGGGGTAATTAATCTGTTCTGAATTCTCTCCATACTAACCTTCAACAGCTAGTTGGTCAAAATTTATTTGTGTGTTAATTTCTGTTTGCCTATTGCAACTGACTTGAATCCTATATAATTCATGATAGTTTTGTCCAGGTTCTAAACATGTCCTTGCTATGGATTTTCAGTCATTTGGGGTTAGGATTTCATAAGCCAACTTATCTAGTAACATCTTAACATAAGAGGATGTAACACCATAAAGAGTGCAACCTTTTTCCAAATCCTTAATTTCATCCAAATCAAAAGGAGTATATCTTCTTCTTTTTTGACCTGAAGAGCCAAGATCTTCAATCAGATATATCCTTTCCTTCATTTTTTGCCTTAACCAATGCTTTTTCTAATCTTGTCATAGGCTGCTTAATAGGTTATTCTGATTGCCTTACTGCCTCTCCCCCTCCTCCTTCTCCCTCCACCCATGAAGGGTTAATTGAGGGAAATAGGTTGGGGGATTGGAAATGATGTAATTTCTCCTGCTGTGAATTCTTATCTGATTCTTTATCCTGTAAACCTAGATTAGTTGGATCCTCCCCTTCCTGCTCTCTCTTCTTTTTCCTTAGTCTTATATAATATATAATATATACTTACATATTTTCTTAAAGCCACTTGAATTAAATTGTAGGTATGAAGTGTATATTTGGAAATTGAGTTTGGATTGGAATTGTAGTATTCACCTAGTTGCTCTCCTACTAATTTCCACTCATCTAGATCCAATTGTTTTTCCATAGAAAACCAAGGAGATATGAACTGCACAGTTTTTAAAAGTTCAGTGATTTCCAAAATTATAATCAATCCTTAGCATGATCAAAACCTTGACAATGTTCTCTAAACATTTTCCTTGAAGAGAAACAGAAGGCTGTTTTCTAAACATTTGCCCCATTTCGCTGAAATTCTACTTTAGCTCTTTAACAAAGTTTCCTTGTTGTACTCACCCTAATTTCTGGGGCAGAGAGACTTTTCCACTGAAATCAGGATCAAAAGTTTTTCCACTCAATCAGAATCGTGTCTGTCCCACGTTCAGGCACCAAAATGTAATGTTCTGTTTCTCTAAATTGTAATCTTCTCTGTGGGCAGGTGTCTTGGGGAGCTTCTGGAGGCAGCCTTAGTTTCAGTTGAGTTTCAATAATCACCAAATGCAGCCAGGAGTTAAAGTCCAGATCCTTTATTGTGTCCTTCAAAATCCTGAATCTTTTTCTGGGCCCAGTTAGTTTTAATAGAGGCCTATCTCCCTTCTTGGTTCCCTGAGAGCTCTTGTCCAAATGTCTCCAGCCAGCATCAAGGTTGAAGTGACAAGTCAGATGACTCTTAATCTCCTCCCACAGAGTGTGGGATTGTGGGTTTCTGCCTTGTGAATCTCTTGGAAGTCCCCTGAAGTTCTCTCCCAAAGTTCTTCTTGGCTCTCAATCTCCTTGACTGAATCCTGACTCTGAATCTTCTCTCAGAGAATGGGCTTGTCCTTTTATATGCTCTCTAAAGGTATGAAGTCCAATGTGTGAACCAATGAGCAAACTCTTTTAAAGGTGTGAACTAAGTACATAAGTACATAAGTACCTTGTAAGAATACTAACACTAGACCATACTGAACATGAAAAGACAAGGTCCCTCTTGGCAAGGGACTTCTAGAAAAAATTGTCAATGTTTTCAATGTGGAAAGATTGGACATTTGAGAGCCCAATGTAAATATGGAGATAGAGTGAGAAGACAGGCTAAGAGAAGATCTAAAACCCTATGTCCAAAATGCCACAAGGGCTTCTACTGGGCCTCAAAATGTAGATTAACCCAGGGAAATGAGAGGCAGGGCCCAGATTCAGGGCCCCAGGTGGGGCATGATGGCAGCTGAGAATCTTTAGAAAGTCAGGACTCTGATGTGATCTATCAGCCAAAAAGCTATCACATGGCAGAAAGGGATTACATGATCAGTCTTCCAAAAAGCAAGCAGATGGCAGAAAGGGATTGAAACAGGGGAGAATACAGGTTTTTTAAACTAACAGGTTAGTGTCCAGTGCAAACAGCTCCAATATAATTGCCAGATGATGAGAAGAGATTTAGAAAGTGGTAAATAGAAGGAAATTAGATAAGTTAACTGCTTGGGAGAGAGGGTTTACTTGTATCTCCACAGATGGAGAAGGAATCAGATGGGTGCCAACAAACCATATTCGCCTTGTCCATCAGAGAGAGACAGAAAAAGAGAAAAATCTGGAAACAAAGGGAAAGACCGAAGAACAAAACCAGCAGGGATCACTGGATTCCTTGAGATGAAAAATTGTTGATGAGAATATTGCAGGACTTCAAAACTTGCAGGAATTATTGGATTCCTGGTACATGAACTGATGGACAATGGATTCCTTTTAGACTATTTCTAGGACTTATAGATATGTATAATTCCTCATGTGTTATGTTACTATGTCCTTATGTAATTTATGTGATTATGTGTAATACCTGATGGATTTATGTATAGCTGTTTCAAGTGAGCCTCTTCAGAAACCTGCTAATCTGATTTGATTTCCCATTTCCTTTGGTGTTTTCATCTCCCTGAGAAGTCAGGGAGGCTGTGACGACCTCCTTTTTATGATGTTTTCACTTCTTTTTTGGGGTTCTCACGTCCTTGAGAAATCAGGGAGGTCACAACCACCATATGTTCTAAATCAAAAGAAAGGAAGGGATGTTAGGATTTTTACAAGGTACTAAGTCACTGGAATGGATAGAGACAATAATTATCTAATTTAGCATATCCTGGCACTGGATTATGGTGACTCTGGAAGAGAGAATGAACCTAATAATTTCGTGCAACTCTGCCTCACTTAAGTCCAATTTGTGCACATTAAAAAAAAAAAATTTAAAGGCATCACTATGCCAACACAGCTTCACAAGAATAGTCATACATTACATACCTGTCAGGATTGAGTGCTAATTTAGCAGTTCTCTAGTTCAATAATATATTTACTAGAATTCCAAAAGATTCACACCTTTAAGAGAGCATACTTTTAAGGAGCTCCCACAAGCCCAGGGAGAACCCAGAAGCCCACTATCTTGGAGGTGGAGTTCATTCCAACTTCCACCTTTATGCTGGCTGGAAATATTGAGAGGACTTTGGGAGATTTAGAGTCAGGGAGATTCACAAATCGGGCAGAATAAAGGAGGACAGAGAAGTAGTGACAGGCTGTCCTGTGGAAAACACTGAAATCAAGATCCAGAAGTCCTCCAGAAAACTAGCCGAGCCTCAAGTGAAGGAGATAAGATTTGGAAAGAGACAGTAAAGGATTTGGACTCCTGGCTGCATTTGGGATGAATTGAAATGAAGGCTGCCTCCAGAAGCTCCCCAAGAGACCTGCTCCCAGAGAACAATTATATTTTTAGAGAAGAGAACCTGAGTTCAAATCTAATCTCAGACACTTAACACTTCTTAGCTGTGTGATCCTGAGCAAGTCACTTAATCCCAATTGCCTCAGAAAAAAAAAAAAAAAAGAAGAAGCTAATTTCATTGAGTGATAATTATCAATGGGAAACACATTAATAAGTTCTCATCATCCATGAGATACCCAGGAACTGGGGTATAGGATGTGTTCAGGAAAGACTAGTACCTTTAGGTGAGGGCTGCTAAGCCTTTTACAAGACTGCTTTCCCACCTCTGATGCCCACTTGATCCACCTAACTTTCACCTGGGGCTCCAAGAAGTTGTAGAAAGTGCAGACAGGCTAAACCAGGTAAAAGTCTCAACTGCTATGGTGAATTAGGGAGTCTCTACCCCACGTGAAGACTTCCCCTGGTAGAATGGGCAGATGAGGACAATTTTCTCCAATGGCCATAACAACAGGTGAAGCAGGTGCTTTCCGGAACTTAGAACTGGGTTAGATATAGAAGATACCAAGGTCATCCACTACATCTTGAGTTATAATCTGGCATCTTGACTCTGTCCTGCCACTGGATTATGGTGACTCTGGAAGAGAGAATGAACCTAATGACTTCGTACAACTCTGCCTCACTTAAGTCCAATTTGTGCACATTAAAAAAAATTTTTTAAGGCATCACCATGCCAACACAGCTTCACAAGAATAGTCATACACTACACACCTGTCAGGATTGAGTGCTGATGCAAAATAGACTACACAATTAGGTGCTACAAGGATTTTTATTTATCTTAATTAAGTTTGTTTTCTTCTAGCACATAGTTAGACAAATGTAGGCTGGCTAAACACAGAGAGACTCAAGATTTGGGTCTTTAATATGTAAGCAACATGTTATCTATGGTACAAAATAGTTCCTCCCTTTGCTATATTAAGTATCATTCTCATATCACTGGAAAAGTGGAACAGAGGATATTTAAAATTATACGATTTCCAAATTTCTGCTTCCAGATTGAATTAAAAAAAAAAACAACAAAACACTAAATCTCAAGGAGCCCCCATCCCCTCTCCCCCACCAGGGCTGTAGTGTGAGGTGGGGGAAAGAAGAGGGCAGTTTTACCAAGGCCCTGCCCCCATCTTGTCCAAGGGGAGGGGTGGGAGGAGCTCCCCAGACTGAGAGAAAAAAATAAATAAATAAAATAAAACATCAAAGAAATAGAGTAGGCGTCCAGCCAGGGCGGGGCCAAAGACTGACAGGCTGGGAAGGAGAGGGAAGGCCTCTTCAGGAGCAGATTGCTGCTGCTGCTGCTGCAGCCACCACCACCCTGGGGGCCAGTTACTTTGCCATGGCCTTGATTGCAACAGCTGCTTCCTCTGTCATGGCTGACAGCACTATTATCAGGATCTCTTCTCCACAATCATACTTCTGCTCAATCTCCTTGCCAAGATCACCCTCAGGTAAATGAAGGTCCTCCCTCACTTCCCCACTGTCCTGAAGCAGTGACAGGTAGCCATCCTGAATCTCAATCAGCTGGAAATCCAAAATTCCAATTTCCAAATTCTATGTCAATCAATTTAACCTATAGTCTTCTAAATCAAGGCTTTGGATATCTCATTTGGGTCTGAAAAGATCAAACAAAATTTCATGCAAAGGTTTAGCGCTATTCTGCCTTGAAACCCAAGAACCAGACTAATAACCAAAAGGACAGATATTACCTGACACCAAACCAACTGTGCTATCACTATGAAAGTTTTTATGCATCTTATTTTTAATTTGTAGAATAAAACAAGAATATCCATAATATAGTATAATTTTTAAAATAATTGTACATGGAACTGCAAATCTATTATGTACAACTTGCCACTATTAAATATATAATAAAGTTGTCACATACATTTTTCTTTTTCTCTCCCTCCCCCACTACTCAAGAGATGGCTATTATTACATCATATATATATATATATATATATGTATGTATGTATATATGTATGTATATATATGAATATATATGTCTATATACATATATGTATATGCATATATATGTGTGTGTGTGCATGTGTGTATGTGTGTGTATAAAATCATTCTATACATCAATTATTTTCTGGATGCAAATAGTGTTTTTTATATTCTTTGTAGTAAATTTGGGTATTTAAAATAGACAAAATTACTTATTTGCTAAAAGTTGTTCTTAAAATGATATTGCTATTACTGTATATAACATTCTTGGTTATGCTCATTTCATTCTTCCTTGTTGCATGCAAGTTATTCCACATTTTAAAAAATTATCTAGCTCATCATTTTTATAACATCATATAACAGCATCACAAGTATGCAGCGCAACTTGTTAAGCCAGTCCCCAAATCATGGACATTCCTGTAATTTCCATTCTTTGTCACCAGAAAGAGAGAGATTCTAAATATTTTAGATCATTTTGGTTCTTCTGTGCTTTCCCCTACTCATCTTGCTATGTGGTGTTGCTGGGTAAAGGGGTATAGTCAATTTAATAAGTCTTTGGGAATAAATCCAGATTGCTCTCTAAAATTGTTGGATTAGTTCACAGTTACACCAATAACAAATATGTCCCAATTTTTCCATCTCCTCCAATATTTGGCACTTTCCCCTTCAATCATGTTAGTCAATCTGTTAAGTGTAAAATAACATCTCAAAGTTGTTTTAATATACATTTCCATGATCAAAAATTATTCAGAGCTTTTAATGATTATAAATTATTTTGGTTTATCATTTAAAAGCTGCCTGTTTATATCCTTTGGCCATTTAGAAATTGGGGAATGACTTTTATACATTTGACAAAGTTTTTAAAATATTTACAATATGAGTGCTTTATTTGAGAAGTTATCTATAAAAATTTCCCCTAAATTTTGTGGTTGTTTTCTAATTTTGGCTACATTGGGTTTTTTGATATAAAACCTCTTTAATTTAATGCAATCAAAATGTCCATATTATACTTCAGACTGCTCTCTATCTTATGTTCATAAATTGTTTACCTATCTATAAGTGTTATAAGTATTTCCATGTTCTTCAAACTTTCTTATAATATCTTTCTTTATATTGAGATCATATATCTATTTTGACCTTATCTTGGTAAATAGTATGAGATGATCATCATTGTCCAATTTTTGCCATATTTCTTTCCAGTTTTCCTAACAATTTTTACCAAATCATGAATTCTTATCCCAAAATCTCTACTCATTTGTATTTGATGCTTGTCAAATACAAAGTTACCCTATTTATCTATGCTACTTTTATTTGTGAGGAAGGTTTCTTATAATTTTGTTTATATAGTTCCTGAGTTTCTTTTGGCAGTTATATTTCCAGGTATTTTATATTGTCTGGAGTTGTTTTAAATAGGGCATATTTTACTATTTTTTTCTTGCAGAATTTAGTTTGTAATATATAGAAATGTTGATGATTTATGTGGTATTATTTTATATTTTGCTGCTTTGCTTAAATTACTAATTATTTCAATTAACTTTTTAGTTGAATCTTTGGAATTTTCCACATATGTCATCACACTCTGCAAAAAGATAGTTTTATTACCTCATTTCTTATTCTAATTTTTTCTATTTTTTTCTATCTTATATTTCTAATAAAATACTGAATAACAATGGTGACAGTGGACATACTTATTTTACTCCTGATCTTATTGGGAAGGCTTCTAGCTTTTTTTCCACTTTTATTTAATGTGGTTTTAGATAAATGCTTTTTATCAATTTAAGGGAAACTCCATCTATCTATATCTATAAGCTATGCTTTCAAGTGCTTTTAATAGAAATGTTGCACTTTATCAAAAGCTTTTTCTGTATTTTTTATCTAATCTTGATTTTTAAATTTTTTATTATTAAATTATGAATGTATTATTAAATTATAATTATATCACAGTTTCCTTATGTTAAACCATCCCAGCATTCTTGGTATAAATCATACTTGGTCATAATGTATAATCTTTGTAATATTTATTACAATCTTTTAAATAGTGCTTTATTTAATATTGTTGCACACATGTTCATTAATGAAATTGGTCTATAATTTTCTTTTTGTTTTAATATTCTTATTTCAAATATCAGTATCATATTTGTTTTATAAAGCAAGTTTAGTATGATCTCTTTTTATCTATTATTTAAAATAATTAATTTAAGATAGCAATTAGTTATTTTTCAAATGTTTGGTAGAATCCAACTAGTCCTGATGCTTTTTTTCTTAGGAATCTCATTTATGTCCAGTTAAGTTCCTTTTTTTTTTTTTTTTTAACAAATCTATTTGGATATTGTATTTCCTCTTTTTCTAATCTAGATAATGTATGATTTTATAAATTATTTTCCATTTCACTTAAATTGTCAAATTCTTTGTCATATAATTGGGCAAAATAGCCCCTTATAATTGCTTTGATTTCATCTTCATTAGTGGTACATTTACCCTTTTCATTTTTAATATTAATGATTTGGTTTTTTTCTTTTTTAAAATATCAAATTAATCAATGGTTTAAACTATTTGGGAGGAGGGGCTCCACAAAAAAAAACCCTTTAGTTTTATTTATTAACTCAATGGTATTTTACACTTAACTTTATTAATTTCATTTAATCTCATCTTTACTTTTAAGATTTTTAATTATTGTTTGGTTAGAAATTATTAGTTTGTTCTTTTTCTAAGTTTTTTAAATTGCACACCCAATTCATTGGTATGCTCTTTCTCCATTTTATTCATATAAGTATTTAGAAAGATCACTCTGATCACTGCTTTTTCTGTATTCCATAGGTTTTGACATATTTTCTCATTACTGTCATTCTCTTTAATGAAATTATTGATTGTTCTATAATTTGTTCTTTGATCCCCTCATTCTTTAATTTTGTTTAATTTTCATTTAATTTAATTTTGTTTAATCTTCAGTTAGTTTTTCATTTATTATTATATTTTATTACGCATATGATTATTATTATTAAATATAATTTTATTGCATCTTGATTTGAATAACCTATTTCAATATTTCTGGTTTTCTCTTTTTAATTATCAAAGTTTTATTTCCTAATATTTTGCTAATCTTTGTAAAGGTATTCTGAACTATTAAGAAAAAGAAGCATTCCATTTTATTTTCATTCAATTTTCCCTAAACATCTATCATATATAGTTTATCTAAAATTCTCTTTTCTTCCTTCCTTCCTTCCTTCTTTCCTTCCTTCTTTTCATTCCTTTCTTCCTTCTTTTCTACCTTTCTTCCTTCTTTTCCTCTTCCTTCCTTCCTTTCTTCCTTCCTTCCTTTCTCTTTCTTTCTTTTTTTGGTTAAGTCTATCTAGTTCTTAGAGGGGAAGATTAAAGCCCCCCACTATTATTACTACTATCTATCTCTATCTGTAATTATTTAAGTTTTCTTTTAAAAATTTAGATTTAGTGTGCATACCCTTTGACCCAGCAGCGCTACTACTGGGATTATATCCCAAAGAAATACTAAAGAGCGGAAAGAGACATATATGTGCCAAAATGTTTGTGGCAGCTCTTTTTGTTGTAGCTAGAAACTGGAAGATGAATGAATGTCCATCAGTTGGAGAATGGTTGGGTAAATTGTGGTATATGAAGGTTATGGAATATTATTGCTCTGTAAGAAATGACCAGCAGGAGGAATACAGAGAGGCCTGGAGAGACTTAAATCAACTGATGCTGAGTGAAATGAGCAGAACCAGAAGATCACTGTACACTTCAACAACAATACTGTATGAGGATGTATTCTGATGGAAGTGGAAATCTTCAACATAAAGAAGATCCAACTCACTTCCAGTTGATCAATGATGGACAGAGGTAGCTACACCCAGAGAAGAAACACTGGGAAGTGAATGTAAATTGTTAGCACTAATATCTGTCTGCCCAGGTTGCATGTACCTTCGGATTCTAATGTTTATTGTGCAACAAGAAAATGATATTCACACACATGTATTGTACCTAGACTATATTGTAACACATGTAAAATGTATGGGATTGCCTGTCATCGGGGGGAGGGAATAGAGGGAGGGGGGGTAATTTGGAAAAATGAATACAAGGGATAATATTATAAATATATATATATATATATATAAAATAAAAAAAATAAAAAAAAATTTAGATTTAGAAAAAAAATTAGTTGATTTTTTTTCTTATTTTAATTTCCCTTGGGTTTTAAGCGGTCTAGGTAATTTTCATTTTAATTTCTCAAATTAGTATATTATATTATATTAATATATTCGCAACTACAGAAAACAAATAGTGATCCCCTGGATTCCAGCTTAACTGGGGACTTGGCCATGTTCACCAGCACAGGAATGTAGCTAGCAACACCAGCCTCAGGAAAGTGTAAAGCCACTGTCACCTGTAGAGGAAGCTTGGAAAAGTATCCCTTTTGTCCAAAGAGCAAACCATTTAAATGAGCAAAAAAACAAAACAAAACAAAACAAAAAAACCTCTGATCCTAGAAAGCTTTTATGGAAAGAGGGAAAAACAGATCTCAAACCCTAAGGTCACTAATGGCAAAACATTTCCAGATGAAGCCTCAACGAGTGACATAAGTTGGTCTCTATCTCATAAGGCTCTCTTGAAAGAATTCAAAAAGGATCTTAAAAGAGTTAGAAAAATGGGGAAAGGAAATGAGAGCTCTAGAAAAAGAAACAAAAAGAATTTACTATTTAAAGAATAGTTTGGGTAAAATAGAAACAGAAAACAGATCCTTGAAAAAGAGAATTTCTAAGATGGAAAAAAATCCAATGAAGAAAACAACTCATTTAAAAGTTCAATTGACCAAATGCAAAAAAGAGATCAAAAAGCTCACTGAAGAAAATAATTCACTAAAAATTAAAATTGAACAAATGGAAGCAAATGACTTAATGACATACCCCCTCCCCCAAAATAGAAGAAAATATAAAACACTTCATCAGAAAAACAACTGATATGGAAAATAGATTCAGGAGAGACAATCTAAGAATTATTGGACTACCTGAAAACTATAATGAAAAAAAGATCTTAGACAACATTTTTCAAGACATCATCAAGGAAAACTGTTCTGCTGTCCTAGATAGAACCAGAGGGTAAAATAAACAGTGAAAGAATCCATCAATCACCTTCAGAATGAGACCCAAAATGATAACTCCAAGGAATTTTGTAACTAAATCTAAGAATTATCATATCAAGAAAAAATACTACAAGAAGCCAGAAACAAACAATTCAAATATCAATGAGCATTACTCACAATCAGGATTTACCCACAACCTAACAATTTCCACTTTAAAGGATTGAGGGGACAGGAATATGATATTCTGGAGAACAAAGGAGCTTGGACTGCACCAAGAATCAACTATCCAGAAAAAGTAAGCATATCTTTCAGGGGAAGAAATGGACATTTAATGAAATAGGGAATTTTAGTTTTTTGATTCATATTCAATTCATATTTTTGATGAAAAGACAAGAGCTGAACAGAAAATTTGAACTTCAAATACAGAACTCAAGAAAATCATAATAAAAGGGTAAAAAGGAAAGAAAAACCTGTTTTTAAGGTCAAAATGTTTACCTATATGGAAAAAGGACATGTTTAATTTTTTTATTATTATTATAACTTTTTATTGACAGAACATATGCATGAGGAATTTTTACAACATTATCCCTTGCAGTCATTTTTGTTCCAACTCTTCCCTTCCATCCCTCCCCTAGATGGCAGGCAGTCTTATACATATTAAATATGTTATAGCATATCCTAGATACAATACATGTGTGCAGAACCGTACAGTTCTCTTGTTACACAAGAAGAATTGGATTCAGAAGGTTAAAAATAGCCTGGGAAGAAAAACAAAAAATGCAAACAGTTCACACTCATTTCCCAGTGTTCCTTCTCTGGGCATTGCTGATTCTGTCCAAAAAAAGAAAGAGGGGAAAACTTGAAACAGAAGTTTTTGTAAGGGCCAGTGTTGAAAAATTACTCATGCATATGTTTTGTATATAAAAATCTATAATAAAAAATGTAAAAAAAGCTATGCATATATTTTAAAAATAAAAAGAAATTTAAAAAGAAAAAGAAAATTGTAGAACTAGATGGATTCTATCAAACATTTAAAAACTAAAAAAAGAATTAAAATATTACAATCAAGTTTTTGTCATGCTTTTAAAATATTCCAATATTTCTTATATGGTCTTTCCTATACCATTTTGCCAGACCAGTTGTTCTTTGATATTATATTCTTAAGATTTTCTGCTATTTCTCAGTCTTTTATTTTCTTTAATTTTTTTGTTGTCTCATGAAGTAATGATTTTGTTATGATTTTCCACATAATTCAACAATTCTTAGGTTGTCTCTGATTGAACATTTTTTTCAGATCAGTTTTTAAAAATATTTTTCTTTAGGCTTTCCTCTTCTTTTAGTTTTCTCTCAATATTTCTTGTTGTCTCATGGAATCATTTTTTATTTGGCCCATTCTAATTTTTAGGATATTTATTTGATGGATATGGTTTCCCACCACTTGTTCAAATATATCCATTCTTGGTATTCTTTTTCCTCCCTCGCTATTCCATTTTGTATCTCTTATTTCATTTCTCCCAAGTACTCTATAGAACTTGTATTCAAGGCATTTTTCCTTAAAATATTACTTGGACTTTTTTGAGGTTATATACTTCTGAATGAATACATTTCTTAGGCTAAGTTATTTCTTCATTATGTTGAGCATTTGCTTTGTTTTGCTCATCTGACTATTCACATTTTTTCAGGAAGGGGACTTGAGCCTGGGTCAAAGAATGGTGTGGGCAGATTACTTTTTGTGATACCTAAAACTAGGTATCTTGTCTTGTCTTGTTCTGATCCAAGCCCAAAATGTGATTCTACTCTGGTTCAGGGCTATCTGGATGTTGTGAAAGTTGGACTATAAGGAAAGCTGAGTATTGCAGAATAGATACCTTTGAATTTTGGTACTTAAAGAAGACTTTTGAGAATCCCTTGGACAGCAAGAAGATCAAATCAATTAGTACTTAAAGAAATTAAGTCAGATTGATTTTTGAAAGGACAAACATTGAAGTTGGAGTTTAAATACTGGATTGAATTAAGACCCTGATGTTGAGAAATAATGGAAGAAAAAAGGGGAAAGTGATGGTATATGATGAAATAGATAAACAGTGTCATGGAGAAAAGCTGGACAGACTTTAAAAAGTAATGGAAGATAAAAGAGCCTGGCATGCTATGATATTAGGATTAAGAAGAGTTGGACATGACTGAATGATTGAATAAGAAGAAGCAGAAATCAATTATTCCATTAGAAAATAATAACTATTAGAACAAGAATCAAAAGATCTGCTATCAAAACATGATCTAGAAAAATAGATCAAGGAGAAATAATTTAAAAATCATCAGACTTCCTTGAAAAACCATGATTTTTAAAAAACCTTTAATAAAATATATGAAAATTTTCCATTAGGAAAAAGAGAAAACAGAATCAATCCATCCATGATTTCCCAAAACAATTTTAAAAGGAAAGGACCCAGAAAAGTTATGGGCAAAATTATAGATCTAAAAGAAGGTCCCTAATAAGCATGGAGAAAGAACGAGTTCAATATAGACAGGATATAGACAGGATTAAATAAGACCTAGGACTTCTAAGAATAAATGAAAGATCTTGGGATATGATGCTTCAAAGGCAAAAAAAAAAAAAAAAAAAATTTAGGCATGTTAACATGGGCCTATTTCTTGAGGTTCTTTCCACATATAAATCTGTGATTTAAAAATATATCCATGTTCCATTTCTTCTTCATTAAAATGATTCCAAAATATTAAAATGTTTCCTTCCTTTATCAATAAAGTTTTCTTTTTCACAGTAAGAGTATTTTTATGAGGGGAAAAGGTCAGTATCAGTTTTGTAACTATTGGTTAGCATTTACTTAGTTCTTATAAGGTTGAGGCTCTTTCTATTTAAAATGAAGAACACAAATCTTTAGTTTGAAAATGCCACAGTGCTTTTTCACAAATTATTTTTAGGAAATTAAAGAGGAAGGCTAATCAATGTTACATAAATGGAACTTGAACTCAATTTAAATTCAGTAAAACTCTCACCTATGCTAATCTTAGAACTTCCAATTCTCAACTAATTTTTTTAAAGACTTGTAAAATGAACTACCAAATCACCTATAAATTATCAGTAAGCATATATATTTTTAGAATCTTGGCTTTCTTATCTTTAAGGAATGTAAAAATATTAAGGAATGTTTTATTACATATGTTTAAATACACACACACACATAAAGACATATATATGCTTTTGTGTGTGTATTATTGTTTGTCTTTCATTCTCAAAGAGGACCATGACATCAGCAAAGTAATGCCATGACATGCAAGTGAATTGGATTTAAGGGAGAGAGGCCTGTGCAATGTCACCTGCCTCATTTTCCTCCCTAGAAGTCATCTGGGTGCAGTGGTTAGATGTAGATACTCAGGACTCCTGAAGATGATCCTGACTGGATGCAGTGGGAGACCTTGGCCTTTTTAAGCTGAAGACTTCAATAGGTCTCAGTTTGACTGAGGCTACACCCAATCAATGATTAATGCTAGATAGCAACTGAGGCAAAGAATCTCCTTTGTCATCTAGTCAAAAAAAAATCTAGAACATGCTATTCAAGAGAAAAGAAGAGACAGCGGCATCCTAGTAAATATTTAAAATTGTCTAGATTTTTTGACACCCTTTAAAAATTTAATAAAATTTTCTTTATCATTTTCTTAACTTTTGGACAATTAAATAATAAATAAAGTCCTGATTTGTAGTGTTTATTGATTGTCTAAGCACAAACAATCATGCTAAAAATTTAACAACTGGTTCTCTGGGCCAGTTTGACCTAGCTCTAGTATATTCCTGGCTACAATTCCTATTCTAGGAACTGAAACTGAAATTCGTATAAAGAAGAAAACTCTTAATACAGTGAATAAATATTATGAATTAAGAGAAATTTAAGAAGTTAGCAATTTACACAAGATTTCTTTGATAATTTTTTTGAAAGATGATTAAGTCCTTTTTGTTTTGTTTTGTTTTATTTTTGTTTGTTTTTTCATATGGAGTCATTAGCTTCTACTTGCCTAATTCTATAGTAAAAAAAAAATTATTTCCTTCCTTTATTACCTCCTTTTTCATTTGGCCAATTCTATCTTTTAAAGAATTTAGTGGATTTGTATACATCTTTTCCCACTTGCCCAATTCTGTTTTTTAAGGGTTTTTTCTCATTTTTGTGCCTTTTTTTTTAACCAGTGACCTATTTTATTTTTAAGATGCTCTTTTTGAGCCTCCTTTATCAAACTGTTGACTTTCTTGTAATTTTCTTGCATCACTCTCATATCTTTTCCCAACTTTTCCTTTACCTCTCTTATTTGACTTTTAAAATATCTTTTTGAGTTCTTCCAGAAATTCTTTCTGGGTGTGAGGCCAATTTGCAGTTTTCTTTGAGGCTTTGGATGTAGCAGTTTTGACTTTATTATGTCTGAATTTGTGTTTTGTTCTTCCCTGTCACTACAGTAACTCTCATTTCTTCTCATCTGAACTAGAAATAGTCTTCAAATTAGTCTTGCTGCCACTATTCTATCCCTTCTACAAATTATGCATATTAGTTACACTGGTAATTATTGCTCTTCTTCCACTCTGATTATGTCCCTCCTCACTCACAATTGGTCAGAAGGCCTCCATTGTCTAGAAGAAGAAAAATAAGCTCTCAAAAGACATTCAAGGCCTTCCATAATCAGACTTCAACATACCTATCCAGCTCTAACTCTTTCAATTCTTCATCTAACTTTTATTTCAGCCAAGTTGAACTAGTCTTTATCTTGTGTTCTTATTCCCCTCATTTCTCATTTTGGTTGCTGTGTGTCAGAAAAAAAATGGTTCCATATGATTACTTAATACTGATTAGTTTGTACAGAGGGATATTTACTTTGAAGGCATAGAAAGTGAAAATGTACCAATATTGCCAAACATACACACAAGTACTTACTCTTTGCAATCATATTCTTCTTTATAGAACCTTGGGCTCTGGGCAGAGCAAATTCATATGTAACATAATTGCTGTATAAAATTAGCATTGGTCCCACCAAAATAATGTTCAAATATCATTATCTCTGGACTGGTAGTACACTGGATGGAATGCCACGCCTGGAGTTAGGAAGACTCATCTTTCTGAGTTCAAGTGGCCTGGGTAACTAACTTAATCCTGTTTGCCTCAGTTTCCTCATTTGTAAAATAAGTTAGAGAAGGAAATGGCAAACCATTCTAGTATTTTTGACAAGAAAATTCTAAATGGAGTCACAAAGAGTAGGTCATGACTGAAATGATTGAACAACAATATCTGGGCTGTGTCCCAAAGGTTGCTTCTTAATAACCAAGGTAAAAAATCAGGGTTGTCTACCAATCCTAGCATGAACTGAACTTTCAGACTTTAGAATTGTAACCTCTAAGTCCCTTTTCCTAAAATGAAGAAACAAATGCTCTGATAGTTGAGATTTATATTCATAAAATCATGTCAGTTTTAGATGGAAAAAAATAAGAGTTCAAAGCTAAGTATTTCTGATGACTTTCTGATTGCCTTCTTTTGAAGGCAAACTAAATTCTAGTTCTGAGTCTGTTATTCACCATGTGGTTAGCAGACTGGAATAAATTACAAAATGTCTATATATCCTCCATCTCACTCCAAGGCATTTCCATTGCACATCATAATGCCTTTTAGAAGCATTATACCTAAACTACTCCAAATGGGAAATTATATAAGAAAGATTCTGGCATTGCTTGTAGGGACTGAGCTTATTTACCATTCCACTTGTTTCTTGTATTCCATAGCTATGAAAACTAAAGTTTTAATGCTCCTATAGTTTTTCAATGTTATTTATTAATTTATTCATGAATTTCTCTTTATGGATTTGAAGCTGTATTTCCTCTTTTGGTAACAAGTTATTAATTACATTATAATTTTTATATCCACCTTAATCATATCAAAAAAAGTAATAATAATTGTGGTCTATTTTGTCACTAACATAGAATATTGTTGCAATAACTGATAATTAAATATGAGGTAGTTTGGTCTCCATTGTATTCAGTGCATAAGTACAGTAAAGAAGAATACCTACTTACATATTTTAACTTATTAATTTACCATACTATTAAATAGTAAGAAACTATATCTAAATAAGTAGCATTTCATGAATCTTTAAATAATACCACAGATGCTGTGCTACCAAAACGTGCTATGAGGATAATGAGCAGAGTGCCACATCAAAAACTTAGTCAAAATGTATTTCTGAACAGAATTCTTATCATAGACTCAGTACTGATCAGAATCCTAATAGCTCTTCAAAAAAAAGAGAGAAACTATTACTATAAGACACTAGGTAGCCAAGTTAAAGTAGACAGAAACATATTCTTGCTTCCCAAGTTACAATATGCAAATTATTGCCTGAGAGAGGAGATGCAAAAGTCACATAAGAGAAATTTTTCAGGAAACAGATGGTAGCCTTCCCAAATATCAGGAGTTAATTTAGGTAAATTCATTAAAAGGCACAAGAGACCAGTGTAATTACATCAGCCCATCTTTTTTCCCATATAGACCCTATTTTTTCTTAAGAAAAAAAAAACAAAAAAACATAAACAGTTCCTGGTTATTGTCTTACAGTGTGTCCACAATTCACATCCATCCTTTTAATGAAATGCAAGATCTCATAACTATTCTCTGTCTCAGTATTAAGCAGCCAGTTTGAGTTTTGCCCTACCACTGACCATGATGGATCCTATCAACCATGTCAAGAAACCAAACTAACTGTCCAGAATTAATTAGCATAAGGGCAAATAAAAATCAAATCAGAAATCTTTAAATATTTCTTACTGGGGACTCCCTGCATTTTTCTAGACCAAAATATAAATAATTATAATTAATAATATAAATATTGCACATATTTATATTATGTAATATTTTAAGTTATATATAAATAATATAAATATAGCAAGCAATATAGATGATAAATAAATATGTGCTAACAAACTTACATGTGGATGAAATGAGGGAAACCAAGTAAAATTTAATCTTCTGTCAGTGAAGTAAATAGAGAGCTGGCCTCAGAGTCAACGTGACTTGGATTCATATACAGTTCTGATTGATACTGTGCAACCCTGCCAAGTCACTGACATTCTCAGTGACTCCAAACAACTTTCTAAAGGGTTAACTTGCAAAGCAAGTGCACCTCTACATCAATAAGAAAAGTTCCAGTCCAAAACAAAATTTTCAGTCATTTCACACAAACATATCATTCTTTGAATATTTCTTCAAAAATGATAAGGTATTAGTGTTTAAAATATGCAAGAGAAATAATTTAAATATGGAGTTAATTTATAAAGTGAAAGGATTATATTAGATGATCTATAAGGTCCCATTTGGTTGTATTTCCTATGGTCTGATATCTCATCTGATATTCAACTAAAATATTTTTCTTCCATTATTTTATCACTATATCTGAAGCAGATCCTCAGAGGATGATGGGCATAGTTTTTGTTTTTGTTTCATCTATTGCATTTTTCCTTACATATTGCATAACTGAAAACAGACAATTCAATCATTTTTGTAAAGAAATAAATGTCAGGGGGCAGCTAGGTGGCGCAGTGGATAGAACACCAGCCTTGAATTCCGGAGGACCCAAGTTCAAATTTGATCTCAGACACTTAACCCCAGCCTCAGGAAAAAAAAAAAAAAAAAAAGAAAGAAAGAAAAAGAAAGAAATGTGTTATCTGCTGAATTGCTAATTAGTGGGGGGAAATAAGTGGTTCTGAATTTAAGAAATTAGTATTAGAAAATAGTTCATTTTCTCAGCCTTGCTAGCAATTCAACTGACAAATAAAATGGCTTGAAAAGCAGTCCTAAACTATTATTTCCCATTATTTCCTTTTTTCAGATAATGAAGTCAGGAACAGAAAACACATTGACTCATTCTTTCTACCCACAAATCTGTCACCATAGAAACTACTTTAGCAGTTTGAAACATTTTGTCATACATTATAATTGTTCTGTCCTCTTTAAGAAGATCAAGAAATGATATATGTAATCTTTCTGAAAATATTTCAAATATATTATAATTATACTTGAGTGAGTTATATGTGTATTATCTTGTTATTGAATGCTATAGTTAATATATACTAATTGATATAATAAAGATATACATAAAAACACCTACCTACATATTTGGACATATTTATTATTTTTGTTTTCCCATAAAAAAATGTCCCAACTTATATCCCAAAGAAATACTGAGGAGGGGAAAGGGACTTGTATGTGCAAAAATGTTTGTGGCAGCCCTTTTTATAGTGGCTAGAAACTGGAAAATGAATGGATGTCCATCAATTGGAGAATGGTTGGGTACATTGTGGTATATGAAGGTTATGGAATATTATTGCTCTGTAAGAAATGACCAGCAGGAGGAATACAGAGAAGCTTGGAGAGACTTATACCAACTGATGCTGAGTGAAATGAACAGAACAGAAGATCACTATACACTTCAACAACAATACTGTATGAAGATATATTCTAATGGAAATGGATATCTTCAACATAAAGAAAACCCAACTCACTTCCAGTTGATCAATGATGGACAGAAACAACTACACCCAGAGAAGGAACACTGGGAAGTGAATGTAAACTGTTAGCACTACTGTCTATCTACCCAGGTTACTTATACCTTCAGAATCTAATATTTAATGTGCAACAAGAAAATTGGATTTACACACATATATTGTATCTAGGTTATACTGTAACACATGTAAAATGTATGGGATTGCCTGTCATCTAAGGGAGGGAGTAGAGGGAGGGAGGGGAAAATTTGGAAAAATGAATACAAGGGATAATGTTATAAAAAAATTACTAATGCATATATATTGTTAAAAAATTTTTATAATTATAAAATTAATTTTTAAAACAGAAAAAAACTTGTCCCCAAATGAGTATACTTTGTATATACAAGACAAAGACTATTTGTCTAATATTTTAATATTGCTAAAAGGAAAAAGAGAAACCATAACTATTTTTTACCTTTTTTTCAAGATCAGCAATTTGTTTAAAATTGGTGTTAAATAAAATGTAGCTCAAGATACATTACTGAAACATGATTAAAATAAAAGGGATAGGCTTAAATGAATTATAGTTATCTCAGAAATAAAAAAACAAGACGCCTTTCAAATTTCTGCTGTAAGAAATGTGAAAAACTATAATGTTAAAAGAGTGGTTTTCTTACTTGTGCTTGGCCTTAAAGGGCAGATCTAGGAGAATTTGCAGAATGACTAATTTTTGGCTTGATGTAAACAAAAAATTCCTGTCTAAAAAAACCAACTAGGCCAACTAGGTAGTGCAGTGGATAAAGTACTAGTCCTGAAGTTAGAAGGACCTGACTTCAAAAATAGCCTTATAAACTTACTAGCTATGTGACCATGAGTAAGTCACTTAACCCCAGTTACCTCCTCTCCCCTCAAAAAAATTAAATAAAAATAAAAATATACTGAGCTCACAACTACTGGTAGAGGTTGCTTGATCATTTGCTGTTATTGTAGAGCAAGGGTTCTTAAACTTTTTCCACTTGGAACCCTTTTTTGCCCAAGAAATTTTTATTTGACCTCAGGTCTATAGGTATATAAAATAGGTATAAAAATCAAATGTTTACTTATAAATCATAATTTCACAACCCCTACATTCAGTTATGCAACCCACATGGGGTTGCAACCCAACTTTTAAGAAACTTTGTCATAGAATGATTTTCTGGTTAAACATGGTTTGGTTTAGATGATTTTTGAGGTCTAATTCTCCATTAATATTATCTCCTCTTACTGTGGTCCCTTTCAACTCTGAGATTCTATAACTCTGTGACTTGATTTCAAAAATTCCTGCATAAATTTTGGCCTTTGTGAAATTGGGTAGATATAGCTCAACACTAATTTCATAGCAAACAAAAATTTAGGGGTATTTTAGGTTATAAGCAAGTGTGCATAAAGTAGTGATGACCAAAACTTTATTTCAAGAAGTATAAACATGTCATATTTTGATAATTTAAAACTTTTTTGGTCTTCTTATAATCAGATTATCAGAAATTTATAGACATAATTTACAAATTATGAGTTAAATATAATAGATGACAAAAATTACAACAATAAATACATCTAAAAGATAAATGTATAAAATTGGTTTCCTACATACATGTCATTCTTTCAATACCAACTCATACAACATCTCTATGAAGTATTGCATTCCATTACAGATCTTTGAGGTTTTATGAGTATTCTAATATTTACGGCATTTTCAGAGAATATGTATCCATTTAAAAATACATCAAATGTAACAAAACAATGCAGTTTTTCCCTCTTGACTTGTTTGTTTCACAAAATGAATATTTCAGAAATTACACAACAAATATTTTTTTCAACTTTCAGAGATCTATATACTATGAATGCAAGGATATACAATACATATTTAGAACAAATGAATATTTATATTGCCTTTGTACTAATCATGCTTTTATTCATGCAAGGCCTGAATATTAAAAATGATATATTATAAGAGAGAAATCAACAGTTGAACAAAGTAAATAATTCTTGAAAACCATTTCATTTTATTATTAACACTTGTTTCTTGAAATTCATGCTAGACTGTTTTCAGTGTGCTAGTACTATGCAAGGCTGTATCTCACTGTAGTATCTATATAAAATAACTATCAAATGTTTTAGTCAAAAAATTTTGTTTGTTTGTGGATAAATTCTCTGCCCACTAAAAACATTTAATTTTGTGAGTTTTCCTCCTTTGGAAAGAGTATATATGGTATGGTAGACCAGCCTGGTCATGGCTTCACTTTGCCAAAAACAAAACAAAATCATATATGTGTATGTGTGCATAAAATATCTGAAAGAAAAAAAAAAAGCTTTATCAGACCTGTTAATCATTATCAGTCAAGCCTACTCAGAGCCTGGGGTAAGTGATGGGAGATGAATTGGTTTGTAATTCTTAATACAACTTAATCATTGGATTTCACTTTTCAATGTCTGTTTCTTCAAAATCTTATGATCTATGTATTGCAAAGTTGTTCCATCATTTTAGTGACTAACAAATCCATCAACTCCATCTGAATTTCACCATCCAAATATTTTAAACATAAGTCTAAAGTAACCCTTCTTGCAATTATTAGTTTCAATACAACTCCAAGAGACTCATTTTTTAATAGAGCACCTATACTAGGAGTTTTTTGTTTGTTTTAAGACATGCCCAGGCTGGAAGTGCAGAATCTGCCCTCAAAGTCAATCTCACTTTACTCAGCATGGGAGCTTTTATTTGCTCCATTTCAGAAGAGGGCTAGCTAGCTCAGTCTTTACAGTCTCTTCCAACCTCAGAACTCATCATATCACTCACTGCAGGTCAGCATATTCCAGTACAGATCAGAAATCCAGAGCTCAAGAGAGATGCCAACTTCAGCCTTCCTGGATGCAGGAATTACATGTATGTATCACTGGATCTAGCTATCAGGAGGTTCTTAATTCTTTTGTGTATCATGGAATCCTTTCAATGTCTGGTGCACTATGTACTAATCAGAATGTTTTTTAATGCCTAAAACTTGAGAATCACTATGGAAGTGAATTATATTAAAATACAGTTATCAAATTGTGAAACACACACAAGCTCATGGACCTTGGATCAAGAACTTCTGATCTAGATAATATCAGAAACCTCACAGTTCAGCACTGGGAGGATCATGAATATATTATTTAAACTTCACGTGCAACTTTTAAAATTGATTCTTTTTCAAAGGCCTCCTTACAAACCTTACATAATGACAAAAAGTAGTACAAAATGTTTCCTCAAATTTATTAGTAAGTTTATATTTAAAGGCTCTTTTGACTGATGAAACATTAAATTTCATATTAATCTGTAAATGGAGTATCAATGAAAAAATGATGTTGCTGGTCAAATATGTGCTTTTCATTTTTAAAAAAAAATGGAAATTTTTTACTCAAGAACATAGGAAAATCTAAAAAGTTTTGAAAATATTTGCAAGAATTTAAATTTTGAACATTTATTCAAGTTCTACTGAGACAATACCTTTATTTTTGCATTAGGAAGATCTATTTGTTATGCCTTGAATAAAATTATTATTACCCTCTCCCCTTCCTTGTCATAGGACTGGGAAACTTAAGTCAGGAAAAACCTTGAAGCTCTGGTCACTTTGCATACCATTGTATCTTAAAAACTCCAGGTGTCATATTAATCCTTGATGGAATAATTCCCCCTCTTTTTGAGTATTGCCCCTCACCTTGCTGTCTCCTCCCCTCGATCTTCTTATCTTGACTCGTATCCTGTCCGGATTAGGTTGTCTGCTCACTTATCCCCCTTATCTGTCTTTGTTTCCCCTATAAGATTGTATACTTAGATTATGTATTCTCTTTGCAAACCCTGTTTAGCTAAAATCTTACATAAATTCCCTGCCTCAGTTCCTCAGGGTTGAATGATTTTTGAACATGAGTTCCATTTGGCTGATTAGTCTAATCTTTCCACATTAAAAGATTATAAACTAATCTCTGTCTTGCCTCAGCTTTTCTGGCATTACATATTGAAAATTTAATTCATGCATATTTCTATATTTTATTCTTTCCCCAAACCAAAAAAGTTATATATAATATAAAACACATGAGAAGTTTTAAATGCCCTAAAAAAATGAACAAGTGAAGGGAAACAATTAAAGGCACAGTAGTCCATAAAGTAAACTGTATTTGTCAGTATCAAAAAGATCCACTGTGTTTGTCATTATCAAAAGGCCCACAGAGCCCTCCTTACTTATAAGGGGCAGTGATTACACTACACTCAGTGTGATTTGGCAAATGCCAGATATGCTAGTTTAAGATAAAAAAAAAAATCTGTTTCATTGTTCCTCAATAAATCCCTTGCTTGTCAGAAATTTTCACTATATAAACATAGTGCTAGATAAGTGAGAGAGCCAGGGAATATTCTTTAGGAAGTCATTATAAAACTATAAACTAGTTCCCTCCTAAGAAGGCATTTTTCACTCATGAAGATGAAAATATTCAGGAAATCATTTGAAGAATGTGATCATTGTTTCTCAAGTGAATACTGCAATTGGCAAGTTTTAGAAAGCATTAGTAATATTTTTCAGTAATACACTTTTGAGATACCTTTTGCCAAAAGCACAAGCAAACTTTTATTTTAATTTAAAAGCTTTTGAAAAATGTGTGCTTGTTTATCTTGGATGCTTTTCATGTTGTCATCCAACAATTTATAGATAGATGTTTTGATGTGAAACTTTTTTTAAAACTTTTTTTCAGCCTGAAGAAAAAGTATTGCCCTGTGGATTAAGGAATTTTTAGTAATTTTTTCAATTTTTAAACTAAATTCAAATACAAAAGGTAGGGGGATTAAAATTCACACATATATTAGGACCATCTGATAATAAAACTCAGAAACCTCATAAAAGTGTTTATTGCTAAATATTAAATCTAAACAATAACCCAAAACATGGCAAATAGAAATATCCAATTAAAGAAAAATATTATCACAAGCTATTAAAACTCACAATAATGCATTTAGTAAGCCTCAAGTTAGAGAGAAATGTGAAAATGAGAATCAAGCAACTTTTGAAAAGGGAAGGACCATTCTCATTCACTAAATGACACAGTGTCTTCTTCACCCCAAATTTTGCCATGAAAATGAGGTCTCCATAGACTGAGCTGAAAGAAACAACTTTCTTATATATATGATATCTTGAAATAAATAGATGCTACCTTGCTTTGATATTTTTAGATATTTCGATATCTATGTCAATTTATATAATAAACATTCTTTAGAATTTATGAGAACTGTTTTTTTTAAATAACAATTTAAATAACAATCCCATGTATTTGACAATTACTGGAGCATATAATTAATTAGCCAGAACATTCAACCGTTTTGGCTTTCTTTTATTTCCTAACAGAATTAGTGAACTTGCAGAGTGATTGATGGTTATTTATGAAGTTAATTACTCTCTTTGTGAAAAAGAATATGATTCTATTAAAGGAAACCTTTTCAGTTAATAGGATTTTATCTTTAATCACTGGGCATTCTTATTTTTACCATATACATCAGTGAGGATGGAAAAAGGGCATGTACAAACAAGAAATATGGACGGTGGGGCTTTCACATGACCACACATTTACCCTTCAGCTTCTCTTTCCTTTTCTGTTGCTTGCTTTTTTTCCCATCAATCTGGAGACTCACAGTCCTGCGTTTCTCCAGGTTTAGTAGCTCTTGGAAGAGTTCTTTGACATTATGATTCATCTTGGCTGAAGTCTCCATGAAGGCACATTTCCATTTCTTTGCCAAAGCTTCACCCTCACTGCTCCGAACTTCTCGGTTTGGACTCTCATCATTCTTGTTCCCCACTAACATGATTGGAATGTTTTCCACATCTCCTTTGATCTGACAAATTTGTTCATAGATGGGCTTGAGTTCTTCCAAGGACTGTTGACTTGTGATAGAATAAACCAAGATAAAGGCATGGCCTTTAGAAATAGAAAGGCGCTGCATTGCTGGGAACTGATGGCTGCCTGTTGTGTCAGTGATCTGCAAAGTACAGATACTCTTATCACAGCTAATCACTTGGCGATAGGTATCTTCAACTGTGGGGACATAGCTCTCTCGGAAAGTGCCCTTCACAAACCTCAAGACTAAGGAACTCTTGCCAACACCTCCTGCTCCAAATACCACCACTCTGTAATCATTGCTTTGTTCAGGCATCTTGCTTGACAGCTTTAATGCTCAACTTGGAAAATACCTAAGGAATAGAAGATATATTGGACAGAGTTAAACAATTTCTAAAGACAAGAAATATTTATCCATTTCTGAAAATGCAAACAATTAACTTGATTTATTAAATGTAGTGAAACTCAATTTTAATAGGCTTAACAAAAGGTGTCTTAGCAGGTTCCACCTTAATTTCATTTTTGTTGCAGCTGTTCTTGATTCAGGAGCTGGAGACACTGGGACTAAGAAAGGTTTAAAAAAAGCAGCAATTAATTGTATGCTTGGTGGTTGTTTGGTCTGAGATATATAACTATCTGAAATTCTATTATCCAATAGAACTTAACTTCAAGATTAATATTAGTTATTTCTGGACTTCAATCTTGGATTTCTGATTTCATCTCTTTGGGAAGAGATTTTTAATTTAGGAAGTAGAAAAAACCTTAAGATACAGGGTTTCATAATAGTACCATAACAATTGTTATATTTTCTGCTTAGAAACAGTGATAGAGATGCAATGTGGTATAGAAGAAAGAAAAATGACTTCAGAGTTAGTTTGAGTCCCTGCTCTGCTATTTGTCACTGATTTCTTGAGATAGTGATCTGATATGCTGTTTTGCATTTTTCAAAATCACAATTTCCTTTTTCCATTCCAAAAATTATTTTGATGATGCTTTCATTTTCTCTTAATATTCTCAGAATTCTCCTAGGTTTTTCCAAAAGCTTTCTGATTAAACATACAAAGCAGAAACAAAGAAGATAAAAATAAAGGGTTAGCAAGTAACATATATAAATATAGTTTAAAAAATTCACACTATACAGATGCATCAATGCTTAAATTGTATATTGAAAATGCAATTTAATAGCATGATATAAACTTCACTGCACATGAAAATGCCCAAACCTACCAAAAAACCTCAGAGAAGATAATGCTTCTTATTGAATTAAAATATTAAAGTCACATAATTTGGGATCTTTACAATACCTTCATCAGAGGTATCCTTGAAGGCTCAAAATCAAGCTTTAAAATATAAATTAAACATTATATAGTAAGCAAAGCCTTTCCACTTTAATAAAAGTGTATATTAACTGATATGGTCAAGGTCAAATGAGGTGATTTAGGAGAGCAATTGCTTGTCCCAAATGATATGTTTGGGAAAAGGCAACAAATGTTGGGATTCAGTCATGTGAAGAATCCCACAATGACCATTCTCTTTGACAAAAGGTAGGATTATTTAAGAGAGATTATAGGCAAAATGAAGAGATATAATAGGTATCAGGAGTGATAAATATGAAACAGAGTTGAAAGAGCATATAGTTAGCAAGGAAAGGGATTTTAACAATTACTGATGAAAATACAAGTTCTCTAATGGACCTTACAATTAACCAGCTAGCAGATTAAATCCTAAAAGGGATTTAGGACTCTAAAAGAGTCGCTATAAAAAGGAGAAAAGAATAGAGGCATGGTGATGGATGAAAGGACAGATACTCTGAGGCATAGGGGAAGGGTGAGGAGAAAGACAACATGAGGCAGAGAGTCGTGGTGGTGGATATAACCCAAAGGGGTTCAGCAAAGATAGCATGAACCATGGACAGATTTGTAGGGGAAATTCAACCTCCGGGATTTTATATAAATCAGATTTCTGATTGGACGAAGCAAGATAGGGTTGCCTGTGACTTTCACAAAGAGTAGAACTATATAACTTTATTGATTCTGATCAATGCCCTTCCCTACATGCCCCAGGCAGCAATTCCAACAATATATCATTCTTACTCTGCCAACTGCACCCCAGTTACTCAAGAACTCATTGTTAACTATCTTGGAAGTATCCAATTCTTTTGGATAGGGAATTGGTCTAAGGGTTTTTAAAAGATTAAAAACCTTTTTAAAGTCATGAACTTTTTTGGTAGTCTGGTGAAGTATATGGATCCTTTTTCAGAATGTTTTTAAATATAAAATAAGATTGTAAATGAAAATAATTAAAATATGACATAAAGATAGATATAGATATAGATATATACATATTCAAAAACCTCCAAGTTAAAAAATCTTAAGTTAAACCTAGGGCTCTATTAATTCTCCTCAGGCCTCAATTTCTATGATAGGGGATTCAAGTAGGTTAATTTCTGTAGTAAGGAGTTCAGCTACATCATTTTAACTTCCCTTAAGCCTCTAAATCTTGTTTAAAGATGATATACCATGGCCATTTTTAAAAAAGGAAATATATTCTTAAGATATAGTTTTACTTCTTTCTTTTCTAAACACAGGTTTATGTGCAAAGTGTTAAAGAAATTAATGTAAAAAGAAAATAGTTGCTACCCTCAAGAAACTTATAGTCTGGGGGGGGGGAATAAAATATACACAGACAAATTATTTTTAAATGAATGCAAAGTAGCTTTCATATATTTTAACCCCAGTCTTGAATACAAGACATTTTTTATGTTTTTAACCTTCATAAATCACTTTCAATCTTAACACGATATCAAGCTCAAATTTAACAAAGGTTTCCTTAGCTGCCTGCCATCCAGATTTTTGGCTTTCTTTTCTCTCTAGAAATCTTAAACTGTCTCTTTTTGAGGCAAACAATGCAAGAGATTAGTTCTTTTCTACTGTGGCTATGTGTCTCCCTCAGGTTCAAGGAATCAGAGAATATGAGACATAGAAGGAATTTCAGTGGCCAATTCAAACCATAAAACAAAAAGAATCCTCATTATGTGAACTAATTTGCTTCCTTTTTCTTTCCACAAAGAATCAAGAGAATAAAAACATTTATTTATTTTAAAACGTAAAAAGCCCATCGCATCTCCAATTCTTTCCTTTTTTTTTTTTTTTTAATTTGACAGAACTACCTTCCTCTCTTCCTTTCCTCCAGTCCCTTGTTAAATAAATAGCTGTCCCCTTTGTCAAGGTCAAATTCTTTATAGGCAAATTTCATCCCATCCTTTCTAGCAGATTGCTCTCTTTTATCCGAATCAATTGCTTCTTTCCTTACTTCCTGCAAAAATTGCATGTTAAAAACCCTTCATCAAACCCTGTAATACCCTCAAATTATTGTACTATATTTCTTCTGCCTTTCTCAATGAGCTCTTAGAATAATTTGTCTGTAGAGTACTTATTCCCCTCCCATTTCCTCAGTTTTCCCATCTCATTTGTAGATGACTCCCAGTTCTCTAAATCCAAACACAATCTCTCCTGAGTTCCATTCTTATATCTCTAACTGCCTTTTGTATATTTTGATCTGGATGTCCAAGAGATATCTTAAACTAAAATTTGTTCAAAGCAGATCTTTTCCTCAAAATTTTTTCAAATTTCCCTGTTTAAGTCAAGTACGCAATAATTTTTCCAATTGATAAACTTAGAATTATCCTTGACTTTAACTCTCCCTTGCCTCATATATCCAATCAGTTGCCAAAACCTTCCATTTTCACATCTTCAATTTTCTCTATATCTGACATCTTTGTAGTCATATAGCTGTCATAGCTAAAATATTGCAATGGCTTACTAATTGATTTCAAGTTTTTTCTCTCACTCCAATTTATCCCTATACAGCTGCCAATGATTTTCTTTAAATGTGGATCTGACTATGTCATTTGCTTATTCAAAAAACTTCATTGATTCTCAAGGGTTTCTAGGAGAAAATATCCACTATTCTCTTGGGTTTTTCTTTTTTTCTTATTTTATTTAGTCTATCAATACTGAGTGATTTCAAACAAAGTAAAACCAATGTAGGAAAACATATTTTTAATATCATTTAAATGTGTTGGCCCTTTAACAGTTCTTGCAAGATAATGGCATTGTGGTATAACCTGATTTGCCCAGTTCACTCATAACACCTAAATTGATGGGAGAAAGAGTAAAAAGAGAATGAGTTTTGGAAGGTAAAATATAGAGAAAGTAGGTTTAGGTGCCTAAACTGCCTACCTCCTTCACACTTTTCTAAAGTCACAATTTTAATAACATTGATTTAAGAAGACACAGCCCGATTGGTAGATTTAGCCTAGCCATAGATACAGACGCTTGAACATGACAATCACCTACATAGGTGTTATAGTTAAGAGATGACTGACAATTGGCAGCCCTGACAATTAGAATGATGGGGACAAGTATCTTAGATTAATTGATGCATCACCCTTGAATACTGGGTGATGGTCATAACAAATATGTTCATGACAAATAAAAGGGAAATTAATAAGATTCCTTTTTATTCCCTGCCCCTCTTTTTTTAAATAAAAGTAAGCAAGAGGGTATTAAGACATTAGGAGAAACCATGTTTTCCAGAGCTAAGGCCCCAAAAGCAAGCTGTATCCTGAGCTTGGATAACAACAATCCTTTATAATTTACTTTCTGGATGATCTCACTCTTTGGCAAAATCATGTAGTTTTTCCTACTGTTTTGATATTTCTCAGGAAATCCCACTGGAATTGATATTGCAGCTAATATGCTGTAGCAGAAAATTATCAATCAATTCTTAGGACAGGCTAAGTATACTAAAACTGGTACTTTATTCTCGTTCCTTCTCTGCTAACTAGTTCTGTAGCTGCTGAACGATCACAAGGCTCAATGACCCTAATAACTTGAGACAAACACAAAGCTCAACAATTCTAATAACTTAAAATCCTTATTCCCACAGGACTCAAAAATATCTCGATTATCCCTAAAATGCTTTCATGAATGCGCGCTGCCCTGGGAATTCAAGACCTAAGAATGACTGTTTTAGGTCCTACCTTTTTGTAGTTTTTTGTGCTTTAAATCCTCCCCCTGCCAAAAATCATAAGCCCTCCTTCTCAGGTACTTTTCACTTGCAAGCTTTCTTCCTCACCCTGAAATTAAACTTTTGTTTAATTCTGATTCTCCTGTCTCTAACCTGCTTTGTTAGGCTATGGCCTAACAAATAGGTCAGAGATTGGTTCCAGTAAAGTAAACAAGGGAAGGGAAACAGAGGTGTATTATGAAGAGAAAAACACTGAAACATACAAATTCATACAAATTTCAAATGAGTGTTTGAAACAGAATTTATTTTTCTCAACCACTTCCCACTATTCTACAATACATCATTTGCAATTTTTAATCAAATTCTATAGATAGATGATGCAGTGGTTAGAGTGCTAGTCCTAGAGTTAGCAAGACCTGAGTTCAAACCTGACCTCTTCTATTTGCTATCTCAGTGACCTTGATCAAGTCACTTCACCCCTGTTTGTTTGTATTAATTTCCTCAATTATAAAATGGTAATAATAAGTATACCTACCTTATGTGGCTATTATAAGGATGAGATTTTTGTTAAATAAATTTGTTTAAAATGGTAAGCACAATCCCTGGCACATAGTAGACACTATATAAACAATTGCTTCCTTCCCTATCACCCAAGTAATAACACAGAACCAAAAGGTTAGTAGCTGCTGATATATTGCAAACATGTCAGAATAAACAGTCACATGGACAGAAATCATGGAGTAAAGAGGAACTACTGTGAACATACAAAAACAGCCTATCCCAGCTGAAATATTCCTTAGCCTATGATGTTATCATTATGCTTCTGGTAGACACTATTCAAATTAATTATGATGTTCTATTATTTTGGCCTAAAATTTGTAAACCTACCATGTAAACAGTTGAAAGGACTTAATAAAAAATAATATGAAACCAAAAATATCATGCAGTTTGAAAGAGTTTACATCTGTTTCACAGACTCAGAAAGCATATAACCCCACGTATACTGAAAATGTCTAAATTAGCCTTAAAAGAATTTTGTGTGCTAGTAAAAATGTGTCAATAAATAGAAATTATTCAAGACTTTAATGACAAGATTGTTTAAAGGGAATAGATTGAGTAGGGATTTTGTGTCTGTTATATAATTCCAGTATTGTCTTACATAACCTGTGAGCCTTTGAAAAGGCTCTCCCTTTTTAAACACCAGAAGTAGGACATAACCTTTGTCCATAACCAGAGTTGGAGAAAGGAGAATGTCTCTGAGAAGCAGTTTCACTTATCCTGTTACACTCAGCACTAGAGGCTCATCATCCTCCACCCAGATACCTCACCAGTAACATTTCACAGTCTTTCTGAATGAAGCAGGTTATGTTAGTGCTAGTATCTTCCCATAAGTTCTCAAAGTAGAAGACAAACTCCTTCTTCTGGCATTTTTCTCTCAAATCTCTTTAAGAATAAGTCAGTCCTCTTTATACAGTTCATGAGTAGCAGTGAATGGGAACCTGGAAAAGTGAATGCGCTTCCTTGATAATCCTAACATAAACCCAAATTCCAACATGGTGTTACCGTGATGTAAATATTACTCTTATAGCTAAAAACAAAAACAAAAACAAAAACAAAAACAAAAACAAAACAAAACAAAACAGAAACTTATACAACTTTAATCACACAACTTGGAAACAACAGACTAGGAGTTTAACCTAGATAATCTGACACAAAGGTTAAATCATTTTTCATTATACCATGAATTTTCTCATCTATAAAATGAGGATATTGGATTAAATGATATTCTTCATGCACTAAAAGCCATAGTAAAAACTTTATTAGGATTTTTTTTGTTTTCTAAACATTTTGAAATGTAGACTCTGCTCTTTATAGGAAGTCTCTTTTTTTATCAAAAAGATGGAACTCACAACATATGTCACTTCTTATTCTCCAGAGAAGTATATGTACACATCCCACTCACACATATACCATTTAATTAATATATATGATATTTCATATATAGGTAGAAAAGCTTAAAGAAAAAAAAAACAACCCAAAACTCATAAAGACTTGGATATGGCTGAAAAATAACTGAATAATATGCATATGTTATATGTGTGTCTATGTGTATATATACACATATATACATACACATAAAGTTATGAATAAAATGTTATAAAAATATTATGAATATAAATGTTATAATGAAAACTCTTAACTGCCACATTATTTGATGGCTCCTTTTTATACACTGGAGTCACTGAGGAAAAACAAACCAAATTGGAAAACAACAGTTAATTTTAGAATACTGGATATGATTTAATGTAGCCACTATATGGGCTGCTGAAAACTACATGAACATTCATGGCATGCTTTGAATCTTGCAAAACCACATTTTCTGATCATTAAAAAAAAATCTGATCCCCAAATACCTTTCTGATCCTTTAAAAAAAAAATAAGCAAACCAAACCACGGAACATAACAACTCAAATCAAAGCCTTTTTTTTTTTTAATTAAACAGAATAGGAAATGATTTTCTCTTCTTTCTCTTTACAATAGAGATTTTTTTTCCTACATATTGCCATCTGGAAGAGGTAATTTGAGTAGCTTATATAATTCATATTCTGAAGACTTAGTCCCAGCTGGAATATTCCTTAGCATATGATGTCATCATTATGCTTCTGGTAGACACTATTCAAATTAATTATCATGTTCTATTATTTTGGCCTAAAATTTCTCTTCTATTTATTTCCTACTATGTAAATAGTTGAAAGGACTTAATAAAGAAATAATATGAAACCAAAACTATCATGCAGTTTGAAAGTGCTTACATCTGTTTCACAGACTCAGATAGCATATAACCCCACGTATACTGAAAATGTCTAAATTAGCCTTAAAAGAATTTTGTGTGCTAGTAAAAATGTGTCAATAAATAGAAATTATCCAAGACTTTAATGACAAGATTGTTTAAAGGGAATAGATTAAGTAGGGATTTTGTCTCTGTTATATACTTCCAGTATTGTCTTACATAACCTGTGAGCCTTTGAAAAATATACTAGTGAAAGAAATTGAGTGGAGAGAAAGGAACCTAAGTGATTCAATACCTTAGCCTCAACCAGTTAATCAACTAACAGAACTAATAATAATATTATTTTGATTTTAAAGATTGTTTATGGCTTTGATCCCTTTTTCAAGTTCAAACTCTTTATTTGGGTTAAGAGAACAGCTAATTGGCTAACAAAACAGGTCAACCATGGATCTGAAGGCCATGGAGAAATTCTAACCCTTCTTACTCCAAAGAGTTTCAGCCAAGAATGAAAAAAATAGGGAATTTTCTTCCAGTATGGGAATTGAAGATTACAAATTCAAACTCCTAAGAGGTTCCTCTTGAGGAAAGGAGAGAGTTTTTACTTATCTTTCTGCTTTGCTATCCTTTTCCATTGACTTTCCTTGTGGAAAAGGTACCAGCAAGGTATAATAAATCCAGAGAGGTGTAGAGAAACATATCAATGACAAAGAGATAAATATCAAGTAGACACAGGAGGATAACCATTTTATAGAAAACTATGACTCCTTTGGTGGAAAGAATGATAGCTATCTATTTATTCTTGAAAGATATCAGTTATCAGAGTCTAGCAGACTTACCCTTCAGGAAGTTAAAGAGATAAAAACCCACCCCCAGTGCCAACCATTCATGAAGTTCTTCTTTATCATGTGTTCCCTACATATATATTTCACAACTTGTACTTTTAATTTGTGCCTTTCTCTACAAGGAGAGAGTTTTTCTTCATAGAAGAATATTTGGTTATATTTGTATTGGAACCTGGTCTCCACACTTTAGGAACAATAAACTTAGGGTTCAATGAGATAGATGTTATTTTGTCTCCTCAAACATTTATTCCAGAATAAAGATGTTAGGACAGAAATACTTATCTTAGAAGAAAAAAAAAACATATTTGGTAGCTCTAAATAAACAATAACTGTAATTTGACTTAAGTTTATTTTAGTTCATATTTTTTAATTTAAAAAATTCCATATTTTCTATATCTTTTCTTTTCAAAAGATGTAGAAAATTCCTCCTTTTCTACCTAAAATGCTTTTGTAATTTTTAAAAATCCATTGGTTTTGAATAATACATTATTTACTTCTGGGAAATAACATCCTTTTGTCTAACATTTTGTTAGACATGTTTGTAAGCATATGTTCTTTTATAATTCGTTGATATGACTCTACTCCCAAAGAGATCATAAAGGAAGAAAAAGAACCCACATATGCAAAATGCTTGTAGCAGCTCTTTTTGTAGTGGCAAAGAACTGGAAACTGATTGAATGCCCATCAGTTGTTATTCCATAACATTCATGCACCAGAACTTATTCAGACATTCTCCAACTGATGGGCATTCAATCTTTGGGAGTAGAGTCACTATTGGATCAAAGGATATGCACAATGTGATAGCCCTTTGGGCATAGTTCCAAATTGTTTTGCAGAATGAGAATTTTTTTTTCAAAAAGGGGCAGTTCTCCTACCAACAAAGCAATTATTAGGACAATATAAGGAAGTTTTCATTACATTTTCTGTAACTTTATGATCAGATCATATCAACGAATTATAAAAGAACATATGCTTACAAACATGTCTAACAAAATGTTAGACAAAAGGATGTTATTTCCCAGCAGGATGATTTCAGAAAGGCCTGGAGAGTCTCTTCCATGAACTGATGCTAAGTGGAGTAGAGACAAGAGAACACTATACTCAGTAACAACAAGAAGATTAGATAATAATTACATAATAATCAGCTCTGACTTGGCTCTTTTCTACAATGAAGTAATTCAGAACAATTCCAATAGACTTCTGATGGAGGGAGCCATCTGCATCCAGAAAGAGGACTATAGGGATTGAATGTGAATCACAACATAGTATTTTCACCTTTTGTTGTTGTTGTTTGGTTGCTTTTTTTCTCATTTTTTAAAACTTTTTTTATCTGATTTTTCTTGTACAGCATGATATATATGGAAGAATTGCACATGTTTAACACATTGTTAGCTATACATAGCTATCACTTGCTATCTAGGGGAAAGGAGGAGAAAGGGAGGAAGAAAAATTTGAAACGCAAGCTTTTGCAAGGATGAATGTTGAAAACTATATTTGCATATATTTTGAAAATAAAAAGCTATTTCTTAAAAAAAAAAAAAAAAAAAAAAGAAGGTTCTTTTCAGTAGTCCAGCTGTACATGTATACTATTAGCAAGATCAGCTTCAAATCAGCCTGACTTGAGTAATTCATGAATTTATAAAATTTATAAAATAGTCGATTTTTCTCTCCTCACTGAAGAATGAAATCAGTTTTTTCAATCTATGTGTGAAGCCTCTTCAGCCACCCAGAATTAGATTTGTGATGCTATAGGACCATCTTAAAGCATTAAAAAGAAAGGAGTACCAGAATTTCTATATTTTCCAGCAATTACAGAAGAAATTCACAAGAGCAATAGTGACTCCTATGTAAGCACTTATTAACCCAGTGCCACATGAATAGAAGTAAAGCCAAGACAGACTGAGGCAGCACTGTCATAATATAGAATATGTTAGGAGTTAATGAAAGTACCTCTTTTTTCTTTTTACAAAACTGATCCATTTTCTTTTCTAACTAAATGTCAATGTGCAAGATTTTAGTGGGTTAACAAGGTTTCCCTGCTTTACTCATCTTTAAAATGGAGAAAAATCACATCTCTAAGACCAAACAGGATGTATCAAATGTGATATTATAAAATTTATTATTTTTCAGTCCCTTCAGGCTCCAATCCTTAGGACCAATGTATACTATACTATACTAACCCCCAACTAATAAACTTTAACTCTAATTCCACTTTCATTCCTCCTTAGAAAAATCCTGGATGCCATTGAAGAAAAAAAAATCATCGGTATGTTAATGGAAAGTTATGTTTCAAATCTTCTTGAGAGGGAGGTGTTAGAAAGAAAATTTTTAAAACTGTTTTTCTTTCAAAAAAGGAAGCTGAAGAAAAAGAGCAGCTGAGACACAAATGAAAATTTATGAAAGAAAATCTACCAAAGCAATTATATCTTATTTTGGCCTTTATCTAAAAGATCTTATGGATTCATTCTCACCTCAATAAGCTCACCTAAGAAATAAAATTAGATGTAATAGACAAACCATACCCCAATCTTGCAAAAGATAAATAGAAACACATTTCTATTTTCCAGGGGAAAAAACTAGCACATAAAAGTCCATGAAGCTACATTCCTTAAGCACTAAATGGGCATATTTTTAAAAATCGTTTTAAAGGTTTCCTTTTCTTTCTTTCTACAAGTCAAAAGGAATATATTAGACTACCTGTGTGAACCTATAAAAAGGCAAAAATGAAATATTTTTAAAAGAAAATCAAATATTTTCAAATGTTAGGATTGAAGGGAAAGGATCTGAGGAGAAAAAAACACAATTAAGCTTTGATTTGTGCATGTCTCTACAAGGGTACAAATGGCATGTTCTATTTCTGTACTGACAAGCTGTTCTGCATTTCCCTTTTGGCTATGATGTTAGGACCTTTATTTTTCAACTGAGTAACAACTTCCTCATCAGCAGGAGCAAGAATGAGCTTTCAAGAATGAGTCCACAGAATAAGCTTTCCCAAAACACTAAATCTTATTTTGAAAGGAATAATAGCATTTGAGATACTCTCACTTTTTCTCTTTGAATTATTTTTCTTTTTTTTTTTTTTTGAGACAAAATGTTTTTATATTATCAAATTACAAGAAAAGCAGTTTTTAGCTAGATAAATTTCATAGCTTTACTTGTCTTTTCAAATTTCTAAATAATAATGTAGGCACTTGAAAAATATGTAAATTTTTATCACATACATATTCAGTAAAATAATAGAAAAAATGAATAAGAAATTATTTACCTGAGAAGGAACACACTCTATCAAATATTCTTCAATATATTTCTCTCATAGCAAAAAAATATTCTCCCCTTATCCTCAGGCCAGCCCTCCAAAATCAGGATTTCCTCTAAAAGAAAGCTCAGTTGCCTGTTTTGATTTTCAAAAAACTGTAGCCCTGGCTGCTGCTGCTGCGGCTGTGGTTGCTGCTGCTGCTGCTGCTGCTGCTTCAAAGCTTTTCTGTACCTAGTCTCTGAGGATTCTTAAACTGCTATTTCTGACTCTTCTTTCGGTACAGCTGGTATCCACAATGTGGTTCTATTCACTCTTGCTCTAGCTGAATCCTCTTTCTGTTTTTGCTGTATGGCTGATGGTTTTGTTGATTAAATTTATAATCTAATCCTATGATTCCTCATTTCCACCTTTTTTTTCCTTCCTCCCTCTTTTTCTTCCTTACCTTGTCCTTTCCTTTCCCATTCACTCCTTGTTTCTTGCAATCTTTTGTGCTTTCAGGAAAGGACTGACTAACTATAGCTGCTGCTTTTGATACTGTTTAAATGGCGACTGAAAAGCTGGGCCAAGCTTGCAAGTGCCACCTACTGAATGTTTTTAGAATTTTTTTAAAGGACTGGAATTTTTTGGTTATGTAGGCAAAGGTAAGCATTTCTTTGCAAAACATTATGATAATTAAATGATTTGCTGATACTTGTTATGATGCATCACTACCTTTATGTTATGGTTGCTACTACTTCCTTTCTTATTCCAAATACTAACAGAATCCCATACCCCAAATTTTCAAAAGCAAATATCATCTAGAACTATCCTTGTTTTATAATTGACATTAATTATAAGAGCTTGCTTTTCTGTATTCAAATGTAGAATTCATGTTTACTCTTTATATGACATGTTCTTCCACTATATATAAAATATGTAATTAATGAGTATAATTAATTCTACTAAAGAAAAATTGTATATATTCAGGCTAATAAAATAACTAAAGCTAGTAGTGTTAGAAATTTTTCTCCATTTAATAACTTCACAGTAAAATTAATATATACATATTGGTACATATATACATACATATATATTTATAAATATATACATATACTTATGTTTATTTATACATATATTTATATAAAATATTTATTTATATACACACATATATAAATAAGTAAAAATGATAGCACATATTTTCCTAAATTCTGTATTGTTAATTTTATTATGTGCCAGACACCATGCTAACCCCTGGGAAAACAAAGAAATATATCAGAGTCATTAGATGACAGAATATATGGCATGAAGTAAAATGCAAGAAGGGAAAGGTGGAAAGGATTATGAAGAGCTTTAAAAGCTAAGCAGAAAATTTTATATTTGATCCTAAAGGTAATAGAAAACCACGTGAGTAGCAATGGATGGTGACAAAGTTCAAGTGGTTTTAAGAAAAACCACTTGATAGCTGAGTGGAAGATAGGATTGGAGTGAGGAGAGATTTGAATCAGGGAGACCAAGCAGTTGAATTGCAATAGCTTAAGCATATAGTCATAAATGCTGTGCCAAGGTGGTTGCAGAATCAGAGGACAGAAAGAAGTAAATGAGAATAGAGATGTAAAGGAAAGCAGAAATAACAGGAGTTGACAATTGATAGGATATGGAATGAGAGAGAAAGTAAGGAGTATAGGATAATACCTAAGTTGCAAGTCAAGGGAACTGGGAGGATGGTGGTACCCTCAAGAGTGGTAAGTTGAGAATAAAAATTAAAGAAAAAAATTATCTTTTTGAGGGACAAAAAGACTCAAGACAGAACTTAAAGGAAACCTGTTGTTAGAAGGGATAGCCTAGATAAAATCCAGCCAAGGAGAGTAAGAAGATGTGGCAGTTTTGCCAACAAAAAACATTTATTAAGTACTTTTTAAGTATTATGTACCAGAAATGTGATGAGTGCTGGGACATGAATACAGGCAAAAAAGATAGTTCCCACCTTTCAAGAAATTACTTTCTAATAAGGGAAGACAGCACATAAATGGTAGCTGAAAAGAAATATGGGGAGAAACATAATGTCAGCTCTGAAGCAGAAGGATGGCCAGACTAGGCCCTTCCCTCAAAAGAACAAACTTCAAAAGGAACTTACCAGTGAGAGAAAGGGAATGACATAGCAAAGAGAAGTTTTGGGACAAGAAAGCAGCTTACAGTCAGAAGCCTGAGCAGGAAAGGAAAAAAAAAAGACAAAAGTTTCATGAAAACTAGAGAGAAGAAGAGTATCATGGAGAAGAGATAATCAACAGTGGTGAAGCATGGAGAAGTCCAGAAAATAGAGAACTGAAAAAGAGGTTGACAGTTAGATACATTTTAGTTATAAAATAGTTCTAAGAAGAACAGCTTCTCTTGAATGACAAGATCAGAAGTCAGATTTGCAACTGACTCAACAGCAAAAGAAAGGAAATGAAGTAAAGATATCTACTTTCTTAAGTATATTAACTGTTTTAGGGGAGAGAAGGCATAGGATCTCTCCTGAGAATGCTACAGGAGAGCTTTTGGAATGAGAACATTCAAAGCTTCATTTCTCAAAAAGGGGGCAGCTCAAGTAGTATGGGTAACTAATTAACAATTAGGATGGGGGGAAGAATGCTTACATACTATAAATATGGCTCTAAGCCATAATTAGAAATACTAAAAATTTCTATAACAATGCAAAAGTTATTAGAAACAGTATATTTTTAGCTAGTAGCCTATCCATAAGACCTACTAACCACAGAAATAGTCAAAATATCTTTTTGTGGTTGCCTAGATTCAAGGAACACTTTATTGAGAAAGCATTCTTTCTGTGGCCTTATTGAGTCCAAATATGCTTATATCAGTAATTTCAGAAAATGCTTATGTTAGTAACTTTTATAGATTAACATAGGACCCAGAGATAGGATCCAATATGGGTCCAACTAAGAAGCAAAAGTTCTCCTGCAGCATTCCCAGGAGGGATCCTATATCTTCCCTCCCCTAAAACAACTAACAATGAGGATTTTTCAAAGATGGAGGAAACGTAAGTTTGTGGGTAGGCAAGCAGTAAGGAAGAAGCCAATAATGGGGAGAGATTAAAGGTAAGAAAGAGTGGGGCTGATAATGAGGGAAATATGCTAGAAAATATAGAAGAAATGATGAAGGGTATTTGTAGAAGGATTTGCTCTGATGAGGAGAAGGGTCACCTCTTCACATGAGGTCAAAGTGAAAAAGAAAATAATAGAAAAAGGCATTTGATTGAAGTAAAAAAATAATAAGAGGGAAGAACAGGATTTCTTGATGAATGACCTCATTGTGGGGAGGAAGGTGATCTAAGGTCAGAACCTTCTTAATTTCTTCTCAAGATTCCATGAGATAACAAATTGTCAGGTAAAGAGCAAGGGGATAATTAAAGTGGAAGGAAGAAAGGAACAAGCATTTGTTAAGTGCTGACCATATGTCAGGTACCATACTAAGCACTTTATAGATATTATTTGGTCCTCCCAACAACTTTGTGTGATTGGTGCTTTTGTTGTTGCTGTTCAAATTGTTTTCAGTAGTGTTCAAGTCGTCATCATCTATTTGGGGTTTTCTTAGCAAAGATATTAGAGTGGCTTGCCATTTCCTTCACCAATTCATTTCACATATGAAATAAAGTGAGACAAACAGGATTAAGTGACTTGCCCAGGGTTACATAGCTATTTATTATCTGAGGCTAATTTTGAATTCACATATTTCTGATTGCAAGTACAGGGTTTATCCACTATACCACCTTGCTGTCCAATGATGTATTTGGAATCAGAAAGCCTATTTTAAGAAGTTTTTCTTCACTGGATTTCTGTACCTCCTTTTCCATGTAGCCAATTTTTTTAAGGAGCTGCTTTCTTTTTCTAATTTTTATGCTTTCTTTTCCAAGCTATTGATTCTTTTAACATGATTCTCTTTCATGACTAACTTCTTTTTCATTCTTCAATTTTTCTTTCATTTATCTTACTTGATTTTTATCATTCTTTTTGACTCTTCCAGGAAGACTTTTGGGACCTGGGATCCCTTTTGACATTGTTGTCCTCTTCTGAGTTTGTGCTTTGATCTTCCTTGTAGCCACAGTAGTTTTTTATGGTCAGATCTTTTTTGTTTGTTGTTTTTTTACTAATTTTCTGACTTTTTCACGACTTTTAAAATTGAATTTTGCTTTTAGGATCAAGGGATACTTTCCAAAGCTTTTTGAATTGGGGAACAGGAAGACATTTGTTATATCAGGGTCTTTGGGACTAACAGATTAACTGCCACACTGGGGTCACCCAGCCTAATCTAGACAGCTGTGCTAGGGATCTTTGGAACTGCCAGGCCTGACCAGTAACTTGCTGCATTAGCAGCAAATATTCTTTACTTCTTTTTCTTTTAAGCAAAGAAACCTATCATCAAAATCAATAGCACAACAGAAATCAGAAAAGGTAAATATATAAAAATATATGCCAGACAAGAATGGGAGGGGGGTAGATTCTCTAAAAAATGCTAGTGTGGTGGTAGATAGGAACATGATAAAGACTGACAGCTCCTCTCAGATATCCTCTTCTTCTGAGTCTTTTTTCTTTTAATGATTCTGAAAAGAAGTTGAAAGACTACACATTTTCTCTCTTGATGCTAGAATGTAGAAGATTCAAATAAATCTCTCTTCTCTCTTCTATCACCAAATCTGTCCCATTCATTCCATCCCCACAAGATCAGAGCATTAATCTTTGACAATGAGGAAAAAGTTTCATATTAATGGGCTTGGGTGACATTCTTCCCTACGCCAAAATTCTTTGCAGTCCTTCACAAAGATTAGCTAGGAAAAGTCCAAAACCTGATACAGTAGCCAAGGATAAGTTCCAGAACCAAACATTGAGTATTTTTTTTCCTAGACAATAATCCCCCATAGACTTTCAGCATTCTCTAAATAATCATATAGTCAATTTTTTTCTGCTGTACAAGTTTTATTCATCATTGTGGATGAATTCAAATATAAATAAAAAGCAAAAACAGTTAATGAGGAAGAAACAGTGAAAATATAGTGCCTAGTCATTTTTTTTTCAAGAGAGGACAAAAGGGACTTCTGGCCAAGATGGTGGAGACAACACACACATCTACTTAAGCTGTCTTTGCTCTCAGAATACTTTATTTCATAACAATGCCTAGAAAATTAGTGCTTGACTAAAAAACAAAAACAAAAACAAAAAAACAAAAAAAACCCACAAAATCAACACAATACATCCTCAAAATTTGCCAGAAAAGATCTGTTTTTTGCTCGTGGGCAGGGAATGTCAGATAGGGCACAAACTGAGGAAGGGCAGTGAGAGTAAGGCAGGCAGAACACACTGTGCAGACCAGAATGGGGTAGAGTGTGACCTCAGCTGTTTTCTGCAGAAAGAATTTTTACCCCACTGTGGCTACTTTGCCTTGGCAGCAAGCCAGTAGACAGCAGAGAAGCTGTAAACACAGGAGGTAAAGACTATAACCCCGAAAAGCTAGGATATCCCAGGACCTGGCCATACCCACCTGGAGTGCCTCAGCACACTCTCAGAATCTTAGAGAGCAGATGCACAGCCATTGCTGTCCAGCTAGTGCCTCACTGCTGCTCCTCCTCTTCCCCCCCCAGTCTGTAGAGGAAGCTCGGTAATACCATCCAGCCCCCCCCCAACCAAAAAAAAAAAAGCAGACAATTGTTTTTGTTGTTGTTGTTGTTAGTTTGTTTTCTTTGATTCTTCTTTGACAAAATGAGCAAAAAATTAAAACAGATTCTAACTATTGATAGCTTCTACACTGATAGAGACCAGACTTTAAACCCTGAGGTGACTAAAAACAGACTGTCTCCAGATGAATCCCCAAAACGGAATATGATCTGCCTCAACACACAAGACTCTCATAGAAGAAATTTAAAAGGCTCTCACCAGAGAGCTAGAAGAAAAATGGGAAAAGGAAAGGGAAGCTTGGCAAGAGAGTCTGGATAAGTCATTTCATTCATTTAAAGATAGAGTGGACAAAGAAATCAAATCCTTGAAAAACAGAATTAGTGAATTGGAAAAAGAAAATAGCTCTCTAAAATAAAATTGGCAAAATGGAAAAAAATTCCATAGAACAAAACAACTCACTTAAAAACTCAATTGGACAATTAGAAAAAGATATAAAAAAGTAAGTGAAGAAAATAATTCATTAAAAATCAGAATTGAACAAATGGAATTGAATGACTCAAGGAGACACCAAGAATCAGTCAAGCAAAACCAAAAAAATGAAACAATGGGAAAAAATGTCAAATACCTTCTTGGGAAAACAACAGACCTGGAAAATAGATCTAGGAAGATAATCAGAGAATTATTGGACTTCCTGAAAAATATGATTGAAAAAAGAGCCTGGGACACTATTTTCCAAGAAATTGCCAAAGAGAACTGCCCAGATATTATAGAAACAGAGGTTAAAATAGACATTGAAAGAATTCATCAACCACCTACTGAAAGGGACACTAAAATCAAAACTCCAAGAAATATAGTGGCCTAATTCCAGAACTATCAGAAGAAAGAAAAAATACTTCAAGCAGCTAGAAAAAAATCAATTCAAATATAGAGGAGCCACAAAAAGGATAACTCAGGATCTAGCAGCATCCATATTAAAGGATTGAAGGGCCTGGAATCTGATATTCCCAAAGGCAAAAGAACTTGGAATGCAGCCAAAAATAACTTACCCAGCCAAAATGAACATTTTTTTTCCAGGGAAGAAGATGGACATTCAACAAAATAAGTGAATTTCATCTATTTCCGATGAAAAAAAAACCAGAACTAAACAAAAGTTTGATCTACAAATATAGAAGTCAAGAGGAAGGTCAAAAGAAATCTTGGGAACTCTATTTCTGCTATACAGATATATAAAGAACACATATATAATTTGTTCTAGAAACTAGAGATGGAAAGGAAAATTGTACTAGAAAAAGGGAAAATGTGGGTGTACTACATCTTAATAAGAGGCAAAGGAAACCTATTATATCTGAGATAAAGAATGGAAGGGGATGAACACAGTATGAATCTTATTCTCATTAGAATTGGCTTAAAGAGAAAAATATTAGACATATTCGATTTATGGTAAAACTTCTTCTACCTCATTGAAAAGTGGGAGGGGAAAAGTGAAAAGGGAAGGAGTAAGCTAAGCAGAAGGGAAAACATAAATTGTGAGGAAAAGGGGTAAGAAAGGGGGAGGAACTCTAAAGTGGGGGAGGGATGCTAAAAAGGGAGGGCTGTGAGAAGCAAGTGGTGCTCACAAGTTTAATACTGGGGAGGGGGGTAAGGGAGACGAAAAGGAGAAAAGCATAAGCAGGGGTTAACAAGACGACAAGTAATACAGAATTGGTCATTTTAACCATAAATGTGAATGGGGTAAACTCCCCCATAAAGAGGAACTGGTTAGCAGACTGGATTAAAAGACAAAATCCTACAATATGTTGTTTACAGGAAACACACTTGAAGCAGGACGATACATATAGAGTAAAGGTAAAAGGTTGGAACAGAATTTAATATGCTTCAAGTGAAGTCAAAAAAGCAGGACTAGCCATCCAGATCTCAGATCAAACAAAAGGAAAAATTGAGCTAATTAAAAGAGATAAGGAAAGGCACTATATCTTGCTAAAGGGTAGCATAGATAATGAAGCAATAGCAATATTAAACATATATGCACCAAGTAGTGTAGCATCTAAATTCTTAAAAGAGAAATTAAGAGAGTTTCAAGGAGAAACAGCAAAACTATAATAGTGGGAGATATCAACTTTGCACTCTCAGAATTAGATAAATCAAACCACAAAATAAATTAGAAAGAAGTGAAAGAGGTAAAAAGAATACTAGAAAAGTTAGATATGATACATCTTTGAAGAAAACTAAATGAAGACAGAAAGGAGTACACTTTCTTCTCAGCACTTCATGGAACCTGTACAAAAACTGACCATATATTAGGACATAAAAACCTCAAATTCAAATGCAGTAAAGCAGAAATAGTAAATGCACCCTTTTCAGACCATAGAGCAATGAAAACTACATTCAATAAAAAGCCAGTGGAAAAAACAGACCAAAAAAAAATTGGAAACTAAATAATCTTATACTAACGAATGATTGGGTGAAACAGCAAATCATAGACATAATTAATAATTTCACCCAAGAAAATGACAATAATGAGACATCATATCAAAATGTGTGGGATACAGCCAAAGCCGTAATAAGGGGAAATTTTGTATCTCTAGAGGCCTACTTGCATAAAATAGAGAAAGAAAAGGTCAATGAATTGGGCCTGCAAGTAAAAAATGCTAGAAGAGGAACAAATTAAAACCCCCCAGTCAAACACTAAACTTGAAATTCTAAAAATAAAAGGAGAGATTAATAAAATTGAAAGTAAAAAAACTATTGGATTAATAAAACTAAGAGTTGGTTCTATGAAGAAAATCAACAAAATAGATAAATCCTTACTAAATCTGATTTTAAAAAAGAAAGAAGAAAATCAAATTGTTAGTCTTAAAAATGAAAAGGGAAAATTTGCGACCAATGAAGAGAAAATTAGAGCAATAATTAGGAGTTTCTTTGCCCAGCTTTTTGCCAATAAATTCAATAACTTAATTGAAATGGAAGAATACCTTCAAAAATATAGCTTGCCCAGATTAACGAAGGAAGAAGTAAATTGGTTAAACAGTCCCATCTTAGAAAAAGAAATAGAACAAGCTATTAATCAATTTCCTAAGAAAAAATCCCCAGGACCAGATGGATTTACTTGTGAATTCTACCAAACATTTAAAGAACAATTAACTCCAATGCTATATAAACTATTTGAAAAAATAAGGAGTGAAGGAATTCTATTAAATTCATTTTATGACAGAGACATGGTACTGATACCTAAACCAGGTAGGTTGAAAACAGAGAAAGAAAATTATAGACCAATCTCCCTAATGAATATTGATGCAAAAATCTTAAATAAAATATTACAAAATGATTACAGAAAATCATCCCCAGGATAATACACCATGACCAAGTAGGATTTATACCAGGAATGCAGGGCTGGTTCAATATTAGGAAACTGTTAGTATAATTGACTATATCAATAACCAAATTAACAAAAAAATATATGATCATCTCAACAGATGCAGAAAAAGCATTTAACAAAATCCAACATCCATTCCTAATAAAAACACTTGAGAGTATAGTAATAAATAGACTTTTCCTTAAAATAGTCAGGAGCATCTATTTAAAACCATCAGTAAGCATCATATGTAATGGAGATAAACTGGAACCCTTTCCCAGTAAGACTAGGAGCGAAACAAAGTTGCCCACTATCACCATTATTATTCAATCACTAGCTTCAGCATTAAGAGTTGAGAAAGAGATCAAAGGAATTAAAGTAGGTAATGAGGAAACCACATTATCACTTTTTCCATATGATATAATGGTATATTTAGAGAACTCCAGAGATTCTATTAAAAAAAACTATTAGAAATAATCCACAACTTTAGCAAAGTTGCAGGATACAAAATAAACCCGCATAAGTCATTGGCATTTTTATATATCACCAACAAAATCAAACAGCAAGAGATACAAAGAGAAATTCTATTCAAAATAACCATCAATAGCATAAAATATTTGGGAATCTATCTACCAAAGGAAAGTCAGGAATTATATAAGCAAAATTACAAAACACTTTTCACACAAATGAAGTCAGATTTAAATAATTAGAAAAATATTTAGTGCTGTTGGATAGGCCAAGCGAATATAATAAAAATGACAATACTCCCTAAACTAATATTTTATTTAGTGCTATACCAATCAGACTCCCAAGAAACTATTTTAATGACCTAGAAAAAATAACAACAAAATTTATATGAAAGAACAAAAGGTAGAGAATTTCAAGGGAATCAATGAAAAAAAAAAATCAAATGAAGGTGACCTAGCTATACCTGATCTAAAACTATATTATAAAGCAGCAGAAACCAAAACCATTTGGTATTGGCTAAGAAATAGATTAATTGATGAGTGGAATAGGTTACGATCAAAAGACAAAATAATCAATAACTATAGCGATCTAGTGTTTGACAAACTCAAAAATCCCAACTTTTGGGATAAGAATCGATTATTTGACAAAAACTGCTGCGAAAACTGGAAATTAGTATGGCAGAAATTAGGCATGGACCCTCACTTAACATTACATACCAAGATAAGATCAAAATGGGTCCATAATATAGGAATAAAGAATGAGATTATCAATAAATTAGAGGAACGTAGGATAGTTTGCCTCTCAGACTTGTGGAAGAGGAAGGAGTTTGTGACCAAAGAGCTAGAGATCATTATTGATCACAAAATAGAAAATTTTTGATTATATCAAATTAAAAAGCCTTTGTACAAACAAAACTAATGCAAACAAGATTAGAAGGGAAGTAACAAACTGGGAAAACCTTTTTACAGTTTTACAGTCTGATAAAGTCCTCATTTCCAAAATATATAAAAGAATTGACTCTAATTTATAAGAAATCAAGCCATTCTCCAATTGATAAATGGTCAAAGGATATGAACAGACAATTTTCATATGATGAAATTGAAACTATTTCCTCTCATATGAAAGAGTGTTCCAAATCACTATTGATCAGAGAAATGCAAATTAAGACAATTCTGAGATACCAATACATACCTGTCAGATTGGCTAAAATGACAGGAAAAAATAATGATGAATGTTGGAGGGGATGTGGGAAAACTGGGACACTGATGCATTGTTGGTGGAGTTGCGAATGAATCCAACCATTCTGGAGAGCAATCTGGAATTATGCCCAAAAAGTTATCAAACTGTGCATACCCTTTGATCCTGCAGTACTACTACTGGGCTTATATCCTAAAGAAATACAAAAGAAGGGAAGGGGACCTGTATGTGCCAGGATATTTGTGGCAGCCCTTTTTGTGGTGGCCAGAAACTGGAAAATGAATGGATACCCATCAATTGGAGAATGGTTGGGTAAATTGTGGTATATGAATGTTATGGAATATTATTGTTCTGTAAGAAATGACCAGCAAGATAAATGCAGAGAGGATTGGAAAGACTTACATGAACTGATGCTGAGTGAAATGAGCAGAACCAGGAGATCATTATATATTTCAACAACAATACTGTATGAGGATGTATTCTGATGGAAGTGGATATCTTCAACAAAGAGAAGATCTAATTCAGTTGCAATTGACCAATGATGGACAGAATCAGCTACACCCAGAAAAGGAACACTGAGAAATAAGTGTGAACTGTTTACATCCTTTTTTTTCCCCAGGTTATTTTTACCTTCTGAATCCAATTCTTCCTGTGCAGCAAGAGAACTATTCGGTTCTACCCACATATATTGTATCTAAGATATACTATAACATAATTAACATGCATAAGACTACCTGCCATCTAGGGGAGGGGCTGGAGGGAGTAAGGCAAAAGTCGGAACAGAAGTGAGTGCAAGGGATAATGTTGTAAAAATTTGTCCATGCATATGTACTGTCAATAAAAAGTTATAATAAAAAAAAGCGAGAGGACAGAAAAGATTTCTTGCTTAGATATGGAGAGGGGCAATTCATCAACATCTTCCTCTTAACTTAGTAAATGGGTGAAAAATGGAGAATAACCCAACAAATGGGCTGCCTCACCCAATCAGATATAGTTTATAATACTGCATCTCTGTTAAGCATCTCTTTCATCATTATCTCTCACCATCTTTCTGAATGCAAGAGACAAAAAGTTATATCAGGGTACTTAGGAAATTCACTGTCTTTTGAATAATATCTTTCCCTTTCTTCTTTTCTTCCCAGAAATCTCCACAAACCTCTCTCTCTCTCTCTCTCTCTCTCTCTCTCTCTCTCTCTCTCTCTCTCTCTCTCTCTCTCTCTCTGTCTCTCTCTCTGTCTCTCTCTCTCTCTGTCTCTCTCTCTCTCTCTGTCTCTCTCTCTCTCTTTGTGTCTCTCTCTCTCTTTGTGTCTCTCTCTCTCTTTGTGTCTCTCTCTCTCTCTTTGTCTCTCTCTCTCTGTCTCTCTCTCTCTGTCTCTCTCTCTCTCTGTCTCTCTCTCTCTCTTTGTCTCTCTCTCTCTCTCTCTCAACTCTTTCACTTTCTTTGTCTCTTCTTCCTTCCTCCCTTCCACCTTCTTCCCCCCATACTTCCTTATATACCCCAACAGCTTCAGGATTTCCCCCTACAATATCTTGCACTATGTATCCTGAGATTGCTGAGCCTTATAGTGCAGGGATTATATAAGACACCAATTTTGTTTTTATTTTAGTAACTAAGCTTCTGGATTTTTTTCCCCACTACTAGTGCAATGCTGCTATTTTGGGGAAGTTCATCTTTGATGAAGGTTTTCCATTGACATTTAAAAGCATATTACATGGAAACTGGTGAAGGAGAAGAATAACTCCCTTGGCTTCACTAAAAGAGATCTTTATGTGAAGAAAACATCAAAGATACATATGTGAGATAACAAATAATCTTTGGTGCTTCCTCTAATATCCAAACAGATACTATTTTTATTTTCTAAAAAAGCTGTTATTTGAATTACCCTCGGGTTATTTTTTTAAATTACCAAAGCAAAAACTTTGCTCCTAGAGGGCTGATGTCCTGGCATTTTTCTCTCTTTGGATGGACTAAAATTTTTTCATCACTGAAACATCACAAGTTACCCTGTAAAAATGAGACAAAACTCAGTTGGGAAGTTCTATTTCTGGGACAGTGGCTTGAGGATGCCTATAAATGTAGGGTGCAAATGAAACACAGATGGATCTACCAACAGAGTTATTTTTTCATGTACAATTGTCATTAAAACATTATGTATAATGTGTAAAAATGTTTGTGGCAGCCCTTTTTTTAGTGGCTAGAAACTGGAAATTGAATAGATGTTCTTCCATCAATTGGAGAATGGCTGAATAAACTGTGGCATATGCATGTTATGGAATATTATTGTTCTGTAAGAAATGACCAGCAGGATAATTTCAGAGAGGTCTGGAGAGACTTACATGAACTGATGCTGAGTGAATTGAGCAGAACCAGGAGATCATTACACACTTCAACAACAATACTGTATGAAGATGTATTCTGATGGACATGGCTCTCTTCAAAAATGAGATGATTCAAACCAGTTCCAATTGTTCAAAAATGAAGAGAATCAGCTACATCCTGAGAGAGAACTATAAGAAATGAGTGTGAACCTCAACATAGTATTTCCACTCTTTCTGTTATTGTTTGCTTACATTTTTGTTTTCTCTAGATCCGATTTTTCTTATGCAACAATATAACTGTATAAATATGTGTGTGTGTATATATATATATATATATATATATATATATATATTGTATTTAACATATACTTTAACATATTTAACACGTATTGGACTACCTGCCAACTAGGGGAGGGGGTAGGGGAAGGAGGGGAAAAATTGGAACAGAAGGCTTTGCAAGGGTCAGTGTTGAAAAATTAACTATGCATATGTTTTGTAAATAAAAAGCTATAATAAAAAAATAAAATAAAAAAACCATTATATACATGCTTAGGATCTCATATCTCCCCTTCTGGCTATATGCTAAGGAAGCTTAACAGAAGAGAAACACTGATGTAGAAAACCTATGTCTGGCATTCTTTACCCCTAGTCAAAAGAGCATTTTTGAATTGCATTCAAGTCACAGAGGGTAAGTAGTACATTTTCATTGATCCACAGTAACTCACCTTTGGATTAACTGGATCAGTGCTAAAATTAGTAATTTATGTCATTTTGAAAAGATATTTTATTTCTCAGGTATGAAAAATGAGCCACAAAGAAACACTTTGTTCCAAATCAGCATTGAGATAATTTGTGGAATCTTAATGCAACACAGTGTTACATTAACTTTGGGAGCTGTTATCTCAAACCATTAACTCATTAGCTTGTAGTACACTTAACTATCTACATCTTTAAAAAAAAAAAACTTTATATTTTATTTTGGTTTATGTCATCATATTATTCCAAATATCCATTACCCTACCCTTCCTAGAGGGGTGAGGAAAAAGCAATTTTTAGAAAGGAAAAAAATCAGCAACAACTAATGAAAAAATATGAACACTTTCAATATGTAACAACTGTAGACCTCCAAGCTCCATGACAGGGTATGTTGGGAGTGTCAGGATTTCTACTTGACCTTTATAATTTTCTTAAATTTATTTTTGAACTTTTTGGTGTGTGGTTGTCTTTCCATTTATATTGTTGTGGTTATTGTATACGTTGTTTTCTTGACTCTGCTTACTTTACTGTGCAACATTTCACCTAGATTTTTCCAGAATTCAGTTTTCTAGATGGTACAACTAAGAGAGGTCCAGGACTAAAATTAGGATAGACCTGAACTCAAATCCACATTCAGATACTCTCTGAATGACTTTGAGCAAGTCATTTAACCTCTGTTTAATCTCAGTTTTCTCATGTGTAAATTGGGATAATAATAGTTCCTTCCTTACAGGGTTTTTGTGAAGACAAAATGTGATGAAAATTATAAAGATAATTATAATTATAAAGTGCCTGATAGAATATTATGTAAGTATTAGTTATTATTATCATTTTTGTCAATTATTCATCATGCATGGCATTTCTCACAGAATAGAAATATTCTATTACATTCTCATACCACAATTTCTTTAGCCATTTTCTATTTAATGAGCATCAATTTTGTTTCTAATTCTTGGTGATTACAAAAAGTGCTATAAATGTTTTGGAGTATAGGGATACTTTTTTCTTATTAATGGGTTCCTGGAATATAAATTCAGTAATGGAGTCTCTAGTTCACAAGGTGTATAAGCATTTGGTGTATACATATTTAATATTGCTAATATCTCATGTTCTATGGAAATAGTTTCCTTCTTTTCTTGTCTTTCTTCTTTCTCTTCCCTTCCCCCTGTCCATATAGAGTATCATACTTCTGCCCAAAGGAATGTAAATTTTGATCCCTGAAATCTCAAGATATCCATAAATGGACTAGGACCATGTCTTAAGCCCAAATCATTCTGGCTCCCAATGACCAATAAAAGGTCTCAAGTCAAGTCCAATTGGTCATAGTTTGGGTCCTAATTGATTCAAAGTGAATATAAATGGTGGTTGTATTATTTTGGTTGGAAATTCTGAGGATCTTCCCATCTATCAGTGAGGTTTTTTATTTGTTTTTGGGTTGTTGTTGGGTCTTTTGGACAAGGTAAAATAACCCATTCTCTGCCTCATTTGTTACCTAGGCTTAATCATTGATTAAGCATTTCCTCAGTCAAACTGAGATCTGTTAAAAACCTTAATTTAAAAAGGCCAAGGTCCTCCACTGTATTCCAGGATATCTCTGGTCATTGTGATCTATATCTTGCAACTGGATCCAGATGACTTTGGAGGAAGATTTTGCCCACTTCTCCTTCACTTAAATCCAATTCACTTACATGTCATGACATCATCTCCCTGACGTCATGGTCCTCTTAGAGAACAAACAATTTATGCATCTAATCTGATCCACCACTCTATTTCTTAACTAGAACCATATAGGTTTGATGATTGCCTTTTTATGATTTAATTTTAGATCTAGTAGAGTTAGGCCACCTTCTTTTGCAAATTTTTTCATTAATGCCCTCAATATTCTTTGACCTTTTATTCCTCCAGATAAATTTTGTTGGGTATTTTTAGCTCTAAAAAATATAGTTTGAATAGTTTGATGAGAATAATACCAAATAAGTAAATTAACTTAGGTAGAGAGTTATTATTTTTATTATATTGGTTCAGTCTATCCATAAGCAATTGATATTTTTCCAGTTAATTTATATCTGACTGCATGAAAAGTGTTTTTGTACATATAATTCCAGATTTGTCTTGGTAGGTAAACTCTCAATTATTTTATATTTTTGTATATGGAATTTGTCTTTCTATCTCTTGCTTATGGGCTTTGTTGCTAATATAATAGAAATAATGATGATTAACATAGGTTTATTTTATATCCTGCAACCTTGCTAAATTTGTTAATTATTTCACTTAGTTTTTAGTTGACTATCTAGGATTCTCTAAGTAAAACATTCTCATATGTAAATAAGTTTTATTTTCTCATTGCCTATTCTAATTTCTTCTATTTCTTTTTCTTCTCTCATTACTAAAGCTAAGATAATATTAAATAAGGATAATGCTAATGGACATCCTTGCTTCACTCCTGAGCTTATTAATGTTTCTAGTTTATCTTTGTTATATATAAGGTTTGCTGATGCTTTTAGATAGATACTGCCTATAATTTTAAGGAAAATTCCATTTGTTCCTATGTTTTTAATAATAATGGGTGCAATATTTTGTTAAAAGCTTTTTCTGCATCTATTGAGAAATTCATGTGGTTTCTGTTGGTTATGTTACTGACAGTCAATTATGCTAGTAGTGTTCCTAATACTAAATTACTCTGCATTTTTGGTATAAATCTCACTTGATGATAGTATATGAGCTTTGTGATATTTTGTTGTAATCTCCTTGTTAATATTTTATTTAAGTTTTTTGCATGAATATTGATTAGGAAAATTAGTCTATAATTTTCTTTCTCTAATTTTGCTCTTCCCTATTTAAGCATCAGTAACACATTAGTGTCATAAAAGGAATTTGTTAGGACTCTTCCTAATTTTCCAAATAGCTTATACAGTCTTAGAATTAATTGTTCTTTAAATCTTTGATAGAATTCACTTGTAAATCCATCTGGCCCTGAAGATGTTTTTCTTAGGGAATTCATTGATGGCTTGCTCAATTTCTTTTTAAGTGGGGGTATTTAAGTATTCTATTTCTTCCCGTTAATATAAACGATTTATATTTTTGTAAATATTCATCCATTTACTTAGATAGGTTTATTGGCATACAATCAGACAAAATACCTCCTAAATGCTTTAATTTTCCCTTCATTGGTGTTGAATTTACCCTTTTCATTTTTAATAGTGATAATTTGGTTTTCTACTTTTTCTCAATAGTATTTTATTTTTCCATATAGATGTAAAAATAGTTTCAACATTCATTTTTGTAAAACTTTGTGTTCTAAATTTTTCTCCTTCTCTCCCTTTATTCCCACTCCCCAAGATAGAAACATATTTCATATTTGTCATGTTGTACAAGAAAAATAAGATCAAAAAGGGAAAAAAATAAGAAAAAAATTAAGAGGTGAAGAAAGTAACTTCTATTCATTATCAATCTCCATAGTTCTCTCTCTGGATGCAATTGTCATTTTTCATCCCAAATCTGTTGGAATTGCCTTGAATCATTGCATTCTTTAGAAGAGTCAAGCCCATCACATTTGATCATCACACAATCTGGTTATTACTTTGTACAATGTTTTCCTGGTTCTGTTCACTTCATTTAGCATCAGTTTGATGAGGTTTCTATCCCCTCAATTCCCAGTGATGATGAGGTTAGTGGCAGTAAGAGAGTTGTTAAAATCCCCTTTTGGTCGGCCCACATGTTCAAAGTGAAAGAATTCACTTATTCAGAAATATTAATGGCAAAAATGAAAGTTTATTTTTGGATAGAAACCAATTTGCTAAGAGACTGATTTCTATAGTGGCAAAGTCCTGTTAGGGAAATGGAGTATGGCACTGAGAAGAGAATGCCTTCTCAGTGGGTAGGGTCCTCGAAAGCAGCTATGCCAAGGAAAAAGAGAGGTTCCTTGGCTTGGGATGTTCCTGCTTTGGGCCTCTGCAAGGTAAATGGAGGTTGGCACTGAGAAGAGAGTGCCTTCTCAATGGGCAGAAGGCCCTAGCAAACTGAATAAGCTTCTGCAAGGAGTAAGTCCAGAAACTGCCCTTTAAATGGAGTCTTGAGGCTTCAGGACTCAAGTTCCCAGACTTAGATGCTTATCAGTATCCAGCCCAGATCTCCTATTTGAATTAACAATACTTCAAAGGGATGCTTTTTGACCAGGATTTCTAATTGAATCAAAGGCTCTAGCATCCCCAAAAGATAACTTGTCTGGGAGGAATATGCCTTCCTCAGGAGGGGCTAAGATTCCAAAAAGTATCATAGATCAAAAGGGAACACAGTTTCAGAGAGATAATCTTAAAGGGAACATAGCTTCAGTAAAGGGAACAGTTTCCCTTCCCCTTCAAATTCATGGTCATTCTAGAATTTTCTGAAATCAGCCTGCTTATCATTTCTTACAGAACAATAATATTTCATTAGCTTCATAAACCATAACTTATTCAGTCATTCCTCAACTAATGGGCATCCATTCAATTTCCACTTTCTTGCCACTACAAAAAGAGCTGTTACAAACATTTTTGGGCATATATGATCTCTTTGGGATATAAACCCAGTAGTGACATTGCTGGATCAAAGAGTATGAACAGTTTTATAGTCTTTTGGATATAGTTCCAAATTGCTTTCTAGAATAGCTGGATCATTTCACAACTCTACCAACAATGTATTAGTGATCTTGTTTTCCCATGTTCCTCCCAAGATTCATCATTATCTCTTCCTGAAATCTTAGCCAATGTGAGGGATATGAAGTGGTACACAGAGTTGTTGTAATGTGCTTTTCCATAATGACTAATGATTTAGAGCATTTTTTCATAAGAATAGAAATGGTTTTAATTTCTTCATCTGAAAATTATCTGATCATAGCCTTTGGCAATTTAGCAATTGAGGAATGACATTCTTAAAAATTTGAATCAGTTTTCTATATATTTTAGAAATGACACCTTATCAGAAACACTGACTGTAAAAAGTTTTCCCTCAGCTTTCTGCTTCCCTTCATCTTGACTGCATTGGTTTTCTTTGTGCAAAATTTTTTTTAATATAATGTAATTTAAATTATACATTTTGCATTTCATAATGTTCTTTAGTTGTTCTTTGGACATAAAAACCTCCCTTCTCTATCTGACAGGTAGACTTTCCTTTGCACTACTAATTTGCTTATAGTATCACCCTTTATGTCTAAATCATGAACCCCTTTCAACTTTATATTGACATAGGGAATTAGATACTACTCAATGCTTAGTGTCTGCTATGCTTTTTTCTAATTTTCCCAGAAATTTTTGTCAAATAGTGAGTTCTTATCCCAGATACTGGAGCCTTTGGGTTTATCAAATACTAGATTTATTATAATCATTGATTATTGTGTCTTGTGAACCTAACCTATTCCACTGACTCATTACTCTATTTCTTAGCCAGTATCAAATAGTTTTGATGATCACCACTTTATAATAAAGTTTTCTTATTTTAAAAAAAATCAAATTAATAGTTTATTTTATTGTTTCAATAACAAAACCAGCTCTTAGTTTGATTTACTAGTGGTATGATTTTCTTTCAATTATCTCTCATTTGATTTTCAGGATTTCCAATATATAATTGGGGATTTTTAATTTGTTCTTTTATTAGCTTTTTCAATTGCATACATAATTCATTGTTCTCTTTATTTCATTCATGTAAGCTTCTAGAGGTATAAATTTTCCCCTAAGAACTACTTTGACTACATCTCATAAATTCTGGTATCTTGTCTCATTTTTATCTTTCTCTTTGATAAAATTATTGTTTCTGTGATTTCTATTTTGACAGACTTGTTCTTTAGATTTAGGTTATTTAATTTCCAATTAATTTTAATGTATCTTTCTTTGGCTTTTTATTCACATAATTTATTATTTATATGCATTTAATTTTTTCTTTCTGTATTTGACTGTAAGGTTTTTATGTCCTAATAATATAGTCAGTTTTCCTTTGGCATTTCATTTGTAGATGTGTTGATAACAATGTCCTTTTCTCAATTTGTATTTTGATCTTCTTTATTACCATACTAATTGTGTATGGTCAGAGTTTTTTTTTTTCTTTTCATTTTCCAGCCTATTTCATGACTTTTAAAGTTGAATTCTGCTCCTGAAGGCATTGTCCTAAGCTTCTTGAACTGAGATCCAGCAACTTGATCATAGACTTACTTTGTTAGGACTTCCAGGTCTGAAGGCTTGCCCATTGCTTGGTTGGAAGCTGTACTACTGAAGGCCTCACACCTGTCCCATTGTTATATACATATTAGAGATATGATTCACTATCATTATGGTATAAGCTCCTTCCATGGATGCTTGATATCAGAATCTATCCATAATGTCCTCATCTGTCTTTTCATTCTTATCACTACCAGATTCCCACCTTTATTTCTAACTCCTTGTGTACAGTAAAAAGAAATCTCTTACTGTTAATCCTGTTTTCACTCTGGTGCTATTGCTGTCCTTAGACTGATGAACTTATTAATTTCTTTGCATTTCTTTACTTCCAGCTTTCTTTCTGAAAAAAAGGTTTCCAACTCTTTATTTTTAAACATTTATCTTTTTTTCATGTATGGCTAAGCTCAGATTTGCAGAGTAGATCACCCTGGGCTGCATCCTAAGTTCCATTGTTCTTCAGAAAACATTATTCTATTCCTTTCTATATTTCCTAGTTGGTGCAGAATATTTTGTATTACGTGAATATACTTTCCTTTGCATTTAAGGGTCTTTTTACTGATGTAATGGGGACCTTATTGTTTCTGAATTGAATTGTTAACTTTCACTGCTATGTTTCCAAGAGTTTATAGCCTTGTTTGTTTGTTTCTTTTTTCTCCTGAAGGCCAACTGGAAATTTTTTCAATTAGAATTTTATTACCTATACTCAGAATTTCTAAAAAATTCTCTTCTCTTACTTCCTTTATTATATTGGGTTTTTTTTTTATTCTGTCAACTTCTTCTGAGAGACCTATGATTTCACATCTTCTTTTGCTTCACACATCCTGTCTGTTTTGCTTGCCTAATGAGCGTATTTTCCTTTAAAGTTATAGATTTTTATTTATTGTCTTTTAAATTGGCCTTTATTTCTATATATTGTGGCCCCAAACTAGTGTTCTCTCTTTTGTTTCCTTGATCAAGACTTGCCATTTCAGATTCCTGTTTTTTGTACTGCCCGTAATTTTACTGTTGCCAACTGAAAACAAATGAACAAAAAGTCAAAGATGCTGCACAATTGCTATTAACTCTGAAAATACCAAAGAACTCACAGAGGGTATTGCAACCACAATTAAGACAAAGAAATAAAATAGAGTTAAAAACAATAAAACCAAAGATTGAACAGGGATCATAAGCACAAAGTTTTGTTCCACTGGAGAAGGAAAACAAGATTCATGAGTAGGGATCTTCTCTAGGAGATGACCCAAAGCAATGAGGCTAACCTTTGATATATATTGTTGTGGCTAGACAAAGAATCAAACAGCGCAGTGTAATAATAGTATTAGAAAAAGTCCATTAATAGCAGGGCTTCTTATCTGGACCTGTCAGTGTTTGCTTGTGTTCAGAGACCATCAGTTCTGTGATTTAGTTGTAACAGAGCTCAGAAAATGAGTACACAGGACTGTTATGTCAAACTCAGAATACAACATGCTTGATAGGCCTTATGTCCTAATAGGAGTAAAAAAGAGAAAGCATCCTAACAATTTCTGGTCTCATAATTCTCCAATTCCTTTTGAACCACTCAGGAAGTTGTGTCCATGGGTGAACACAAGAGTCCAAGAGTCTCTATCATCTCAAATACCACAGATTCTTCTGTTTTAGCAATGATTGGATCATTTTCCTTTGTTTTATAGAATTTATTCATAAATTCCTGAACTCATATACTAGCTCTAGAGGACGTTTCCTTCCACTATTACTATTTTTTCCCTTTTGATTTATGTATTTATATTTAAGGTCTGAGTTTTCTTGTTCCTGAGATCTTTGGTGATTTCAGTGTCCCTCCACAGCCTTATTTTCCCTTAGAGCTCAGTTTTTAATTTCTTCCCTTTTGATTGTGGTTTTCTTGAAAAGGCTGAATCTTAAACTAAGCCTCCTCCCAGAGCAAGCAATTCATGGATCACCAGCCTGGGTCTCTTCTTCCAGCTGACTTTTAGGTGTCAGATTTGGCCCCAGCTGAATGCTATGTTCTTTTCCTCAGGTACAACCCTCCTACACATACACACCTATAGTGTCCTGTTGTGGTGTCTTGTCCCTCTTTTTCTGTTCTTTGGCCTAGCACCAGCAGTTTAGAACTTACAGGGTTAGTACTACATGATTAACTGCCCCAGCATTACTGATATCACAGGATTGTCCACCCTAGCAGTCCAGAGTACTGAAGCACAAGCACTACAAGGTGTGGGCCCTTCAGGAGGCTTTTGTTCCTAAGGGACTCTATCTACCTGGCTGGCTGTCAAAGCCAGGACAAATTTCTGCAAACTGGAATTAAGAGTTCTATAGCACTGGAAAGATAGGAGGGGACTGACTTGTGGAGGTAGGGGTTTTTAATAACCCTATGTATGTCATGTCTTGGTTCTGCTAATGCAATCTCATTGCTAGTAGCTTTGGAAGTGGATAAGGGGTGCCAAATGAGCTCATAATCAGTGAACACCAGTTCATGAGGGTTTTGTGCCTTCTTTTGGATTCTGGGTGTCCTAAACTTTGGAGACAGCCACTTTGCAGAAACGCCCTTCTTGAGCAAGGAGCAATGATTCATGAGCATGGGAACGGGTTTCAGCTTGAAGGTCACAGCTTAATTGCTCCTGAGCAGGGATGCCTGAACAGAGCCTCTTGCCTGTGAATGAGTTGCTAAATTGCTGGACTGGCTCTCCTCCCATTGGCAGATATCATGCATATGCAAAGCCCACAAGCTGCTTCTCTGAATGATGATTGGGGATTGCCTACTGTTCAGATACTGATCACGTTTGCAAAAACTATATCAACAAGACTGTGCTGCACAATAAACTGGAACTCTTTTCACACTCTATGAGTATCCTGCCTCATTCATCTCACATCTGAGATCAAAGGGCTCATATACTTTGAACTCTTAAGACAGACACAACAGATTTCCTTCAAAGAATCATCTGAAAAATGTATAAACATGTCATCTACTTTTATTCAAGTTATTGATTTAATGTTATATATTATAGGATCAGGTACAGATAACTCAAATGAAGGCCTCCTGCTATGCATATTCTTGTGCTGGTTTCCCAGAACTGGCTTCCACATGTTTAACTAATCTTGCTAAATCTAACAGTAAAAAAAAAAAAAAAAAAAAAAATGACTTTAAGGAAGTGAGACCATCTCCTTCTTCTACAGAATTTTTAAAAGTACATAACAGAAGCAATAGAAAAAATTAGCTAACCCTCAAGGTTGTGAAACACTAGTTGATGCTATTGGGAGGAAATAACTATACCATTAATGGATCGACAAGGTCAAATAGAGAAGTGAAGTCCATGTACATGTGAGAGGACTTAAAGGAAAAAAATGGTTGAACTTTGTGTACGTAAAAATGGCATAGTATTATATGAACTTTGACCTTTCCTCCTTATCATTGTAATGAATTTGGATTAAACTAATGAGCAATTTGCCAGTGTTGTATACATACAAAGTATGTGTGTGTGATCTCTGCTTTTTACTCAGATCTAGGACATTTATTAATTACTTATCTAAAAAAATCTGTGAAGATAAAGATATTTATGACAACTTCATAGAATTAAAGATCCAGAATTGAAAGGTACCTCAAAGACATCTGTTCTAATTCTTTAATAATATGTTATTGTTCATTGTTTGTCCTTCATTTTCTAAGAGCCAAGACATCAGTAAAGTGATGCCATGACATGCAAATGAGTTAGAGTTAACTTCACTTTCTCAGCCAGAGCTATCTGGGTCCAGTGACAAGATATAGATCAGAATTCCTAGAGATATCCTTGTACAGAAAAGACCTTGATCTTTTTAAGCTAATAAAGCTCTTAAGAAGTTTCAGTTTGACTGAGACTAATTAATGATTAAGACCACATAACAAATGAGGCAGAGAATGGCCTCTTCTACCTAATCCAAAATAAAAATACATTAATACTGGAGGGGAAGACTCTCAGGGTTTTTCTAGCCCAAACAGAAACAATTGTTATTTACATTCACTCTGAACCAATCTGGGCCAAACAATGACCAAGGTGGGGCTTTATCTGGGATCTATTATTGGTCAATCAATGAGAACCAGAGTGATTTGGGTTTAAAATATGATTCTAACTGCTAAAACCTAACATAACTCTTTAATTTTATAGATTAGTGAACTGGGGTTGAAAAATCATGTGGCAGAGCCATGATTTAAATTAAGGTTACATGATTCCAAGTTCAGTTATCTTTCCATTATGCCAGAAAGATCACTAGTCCCCTTAGAGATGAACTCCAATTTTTTAACACACAAAATAACCGGTCAGATATTATTAGCATGTTCTCATATCTTGTGTAGTATGAGGACTAATTGAGGAAATGTCTCTATGAAATGTAGGTAACATGAGCAGTGGAGTGGCAATTACTAAGGAAAAAGTGAGAGATTAAGGTTTACACTGTATAGAAACTATACTATGTCTTAATAATTGGTTCATTTTAGTCCTAGTGTTAAGAGAATACCCCCTAAAGTTCATGTGTTTCCCTCCTTTGCATTTACCTGAAAGTTTATTTGGGAGCAAAATGTTATTAACTCAATCATAAATTATTCCAAACCTCAAGTTGAAAAATTTCTTACATGTGGAAAAATTGGGCTCTCTGTATTGTTACATATATATGTATTTCTTATTAACCCCTGACTTCTTTGTCTTTGAAATAAAATCTGGATTATAATAAATATGTTAACAATAGAGTAGATAACATATCTGTGAATAAACAGGCAATGAAAAAATAAATTGAGAAAGAGCAGAGATTTATTAGAAATTCCCTTAGTCATTGGGTGGGTGATTATACTGGTCATATTACCCCAAGTCTTTTAGTACAATATGCCTATTGTTATGATCTGATAGACTTCATCAATAGTATCCTTCCCTGCTTCAGATCACTTCTTTCTCATTTGCTAATTACCTCTGGGTTGCTGTTCATTTCTGGCTTAACTTTGTATAACCCTGATCTTTCCTCTCCACTTTTGAACCCTCAGAATCTCTATCTGGTTCTGATAAATTCATCTTTTATACAAATCCTTCCATGAATGACTTTTCTTTCACATACTAGTTTTAATTAATTCAGAGGTATTTGTGTTCTATTCATAATCACTTCTGATTGATTCAATTAAAGTAATTACTTTTAAATGGAGCAGGATTCTTATTGAAGCCCCATCCTTATTTTCTGAAATGTTAATATTTGCTATCCTCATCAAATCTAATGGAATGTGTTTCAAAAAGTCCACAATACCTAATCCTTGATCACTCTACAGTGAAATGTGTATTATGTTTTTTGATTGCCTTGCACAACACTGTGTACAAAAAGCTCTCAGGTAAAGGATGTCTAGCATAGTTCATAATCAAATCTAGCAATGAATATTTCTCCCTCTCCAGTAGATTTAAACTCTCAATCTAGCATAAAAATGCTCTGCCATCCAATTCCAATCCCAAAATAGCTTCATTTTTTTACCCAAGCTGGAGAGTGGGGGGAGTGATTTAGCAAGCTTGAGAAGAAAGCCAGTCCAAATCTTGCTTGGAAGAATTTAGGCAGACTATGCAAAATAACACATACTTATCACACAAAGAGCAGTTCACAAACTAAGGATATTTAGTTATATAACTCATGCACATTACTAATAACAACATACCAAAACATAGAAACATAGAAAATAAATAATTCTTTAAAAATCCAATTTGACACCAAGGTAGAAATCCTGAAAATCAAGGAAAAGTAAAAAAAATAACTTTCACAGATGAATTACATTACAAACTAACAAACATTTATATAGTTCTTTAGACTATTTTACCATACTTTTTCTTGTAGTTGTATTGGCATTAAAAAGTGTGCATGGTATATGGAAAAACTAATTTATTAATAATGCAATATCAGAGAAGTTTTGTTACAGTTTGGGAAGAATAGATAAGTTATGAAAATAATATAAAGAGAAAGAAAGTATTAAATAAATATTTAATAGAAGGCAACTCCAGTGGTTGAAAGGCAAAAAGGTGAATTGGAGCAGACAAAATAGTAAAACATTAGATATATTCATACTACTTTATAGTATGTTACAGAATAATAAAATAGAATTGCAGTTCATTTCTGAGTTCTTAGAGTACTTTTCTTTATAGATTTTTGACTTGCCAAATTATTTTTTAAATTCACAGTGTTTAACTTGCCTTTTTAATAAAGTTTTCATAGTCACAATATTTTAGAAGACTTGTTTTTAGGGGAAATTCCGTTTAATGATCTGAAAAGTTAGGCTGTTCTGATGAATTTACTGGGATGATCATATAATTATTATGTACTGAAAGGCACTGTAAACTACACTTACAGAATTAGCTACCCATTTGTATTGTTATGCAATCTACAGGATTAATTTAAAATACTTAAACATACTTTGTAATGCCTATAATAAATTTTGACTGATGGCTGTTTGACATAGAAAATAAATGAAAGTCTATATATTAGATTGTTTTTTCACGCTGTCTAATAAACTATAAGTATTTTTAAAAAGTGTGCATGGGTGTACAAACATGCACATTATTACATAAAATTTTTTCAAGAATAATAAAAGGAGTCTTATCAAATTCCTTCTATGACATAAATAAAATAGAGAGAAAGAAACAGAGAGATGTGCCCAGAAGTCAAAATAGAAGGAAAAAAGCATAGACTAATATTGCAAATCATTTAAACAAAATATTACCCAAAAGGGTACAACAGCATATCACAAAAATTAAAAAATACATATGCTATTACAAGATTGGTTTAATATTAATAACATTCCTAATGTAACCATATTACAAATGGAAAGATCACATAATTTTAATAATAATAAACACATATGATTCATATATGCAGAAAAAGAAAGCTTTTGACAAAATAAAACATAAATTTTGGTTTTTAAAAAACAACTAAGAAACATAGGAATAAATGGACTAATACTTAAAACAATAAATTGTATCTAAAACAAAAATGCCTTTTTTTTACCATTTCCATGTAATTCTGCTTATAGCAATAAAACAAGAAATGAGGAAATAAGCATGGGCAAACAAGAAACAAAATTATTAATTTTGTTGGTAAATCATACTATATTCAAAGGAACCTAGAAGGTTTCTCTTGATATTATTAATAACTAGAGAAATACAAAATAAGACAAGTCTGAAGTACCACTATACAACTCTCAGATTGGCTAAAATGACAGAAAAAGATAATGATAAATGTTCGAGGGGTTGTGGAAAAACTGGGGCACTAATACATTGTTGGTGGAACTATGAATAGATCCAGCCATTATGGAGAGCAATTTGGAACTATGCCCAAAGAACTCTCAAACTATGCACACTCTTTGAGCTAGCAGTGTCTCTACTAGGTCTGTATTCCAAAGAGATCATAAAAAAAAAAAAAAAAAGAAAAAGACCCATATGTGCAAAAAATGTTCGTAGCAGCCGTTTTTGTAGTGGCAAGGAACTGGAAACTGAGTGGATGCCCATCAGTTGGGAAATGGCTGAATAAGTAATAGTATATGAATGTTATAGAATATTAATTTTCTATAAGAAACAATCAGCAGACATTGTTAGTGGAATTGTGAATACATCCAGCTATTCTAGAGAGCGATTTGGAACTATGTTCAAAAAGTTATCAAACTGTGCATACCTTTTGATCCAGCAGTGTTACTCCTAAGCTTATATCTCATAGAGATTTTAAAGAAGAGAAAGGAATCTGTATGTGCAAGAATGTTTGTGGCAGCCCTCTTTGTAGTGGCCAGAAACTGGAAAGTGAGTGGATGCCCATCAACTGGAGAATGGCTGAAAAAATTGTGGTATATGAATATTATGGAGTATTATTGTTCTGTAAGAAATGACCAGCAGGATGATTTCAGAAAGGCCTGGAGAGACTTATATGAACTGATGCTGAGTGAAATGAGAAGGACCAAGAGATCGTTATACACTTCAACAGCAATACTATATGATGATCAATTCTGATGGACATGGCCCTCTTCAACAATGAGATGAACCAAATCAGTTTCAATAGAGCAGAAATGAGTTGAACCAGCTATACTCTGTGGAAAAAAAAAAAAAACTCTGGGAAATGAGTATGAACCATTACATAGAATTCCCAATCCCTCTATTTTTGTCTGCCTGAATTTTGGTTTCCTGCACAGGTTAATTGCACATTATTTCAAGGTTCGATTCTTCTTGTGCAGCAAAATAACTGTATGAGCATGTATACATATATTGTATTTAACATATACTTTAACATATTTAACATGTACTGATCTACCTGCCATCTGGGGGAGAGGGTGGGGAAAAGGAAAGGAAAAATCGGAACAAAAAGTTTTTCAATTGTCAATGCTGAAAAATTACCCATGAATATATCTTTGTAAATAAAAAGCTATTAAAAAAAAAAAAAAAGGAATAAGGATGGTCAAATTAGCTTAAAAAAAAAAAAGAAAGAAAAGAAACCATCAGCAAGATGATTTCAGAAAAGCCTGTAGAGACTTACATGAATTTATGCTAAATGAAGTGAGTAGAACCAAAAGAATACAATTCATAGCAACAAGATTATGTGTTGATCAACTGTGATGGACTTAGCTCTTTTCAACAGTGAAGTGATTCAGGCCAATTCCAATAGATGTATGTTGGAGAGAGCTATCTGCTCCAGTATCCTTTCCCAGTAAGATTAGGAGTGAAACAACCCCCAACCAAAAATTAAACTCGAAATACAAAAATTAAAAGGAGAAATCAATAAAATTGAAAGTAAAAAAACTATTGAATTAATAAATAAAACCAAGAGTTGGTTTTATGAAAAAGCCAATAAAATAGATAAACCTTTGGTAAATTTGATCAAAAAAAAGAAAGAGGAAAATCAAATTGATAGTCTTACAAATGAAAAGGGGGATCTTTCCACCAATGAAGAGGAAATTAGAGAAATAATAAGGAGTTACTTTGCCCAACTTTATGCCAATAAATTTGATAACTTAAGTGAAATGGATGACTTCCTCCAAAAATATAGGCTCCCTAGATTAACAGAGGAGGAGATAAATTGCTTAAATAGTCCCATTTCAGAAAAAGAAATAGAACAAGCTATTAATCAACTCCCCAGGAAAAAATCCCCAGGGCCAGATGGATTCACATGTGAATTCTACCAAACATTTAAAGAACAATTAGCCCCAATGTTATATAAATTATTTGAAAAAATAGGGGATGAAGGAGTCCTACCAAATTCCTTTTATGACACAGACATGGTACTGATACCTAAACCTGGTAGATCGAAAACTGAGAAAGAAAATTATAGACCAATCTCCTTAATGAATATTGATGCTAAAATCTTAAATAAGATATTAGCAAAAAGACTTCAGAAAATCATCTCCAAGATAATACACTATGATCAAGTAGGATTTATTCCAGGAATGCAGGGCTGGTTTAATATTAGGAAAACTATTAATATAATTGACCATATTAATAATCAAATTAATAAGAACCATATGATCATCTCAATAGATGCAGAAAAAGCATTTGACAAAATCCAACATCCATTCCTACTAAAAACTCTTGAGAGTATAGGAATAAATGGATTATTCCTTAGAATAATCAGGAGTATATATTTAAGACCGTCAGTAAGCATAATATGCAATAGAAATAAACTGCAACCTTTCCCAGTAAGATCAGGAGTGAAACAAGGTTGCCCACTATCACCATTACTATTCAATATAGTACTAGAAACGCTAGCCTCGGCAATAAGAGCCGAGAAAGAGATTCAAGGAATTAGAGTAGGAAATGAGGAAATTAAACTATCACTTTTTGCAGATGACATGATGGTATACTTAGAGAACCCCAAAGACTCTGCTAAAAAGCTACTAGAAATAATTCAAAATTTCAGCAAAGTGGCAGGATACAAAATAAATCCACATAAATCCTCGGCATTTTTATATATCACTAACAAAATGCAACAGCAAGAGATACAAAGAGAAATTCCATTCCAAACAAATGTTGATAGTATAAAATATTTGGGAATCCATCTACCAAAGAAAAGTCAGGAATTATATGAGAAAAATTACAAAACACTTGCCACAAAAATAAAATCAGATTTAAATAATTGGAAAGACATTCAGTGTTCTTGGATAGGCCGAGCGAATATAATAAAGATGACAATACTCCCCAAACTAATCTATTTATTTAGTGCTATACCAATCAGACTCCCAAGAAACTATTTTAATGACCTAGAAAAAATAACAACAAAATTCATATGGAAGAATAAAAGGTCAAGAATTGCAAGGGAACTAATGAAAAAAAACTCAGAGGAAGGTGGTCTAAGTGTACCTGATCTAAAGCTATATTATATAGCAGCAGTCACCAAAACCATTTGGTATTGGCTAAGAAATAGACCGGTAGATCAGTGGAACAGATTAGATACAAAGGACAAAAAAGGGTACATCTATAGCAATCTAATCTTTGACAAACCCAAAGATTCCAACATTAGGGATAAAAATTCATTATTCGGAAAAAACTGTTGGGAAAACTGGAAGTTAGTATGGCAGAAATTAGATATGGATCCACACTTAACACCATATACCAAGATAAGATCAAAATGGGTCCATGATTTAGGCATAAAGAGGGAGATAATAAATAGATTAGAGGAACAGAGAATAATCTACCTCTCAGACTTGTGGAGGAGGAAGGAATTTATGACCAGAGGAGAACTAGAGATCATTATTGATCACAAAATAGAAGATTTTGATTACATCAAACTAAAAAGTTTCTGTACAAATAATACTAATGCAAACAAGATTAGAAGGGAAGTAACAAATTGGGAAAATATTTTTAAAAACAAAGGTTCTGATAAAGGTCTCATTTCCAAAATATATAGAGAACTGACCATAATTTATAAGAAACCAAACCATTCTCCAATTGATAAATGGTCAAAGGATATGAACAGACAATTCTCAGAGGAAGAAATTGAAACTATATCCACTCACATGAAAGAGTGTTCCAAATCACTACTGATCAGAGAAATGCAAATTAAGACCACTCTGAGATACCACTACACACCTGTCAGATTGGCTAAGATGACAGGAACAAATAATGACAAATGTTGGAGGGGATGTGGGGAAATTGGGACACTAATACATTGCTGGTGGAGTTGTGAAAGAATCCAGCCATTCTGGAGAGCAATCTGGAATTATGCCCAAAAAGTTATCAAACTGTGCATACCCTTTGACCCAGCAGCGCTACTACTGGGATTATATCCCAAAGAAATACTAAAGAGCGGAAAGAGACATATATGTGCCAAAATGTTTGTGGCAGCTCTTTTTGTTGTAGCTAGAAACTGGAAGATGAATGGATGTCCATCAGTTGGAGAATGGTTGGGTAAATTGTGGTATATGAAAGTTATGGAATATTATTGCTCAGTAAGAAATGACCAGCAGGAGGAATACAGAGAGGCCTGGAGAGACTTAAATCAACTGATGCTGAGTGAAATGAGCAGAACCAGAAGATCACTGTATACTTCAACAACGATACTGTATGAGGATGTATTCTGATGGAAGTGGAAATCTTCAGCATAAAGAAGATCCAACTCACTTCCAGTTGATCAATGATGGACAGAGGTAGCTACACCCAGAGAAGAAACACTGGGAGGGGAATGTAAATTGTTAGCACTAATATCTGTCTGCCCAGGTTGCATGTACCTTCGGATTCTAAGGTTTATTGTGCAACAAGAAAATGATATTCACACACATGTATTGTACTTAGACTATATTGTAACACATGTAAAATGTATGGTATTGCCTGTCGTCGGGGGGAGGGAATAAGGGAGGGGGGGTAATTTGGAAAAATGAATACAAGGGATAATATTATAAAATATATATATATATATAATAATAATAAAAAAAAAAAAAAAAAGAAAAAAAAAAAAAAAAAAAAAAAAAAAAAAAAGATTAGGAGTGAAACAAGGTTGCTCACTATCACTATTATTATTCAATATTTTATTACAAACACTAGCCTGGGCAATAAGAGTCAAGAAAGAGATTAAAGGAATTAGAGTAGGTAATGAGGAAACCAAACTATCACTTTTTGCAAATGATATGAGAACTTAGAGAACCCCAGAGATTCTACTAAAAAGATATTAGAAATAATTTAAAACTTGTTAGGATTCTTACAAGTCACTGGAATGAATAGACACAATAATTATCTAATTGAGTATGATTGATCTGATCCTACTTAGTTCACAGATAGTACTTAGTTCACACCTTTAAAGGTGTTCACTCCTTGGTTCACATCTTTAGAGAGCATATAAAAGGACAAGCCCACTGGGAGGAGATTCAGAGTCAGGATTCAGTCAAGGGGAGAACTTCAAGAGAGAGGACTTTGGGAGAGTCACAACTAGGACTGATTTCCAGGAGATTCACAAGACAGAAACCCACAAGCCCATATTCTGGGAGGAAGGTTCAAGATCCATTCCCATTTCCACTGTTGTGCTAGCTAGAGAGATTCAGACAAGAGCTCTTGGGAACCAAGGAGAGAGGAAGGCCTCCAGAAAACTAGCCAAGCCCCAAATGAAGGAGATAAGATTTGGAAAGACACAGTAAAGAACTTTAACTCCTGGCTGGATTTGGGATTATTGAACTGAACTGAAACTAAGGCTGCCTCCAGAAGCTCCCCGAGAAATCTGCTCTAAGAGTATGATTACGATTTAGAGAAAAAGAATATTACAACAACTTTAACAAAGTTGCAGGATACAAAATAAATCCAAATAAATCATCAGCATTTTTATACATCACCAACAAAATCCAACAGCAAGAGATACAAAGAGACATTCCATTCAAAATAACTGTCAATAGTATGAAATATTTGGGAATCTATCTATCAAAGGAAAGTCAGGAATTATATGAGAAAAATTACAAAACACTTGCCACAAAAATAAAGTCAAATTTAAATAATTGGAAAAACATTAAGGCCTCTTGGATAGGCCAAATGAATATAATAAAGATAAAAATACTCCCTAAACTAATCTATTTATTTAGTGCCATACCAATCAGACTCCCAAGAAACTATTTTAATGACCTAAAAAAAATAACAACAAAATTCATATGGAAGAACAAAAAGTCGAGAATTTCAAGGGAACTAATGAAAAAAAAAATCAAATGAAGGTGGCCTAGCTGTACCTGATCTAAAACTATATTATAAAGCAGCAGAAACCAAAACCATTTGGTATTGGCTAAGAAATAGATTAATTGATGAGTGGAATAGGTTAGGTTCATAAGACAAAATTGTTAATAACTATAGCGATCTAGTGTTTGACAAACCCAAAGATCCCAATTTTTGGGATAAGAATTCATTATATGACAATAACTGTTGGGAAAACTGGAAATTAGTATGGCAGAAATTAGGCATGGACCCTCACTTAACACTACATACCAAGAAAGATCAAAATGGGTCCATGATTTAGGCATAAAGAACGAAATCATAAATAAATTAGAGGAACATAGGATAATTTACCTCTCAGACTTGTGGAAGAGGAAGGAATTTGTAACCAAAGAAGAACTAGAGATCATTATTGATCACAAAATAGAAAATTTTGATTACATCAAATTAAAAGGCTTTTGTACAAACAAAACTAATGCAAACAAGATTAGAAGGGAAGTAACAAACTGGGAAAACCTTTTTACAATTAAAGGTTCTGATAAAGGCCTCATTTCCAAAATATATAAAGAACTGTCTCTAATTTATAAGAAATCAAGCCATTCTCCAATTGATAAATGGTCAAAGGATATGAACAGACAATTTTCAGATGATGAAATTGAAACTATTTCCACTCATATGAAAGAGTGTTCCAAATCACTACTGATTAGAGAAATGCAAATTAAGACAACTCTGAGATACCACTACACACCTGTCAGATTGGTTAAGATAACAGGAAAAAATGATGAATGTTGGAGAGGATGTGGGAAAACTGGGACACTAATGCATTGTTGGTGGAGTTGTGAAAGAATCCAACCATTCTGGAGAGCAATCTGGAATTATGCCCAAAAAGTTATCAAACTGTGCATACCCTTTGATCCAGCAGTGCTACTACTGGGCCTATATCCCAAAGAGGTACTAAAGAAGGGACCTGTATGTGGCAAAATGTTTGAGGCAGCCCTTTTTGTAGTGGCTAGAAACTGGAAGATGAATGGATGTCCATCAGTTGGAGAATGGTTGGGCAAATTGTGGTATATGAATGTTATGGAATATTATTGTTCTGTAAGAAATGACCAGCAGGATGAATACAGAGAGACTTGGAGAGATTTACATGAACTGATGCTGAGTGAAATGAGCAGAACCAGGAGATCATTATTCACTTCAACAACAATACTTTATGAGGATGTATTCTGATGGAAGTGGCTATCTTCAGCAAAGAGAAGATCTAATTCAGTTCCAATTGATCAATGATGGACAAAATCAGCTACACCCAGAGAAGGAACATGGGCAAATGAATGTAAACTGTTTGCATTTTTCTTTTTCTTCCCAGGTTATCTTTACCTTCTTAATCCAATTCTTCCTGTGCAATAAGGAATTCGGTTCTGCACACATATATGTTATCTAGGATATACTATAATATATCTAACATGTATAAGACTGCCTGCCATCTAGGGGAGGGGTGGAGGGAGGGAATGGAAAAATTGGAGCAGAAATGAGTACAAGGGATAATGTATGTATTATGTATTGTCCAAAAAAAAAAAAAAGGATAATTATAAAATAAAAAATATTATTAAATTATTAAATTTTAAAAAAAAATTAAAAAAAAAAAAAAGAATCCATCGCCAATTATGTAATAGCCGGGTTATCTTTAATGGAGACCCATGTGTAAAATTTGGACATTTGGTTAATAAAATTTGCCATTCTGGGATGGTTTCACAGCATACATTAATTTGTGCATTAGTATAAAAGTCATATATTTCATCAGGTCTTATCCCAGATAATTGTACTGCTCACTTAAGGGCCTTTAATAAAATTCTAGCCACAAGCACTAGGTAAAGAATAAGGTTTTGTTCTGGTTGTGCTGGGAGGTTCACCTACTCTATCACACTGTCTCCTTGATGAAGGACTGCTGTGGGTGCCTCTTATGTGGCAAAAACTGATATTTCCAAGGGTTTTTGAGTGACTCTTTCAACCACATTGGATAAAGCCAATTCAACTTGTCTCAAAGCCTCTTGAGCTTCTTTTGTAAGCCGGCGTGGTGAATTTAAAGCACTATCTCCCCTTAAAGTGTCATATAATGGTTACAATTGATAGGTAGCCAAGCCTAACACTGTATGCATCCATTGGATATCTCCTATCAATTTCTGGAAGTCATTAAGGTGTTTAGCTTCTCTGTTCTTAAGTAAAGTTTTTGTACTGTAAGCACCTTAGTGTATACTTCATATCCTAAATATTGAAAAGGAGCTTGTCTTTGAATTTTTTCTGGAGCTATGTGCAATTTGTAATTCTTTAGTGTTTCTGTGGTCTTTTGTAGACATGCTTCTAACATTTGTTCCTCAGGTGCATATCCCAATATATTATCCATGTAATGTAATAATATTACTTTTGGAAATGCTTTTGTTACTGGAGTAAGAGCAGCAGCAATATTCATTTGACACATAGGGCAATTTTTCATTCCCTGTAGCAAAACTGTCCATTCACATTTTTTATAAGGCGCAGCTAAGTTAATGCTGGGCACTGAAAAGGCAAATCTTTTCATATCCTCTTTATCTAGAGGGATAGAATAGAAACAATCCTTAATGTCTATAACCCAAAGAGGCCATTCTCTAGGCAATTGAGTAGGAGATGGAAGTCTAGGTTGAAGAGTTCCCATAGTTTCCATCTGTTCATTTACCTTTCTTAAATCAATCAACATCCTCCATTTTCCAGATTTCTTTTTTACAACAAGTACTGGGGAATTCCAATGACTTAGAGAAGGTTGTAAGTGTTCTTGGTCAAGTTGTTCCTATACTATGTCTAATAAGGCCTGAATTTTATCGCTACCTAAGGACCACTCTTCTATCCACACTGGTGTATCAGTTTTCCATTGGATAGGAACAGGTGAAAGTGTTAGCAGGCCTTCAACAGCAGCCCTGCCTAAAAAACCAAAGTACTCATTTTTAACCCTAATTGTTGTAAAATGTCTCTTCCCCACAGATTGATGGGGATTTTTTCAACTATAAAAGGAGTAAAAACTCCTGTTTCACCTTCAGATATCCATCTCAAAGGGGTAGCACTCACTTTAGCTGCTACTGATCCTCCTGTGCCAGACATATAGGTGTCTGTCTTAATCTTTGGCCAATGATTGTGCCACTTCACACTTCTAATGACTGTACAATTTCCACCTGTGTCTATGAATCCTTCTAATGATATGCCATTTATATAGATAATGAGCATAGGTCGGTCAGTTTTAACTGCTGCAGTTCAGAATATACCTGGATTCTGTTGCTTGGAGTCAGAATCTGGGCAACTATCACCAGATTGCCTATTAGGAGTCTATATCAATAAACCTGATGCTACTACTTCTCCTGGTTGATAAGTACACATTGTCTATCTGTATTAGTGACTGGGATATTATCTACACATTCCCGAGTTACCCACATCAGTGTATGGATGGACACTGTTTTGTAAGTACTGTCAGGAGGTGAAATGGTCAAATCTACTGTGCCTGGAGGCAAGGGATCCATAGGCTGGAGAGGAATAGATTTCACCTCTCAGGGGTTATCTCAGTTGTCCCAGCTGCATATATTCTCCCCAATTGTAATCCCTTTCTCCCATCAGATGGCTCCCTGGCTGATTGGTCACGTCTTGGTACTGAACTTCTAGGCACTTTCTGTAGCATCAGCTGCCATCATGCCCCAAATGTTTTTTGCCTTGGGCCCTGGGGCTGGGCCCCTCACCTTGTTTCCTTGAATTAGTCTACATTCTGATGCCCAATGGAGGCCTCTGTTGCATTTTGGACATGGGGTATTGGGTCTTGTTCTCCCACCCTGTTTTCTCACTCTGTCTTTATGCCAACATTGAGCTTTCAGATTTCCTACTTTACCACATTGAAAGCATTGAGGAGTTTCTGGAAGTCCCTTGCCAAAAGGGACCCTGTCTTCCCATGTTTGGATCTTAGGAAGTCTGCGTCATAGCCTGACTATAAAAGGTATTTGTGCTCACTGTGGATAGCATCTTATGATCTCCTCTAAAGGAGTATCCTTGTGTAATCCTAGTATAATCCTTCTACAAACCTCATTAGCATTTTCTTTAGCAGGTTGCCTTATCATAATTTCTGTTACTGCATTTTCACCATTAGTTCGTATGATAGCTGTCTGCAAATGTCCCAGAAAATCAGCTAAGGATTCATTTGGCCCTTGTACAGTTTTTGTGAAGGCCTCTTCCTTGTCGTTTTTACCAGGAAGAAAAGCCCATGCTTTGATAGCAGCAGCAATTTGCTCATATGCTGCTAAGGAATAATTAATCTGTACTGAAATGTCTACATAAGAACCTACACCTGTTAGTTGGTCATAGGTGATTGGAGGAGTAACTCCACTAGACTATTTTGTTGGGCTTCTATCCTATAGAACTCACTATATTCAGAAAGCCACAACAAATTTTGTCCAGGTTCTAAGCATGTCCTTGATATAGATTTCTAATCATTAAGGGTTAAGACTTCATAAGCCAAATTCTACAATAACATCTTAACATAAGCTGATGCAGCCCCATAAAGAGTGCAAACTTTTTTCAGGTATTTGAGGATTTCTTTACCAAAAAGGAGCATATCTTCTACTTTCTTGACCTGAAGAGTTAAACTGTTGAACCACAGGATACATTCCTATTTTCAAATCAGCTAAATCCTGGCCTTCTTCTGTGGCTTTCAATAATGCCTTTTGCTATCTAATCATAGGAGGGGATGATTGCTGGGGGGGAGGTGCTGGTGGTATCACTGTCCCTCCCACTACTCCTCCTCCCTCCATCCAGGAAGGTGAAGTTGATGGGGGCGTGTCAAGAATCAGTTTTGGTTTAGGTGGGGTTGAAGCTGCCTGATGAGAATCACTTTGCCCTTCACCATGCCCTTCATCCTCACTTAACTCCTCATACCTTCTGGGGATATTGCCATTAATCTGTCCTTTGTCTTCCTCTTTTGTCTCACACTTCCTCATCTGGCTGTTCTTAAAACTTTTCTTTTTTCTATAACTTGCAGGATTTTTTAAGGCCAATTGTATTATGTTGTATGTATAGAATGTTTCCTTGGAAATTGAACCAGGACTTTTATCATTGTAGTATTCACATAGTTGATCTCCTACTAGTTTCCAATTATCTGACCCTATTTATTCTTCCTTTAAGAACCAAGGGGACATGCATTCTAATGTATCCAAGAGTCTATCAATCTGCAACCAAGTTATAATTAAGCCTTGTCCCTTTATCAACTTAAGTATGCTTTCTATAGCGCCCCCTCAGGGTGGGGATGGGGGAGAATCTTTTCCTAATATCTGCCCCATTTCAGCTAGAAAAGGTTATTAGTTTAGCCCTTAACAAAGTAAGTTCCCTATTTGTCTATTAAAATACTCACCCTATTTCCTGGTCACTGGGGACTTCTTCAGTGAAATTAGGGTCTTTGGTCCACAGATTGGACACCAAATGTGAAGGCCGAGTTAGCTCCCTGGAGGCCTCAGAATCAGCTGGGGTCAGGATAAGCAAAAGTCCTTGGTCTTTATTCTTGGTCTTAGGGATAGAAGTAAAGGGAATGGATGCACAGGATCTCCTCAACTTCTCTTCATTTCCTGCCCAAAAGTGACTCTGGCTAGTCTCACTGCACCTCCTAGTCCCTCCTACAATTCTCTGTATACACCAAATGATTGGGCTAACATAAGATAGTGGGAAGGGCCATTTTCCAAGCATATTCTAATAGAGTATTGTCCAATCAGTAATTAGCCTCAAGTGTTCAGTTGTCCAACCTCAGTGTATCAACTCAGTTTCAGCCTTTACAATTCATGATCATATTCCTTAGCCAAGGAAACCATTATGTATCAAAAGAAACAAATATTTAGTCAATTTACTTAAAAGCAGGCCTATCTCTTAAAATCACTTGTCAAAGCCAAGCCTCTGCATAAAGTGGCTGGAATACACTTAGCCTGGGGGGGAGAGGGAGAGGAAAGGAATTCCACATGGCTGCCCTTCTATATTAGGCTTAATTGGGGGAAGGGGATTTCACATGGCCTCCCTTCTGCCCATCCCCTATTCCATGTGGCATTTCTCCTAACTCCCGATCCCTACTCAGCATTTCTCCATCCTTCCATTAAAAACTTTCCTCTTTCTTTTCATAGTTAACTCTTCTCTTTCCCTTAGCTGCATACTTTAAACAATTCCCAAACCTACAACCTTTCTAACTAGATGCTCCATTGCTAAAGTAGCAGAAAACAGTGGGGGGTGAAGGAGGGCAGGGGGAGGGGGGCGGAGTTTGATCTTCACCTTTGGGAAAAAAAAAAAAAAGATCCTATTTCTCCCTACTCCAAACAACTCCTTTTCCACATGCAAATTTTCCTTCTTGTCTCTCCTAAATCGCCTTCATTCTTTTTTTCCTTCAAAACTTTAAAGATACTCAATACAGTGAATAGCTAAATGACTCCATAAAACAAATCAAATACAGCCTTTTTTTAAAAAAAGTTTTCTCTTCATATCAAATGTTTCAATATTCAAACACATTCTAAGATCTTATACTCAAGCTAAGCACATCTAGCATGCATAGGCAATAGTAAAACCATTTTAAAACTGCCCCCCAAAAAAGTATCCACTTTTTATTTATTTGTTTGTTTTCACTTGGGTTTAAACTAGTTCTCCAAAACTTTTCCCTAAATTTCAAAGTATTAGCATAAACTCTTTTGTTCTCCAGAGGCCTTATCTGCCCAGCCCAGCCTAGACTAGGCTTGAATTTGAATCAGATAAGATTCTATTTATCTTTCCCTTAGAAATCCTACTAGTCTGCCTTGAAAACTGCTTCTGCTAGTCTTAAAATAGCCCAGTTGTTTTTGTTGTTCTTTTACTTATAAATTAGTGAAAATCACAAGCAAATTTTTATACTAAGCACAGTTGTAACAATGAAATAACCAATTCTTAATCATTGTCCTTAAAATTTTAACACAGCTCTTTAACATAGAACATGGAACACAATATAGACACAGATATAGACTGCACAATTACAACATTAAACAAGACATTTAACACATATAACCAGATAGTGCCCAAAACGGCGCTCAGAATCAGATCAAATCAGATACATCTTAGAAGACACCCAAACCAGAGGGTATCATCCAGCATCCTGGAATGATACCATTCTCAGAATTTAATGCCTGTCAGCATTTTATTATTCTGAGAATCCAGATGCTAGATTGTGCTGGGGGCATGATGTCCCCAGGGATGATGTCCAAAGCATTCAGAAACTAATGTGTGCTTCCCATGAAGTATATATGCATGTGGCTCCAAGCTACTAGGGGGTAAACCAAAGCAGGGGTGAAGTCAGAACAATGAGAGTGGGAATGGACTATCAATCCGGTTCTGACAGGGTTGGGGGAGGCACAGGACATTCTAATAAGTAAGGAAGATCTGGGGTCTTGATGTCCAAGATAGAAGGTCTTTCTCCTTATCTGGATCATGATGATTAGGATGGGAGATATTGCCACCAGGCAGAACAATTCAGGGAAATTGAGGTAAAGCAATTAGGGAAACTGAGGTAGAATAATCAAAGGAAATTGTGGCACAACAGAACCAGGAAGATTCCCAGCTTTGTGGATTCATATCTGATTTGACATTGATTAGCTATGTGACTCTGAGCAAGTTGTTTAACCCTATTTACTTCAGTTTCCCTATCTGTAAAATGATCTGGAGAAGGAAATGGCAAACCATTCCAGTATCTTTGCTAAGAAAATGTCAATGAGATCATAAAAAAGACAGAAAATGATTCAACAAAAAATGGGGATTATGAAATGGGAAAGATATGGTCCAATTTTGAATATCACTTGAGGTAAGTATTTTTTAAAATACCAATTTTCTACTGATTTTATCATATGGCAGCAAGCTACAGGATGCAGTTTTTTCCCAAAAATTTGAAAATGAATATCACAAAGAAAGCATAGTAGGTGTGAATCAGGCTGTAAGATATAACCAATGAGATGCTCCAAAGAGAAACAGGAATAAAATATATCATCAGGGAATTATATGATAGAAGTATTACTAATATTTGTAATAATGAGAATAAGGAGATGGTTTAGACATATGGCAAAAACAAAAAATAGATAGCCAGGGTTCTACTCATAACCTTAAGGCATCAAGACAATTTAAATTCCAGTACATTGCAATGCTGTGAAGAAACTTACCTGAGGACATTGACTAGTATTTACATAAGATTGGTATGAGAGCTGAATCATTGGAAGGATCTCTCAAATAGATGAGATCATAAGTCTCTTTACATATTGAAAATGCTAAGAATCAGAAAATTGTTTTCATCTGATACTTTCAATTGTTTGAAAAGGAGAGATGATCTATTTGCATTTCAAGAACTGTGTCAGCTAGGAGAATCTTGTTTTTTAAAATGAAATTCCCTTAGAAGTGTTAGTTACAAAAGTAATTGCACCATTAGAGAATCCTTAATTAGCAGCCTTTAATAATTATTTTAAACTGTTTATATATGCAACCTAGAGATGTTTAAGTTCATGCAGACATTTGAGATAAGTTTTATGAAACAACGGAATGTAAAGTGGCCAAGGTTTTAATTCCCTCAGTCCTAATAGCCAGGAAGGGGGGGGAATGGGAGGAGGAGTGGCCAAAATTTTATTCAGGGCATAGCATAATTCAAGGAATCTGAAGCATTACAAGACAACATACAAACAACTATTTGCAAACAATCATTCTATCTACTAGATAAATTAGTAATAATTTCAAAGGGAAAGTACAAAGATTAAGAATAACTGGGAAAGATTCCTATGCAAAAGGTAAAATTCTTTCTAATACTTGAAGGAATCCAGAGAAGCCTGAAGAGGAGAAAGTGAGCTGGGAGGGGGAGAAGAAAGTGGGGAGGGGAGGAGAGAGAGAGATAGAGACAGACAGAGTCTATTCATGGAGAAGAGTCATTGAAAATACCTAGAATCAGGAAATGGAACAGGAGACAAGAAAAAGAAGACAAGTGTCATTGGATTCTAGACGATATAGAAGGTACTAACTGGTTTTGGAAATATAAGAAAGGCCAAGATTATGAAGAGCTTTAAAAGTCACAATATTTTGTATTTGGTCTTCAAATTAATAGGGGCCTATTGAAGTTTAGTGAGTAAAGATGGAGATGGCTTGGTCAAACCTGTACTTTACAAAGGCCAGTTTGACAACTGAATGGAAAATGGAGTAGAATGGTGAATGGTAAAGCAGGAAGATCAATCAATAGGCCACTACAATAGACTGGGAATTAAAGGATAAGAATCTCCACAATAGCAGTGGAAGTGATAAAGAAGAGAAGAGAGTGACTATAAGAGATGTTATGAATATAGAATTAACAGTCTATAGCTGTTGATTGGATCTGGAGTTAAGAGGGTGGATATTTGAGGATGACACCTACATCGTGAACCTGGGTAACTGAAAGGATGATGGTATTCTAAAATTTTTTTGGAAGTGGATGTTAATTTTTCATCAGGATCCTTTGAAAATATCTTGGATCATTGTAGAGTAGCCAAGTCTTTTACAGTTGAACATCATTATAATACTGCTGTTACTTTGCACAATGATCTGCTTTTTACTTCACTTATCAGTTCTTATAGGTCTTGCTATGTTTTTCTGAAACCACTCCTCTCATCTTTTCTTATTAGCACAGTTGTACTCCAAGTTTTGTAATTCAGTGAGAAAAGCATTCCTTTTCAGTTTTAGGAAGGATTCAGCATCCCACTACCCAGCATGGAGAAGGAAGCAGAAAGAACTAAGTATCCATGTCCAGCCCCATAGTAACACTTCAGAATGTTACATCAGTTTGACAAATAGCAATCCAACTTCAATATCCAAATAAGAAAAAAGAGGTTGTACATGAAAACACAAATCTCCATGCTTTAGGTAGTTTTAAGGGGAAAAAAATAAGAGGTTTAAAACAACCAACCAATATATTAATCAATCTGCAAGCATTTATTAATGATTATTATGTTGTAGACACTAAATACAAAAACAAAAATGCAGTCATTCTTCAAGTGCAAGCTCAAGGAACTTGCACAATATTGCTGAAAATGTATACACATATATTGTATGTGTATACAATGTATACAAGGCACATACATGGTAATTTGGAGGATAAGGGGAGAGAGTCTCATTGGGGAGGATCAGAAAAGACCTCTTCAACTAATATTTCAACTAATCTTTGAAGGAAGCTAGGAACATCAGAAAGTAAAGATATGAAATAAAGACATTCCATGCCTATGAAAAGACATGGAAATATGAGGTGAAATATTGTTTGTGAGACAGAACAAATAGATATATAATCCTGGGAAAGACACTTAACTCTTAATAACTTTTGGTCAGAAGTGTCAAAAAAACATTGAAGTGGAGCCAGAGTATGCCCCAATTCTCTGGGCCCCCCTGAAATGTACTGTTTGTAGATTTAACAAAATAAAAATACAATAGAACATAATGTTAATGTGTGATTTTCTGATCATTGTGCAGCCTTGAAGGATCCTAATATACATTTTAGGGGTCCAATTGTATTTGATTTTGACACTACTTGCCTAGACAAATCTCTAAAATTATAAGTTACAAAGGAGATGCTAACCTAAGTAAAGATATGATGGTTCCCCATCCAGGAGTTCCTTCTTCCAATGAAATCACAGGTTCATTCTCTGTCCTTATATGTCAAGTACATCATATATATATATATACTTGTGTTTTATATATAGTACAGTAAATTCCTATATTCTGCAAGTATCTCTTTTCCAATTACTTTCAGGGAAGCAGTTAAAAGTGGATATTATTGTTTTTTATCTATAGACTGCGTATAAAATTACTTCATATGACATAGAAAAATTTGGCTTATGGGGTTTATTTACAACCTTCCCTTAAAATTACAGAAAAAAAATATAATCTGCTATATTTCCAGATTTTTTATGAACAGTCAAAAATATGGATAAAAATAGATTTTCAATGAAAGTTAAGTACTTTTAGCCTTTATCTGGTAAGGTAAGCTTTGTGATAAAGCTTTGTGCTACATTCAGATAATCTGCACTATCATCTGATTTGGGATGTAATTGGCAAAAATATACTCAAAAAAACCTGACCAAAGTATATTTCTATAATATGTAATGGGTTACTATTAAGAAAGTTTTTATACAAGACAATGAAATGAAATTTTAAAAAATAAAAAATTCTAAATACCAAGGAGGTAATCTATAATCTCATGTTTGTTGATATACAAAGACCAGAATTTGTATATCCTTGGCTCAGGAAAGAGATTAAGTCTTAGAATCATCTATAAAAGGAAGAAAATCATACCTATTGGAATTGTTGACCATGAGTCCAGGACCATTGGAATCCTCAGCTCAAATCCCAGGGAGGGTCAGAAAGAACAAAGCTGTAATGTCAGGGAGTCTGAAGCAGATGTCAGCTTTATTATGTAAGGCATGTAGGGGATTACCATCCAAAGCTTGTAAATAGAGCAACCCAGAATCTTGTCTGAATTCAATGGGAGAGAGTTACACCAGAATATTTAAAGCTAAAAATCACAATGTTAGTCTGATTTAGATAGCAGTTTCCAGGAGCATAAAGCCTTGCAGTTTTTCTAGGTATGCATAACCAGGGTGTTGAAGCAGTGGGGACTTTTCCATGTTGCAAAACAGCATGGCATCTGATGGTTTCAACATTCTTACAAAGAATCATTGATATGTGATTACCTTGTTCAAAGCTCAAACATATGGTTAATATTAGTGAGATCATGTTCACAATCCCTTTATTTGACCAAAGAAACAAAAAGTACATCCCCTGATGGCCAAGGTGGGAAACAACATGGAGCATGATCTTATTGACTAAGATAGCAGAGTGGAGAGAGACAAGAGTGAGAACAAACATAAAACCTGTGAAAGCACAGAGACATAGAACCCACATATCTAAATTTTAGGGGTCCATTTCCCTGGGAAACTATCCAAAGATGTCAATATTGGGGACCCAAGGACTGACTTCCTTAAAAAAAGTGATGTGTTTGAATAACTGGTTGACTTCCATCTGCACCATGCTGCACTCATTCATTTAGGAAAAAACATTCTTCTTGGATTAATTCACAGGTACCTCTTTGTGCAGCCAACAGGGCATCTAACACATAGGATTCTGAAACACAGTGGAAAGAATGTAATTGTCACTGTGATGCTGTTCTAGTTGATAAGGTCGAAAAAAGAGATAGTTTAAGATAAAAATAATTAACAGGAAAATTCTTGTCTTGGGAGAGATTAAAAGGAGATAATTTGAGATACAAATGATTAAGAGAAATTCCTGACTTATTTACAAATATCTCTAGAACCCCTTGGATAACATCTCTGTGCAAACGTTGTTTTATGATGACATGATGGCATACTTAGAGAACCCCAAAGACTCTGCTAAAAAGCTATTAGAAATAATTCAGAATTTTAGCAAAGTCGCAGGATACAAAATAAATCCACATAAATCCTCAGGATTTTTATACATTACCAACACAATCCAACAGCAAGAGATACAAAGAGAAATTCCATTCAAAATAACAGTCGATAGTATAAAATATTTGGGAATATATCTACCAAAGGAGAGTCAGGAATTATATGAGCAAAATTACAAAACACTTGCCACAAAAATAAAGTCAGATTTAAATAATTGGAAAGACATTCAGTGTTCTTGGATAGGCCGAGCGAATATAATAAAGATGACAATACTCCCCAAACTAATCTATTTATTTAGTGCTATACCAGTCAGACTCCCAAGAAACTATTTTAATGACCTAGAAAAAATAACAACAAAATTCATATGGAAGAATAAAAGGTCGAGAATTGCAAGGGAACTAATGAAAAAAAAGTCAGAGGAAGGTGGTCTAAGTATACCTGATTTAAAGCTATATTATAAAGCAACAGTCACCAAAACCATTTGGTACTGGCTAAGAAATAGACTAGTTGATCAGTGGAATAGGTTAGGTGCACAGGGCAAGATAGTGAATAAAAATAGCAATCTAATCTTTGACAAACCCAAAGATCCCAAATTTTGGGATAAGAATTCATTATTTGACAAAAACTGCTGGGATAACTGGAAATTAGTATGGCAGAAACTAGGCATGGACCCACATTTAACACCACATACTAAGATACGATCAAAATGGGTCCAAGATTTAGGCATAAAGAATGAAATCATAAATAAATTGGAGGAACATGGGATGGTTTACCTCTCAGACTTGTGGAGGAGGAAGGAGTTTGTGTCCAAGGGAGAACTAGAGACCATTATTGATCACAAAATAGATCATTTTGATTACACCAAATTAAAAAGTTTCTGCACAAACAAAACTAATGCAAACAAGATTAGAAGGGAAGTAACAAATTGGGAAAAAATTTTTACAGTTAAAGGTTCTGATAAAGGCCTCATCTCCAAAATATACAGAGAATTGACTTTAATTTATAAGAAATCAAGCCATTCTCCAATTGATAAATGGTCAAAGGATATGAACAGACAATTTTCAGATGATGAAATTAAAACTATTTCCACTCATATGAAAGAGTGTTCCAAATCACTATTGATCAGAGAAATGCAAATTAAGACAACTCTGAGGTATCATTACACACCTGTCAGATTGGCTAAGATGACAGGAACAAATAACGATGAATGTTGGAGGGGGTGCTGGAAAACTGGGACACTGATGCATTGTTGGTGGAGTTGTGAAAGAATCCAACCATTCTGGAGAGCAATCTGGAATTATGCCCAAAAAGTTATAAAAATGTGCATACCCTTTGACCCAGCCATACTACTACTGGGCTTATACCCCAAGGAACTACTAAAGAAGAGAAAGGGACCTGTATGTGCCAAAATGTTTGTGGCAGCCCTTTTCATAGTGGCTAGAAGCTGGAAGATGAATGGATGTCCATCAATTGGAGAATGGTTGGGTAAACTATGGTATATGAATGTTATGAAATATTATTGTTCTATAAGAAATGACCAACAGGAGAAATACAGAGAGGCTTGGAGAGACTTACATCAACTGATCCTGAGTGAAACGAGCAGAACCAGAAGATCATTATACACTTCAACAATGATACTGTACGAGGATGTATGCTGATGGAAGTGGATTTCTTCAACATAGAGAAGAGCTAATCCAATTCCAATTGATTAATGATGGACAGAACCAGCTACATCCAGAAAAGGAACACTGGGAAATGAATGTAAACTGTTATTTTTACCTTCTGAATCCAATTCTTCCTGTGCAACAAAAAATTCGGTTCTACACACATATATTGTATCTAGAATATACTGTAATATATTTAACATATATAAGACTGCTTGCCATCTGGGGGAGGGTGTTGGGGGAGGAAGGGAAAAAATCTGAATAGAAGTAAGTGCAAGGGATAATGTTGTAAAAAATTACCCATGCATATGTACTGTCAAAAAAATGTTATAATTATAAAATAAAATAAAAATTAAAAAAAAAATTAAAAAAAAAAAAAAAACACGTTGTTTTATGACCCTAGTTATGTATAAAAGGAAGGTCTAAAAATGGAATCCTCACACTTGGTCTATACCTGCCTTGTGCCCACCAATTACTGGAGTCCCCTTGCCAGGCAGTTTGGCCTTTTTGGAGCCAAATGCCTGTCTATCCCTTTACTATCAATAAAGACTTTGTTTTGATACAGCATTGAGTAGTGAATTCATTTGCTACCAGACCCGCTCTTTGGTTACTTTGGGAAGAAGAGAGAAATAATCAGACCAGGAGAAGAGCTAATCCATCTCAGATTAGAGCACCCAAATTACTCCTCATCATTTGGTGGCCCTCAAATGGGAAATTTTATGAAGGTAAGCTGAAAATATTTTCCTTTTATGGGGGGGGGAGGGAAGGGAGAGAGGAGTTCAAAAAATTCCTAGGAAATAGTGGCCTTGAACTGTGGGGAGCTAGAAAGCTCTAAGGATTGTTTGGCTCAGGACGCAGGGTGCAAACGAATTCCTGTTTTTTGGACAAATAGTTCTCCTGCACAGAGACAGGGGAGCATTTGTAGAATCTGACAGAGATGTCTGATCAGTTTGAGCTATAGAAATGGAAATTTTGGGGCTTGTGTGGTGGCAAAAATTGGCAACTCTTCTCCTCCATCCCTAAAGATTCACCTCTGGGATATCTCTTGAGAAACAGAAAGAAATTCCGCCTCAAAGATTTAAAATTAAAAAGCCTTATTCACTTTTGCAACAAAGTGTGGCCCCTATATAGACTGGACAGTTATGAATATTGGCCTATTTTTGGCTCAATTAATTTCTCTACTATTAGGGAATTAGATCTATATTGCAGAAGACCGGCAAATGGTCAGAAATTGAATATGTACAGGCCTTCTGGGCCCTCTCTCGGCAGTTAACTTGCAGGATGTTTCTGTTTAAGTTTACCGAGGGGGAACTGGGGAGAGACGCTTATCCCCAGCAGGACCCTCATAACTTTCCAGAGCTGGATTCTGGGAATACTCTGATGCTTTGCCCTTCTCGGCTGAGAAGCGGCACTCCTTTCTCATCCTGCTCCCTCCCTGCTCTTAATCAGGTTTCCCTGTCCCAGAGCCTTCACCCTCCTACCCCTCCCCTGCAGTCTGACTCTACTACAGCTGGCCCAGGACTCTGATTTAGTTATCTCTAAGCCTTGCCTCCCAAGAGAAATGACCAGCTCTTTGGGGGAAACGCTTAGAGTGCAAAGGCCCCTCCCTTTTGGGGATTTTTCCCACATAATGGAGAAACATTGAGGGGCATACAGCCGTTCCTTTTCAACTCCATCTGTCCTGGGGAGATGTTATCTCTTCTTATCGCACAATGCAGGAGATAAGAATGATCTGGTAGCTAACATAGAGGTTGGCAGCTAACATGACTGGGAGGTACCAGGCAGGGGCCCTTGCCATTCCCTTTGCAAATCCCGGGGGGAACTATGAAAAGAGGAATGGGGACATAGAAGAGGGGAGCGGGGACAGAGAGGAGGGATTATCTTCTAACCTGTCCCATTGAAGGAATGGAAAAGGGAAATAAAAAGCAGGTAGATTATGAGAAGCTTGGAGAAATTACCCAAGGAGCTGAGAAGAATCCTACTTTATTTCAGGGTCACCTTGTAGTGACTATTAGAGAATTCACTAACCTGCACCCCACTTTTCTAGAGGGGATTACTGTCATTGCCATGTATTTTATCAATCAGTCTTTCATAGATATATGACTAAAACTGAAGAAATTTGCTCTAGAATCCCAGAATTCCACGACTCAATTATTAGAAGTCACCTTTGGGGTGTGTAATGATAGGAAGTGGGAGGAGGATGGAAAGGCAAAGGACAGACAGCAGGCACAGATTCTGGCTACCACTATTTCCCATGGGCCCCAAAGTTTGTGCTTCAGATGCAGTCAGCATGGCCACTGGGCAAGGAATTGCCTTCAGACGCGAGGCCCCTACCCTGAATACAAACAGAAAGGACACTGGAAGAGCAACTGCCCAGAGAAGGAAAGGACCAAGGAATCCAGCCTTGCCCCCCAGGCCCCTCCAGACTTGAGGTGGGGTGCCCCTAGACCAGGCCCACCTTCTTCTATCAAGCTGCCTGGGGTAAATTTGAACTTAGCAGGTACGCCAATCTGGATTTTTCATACAGAAGCCTCTTTTTGTTCTGCTCCTCCATTCAGGTCCTACTCGCCCCTCCCCCACAAGGTGTTGGAATTGAAGGGAGAAATAAAAATTGTTTGGAAACCCCCCCCTGCCTTGCTGGCTTAGGGACCTCATGTTTCCAACTATCCCTTCCTATCCTAGCCCATTGGTGGGTAGGAAATTTGACAAAGGAAAACTTGGAGCTCAGTTCTCTCTACTTAAATTTTCTTTCTTTTTTTTTTTTTTTCTACTTAAATTTTCAAATAGTTTTAAGAACAAGGATTAAGAAATTTGGGAATAGGAAAAAGAGGTGGGGGAAGGAGACCCACAAACCCCTTCCCCTACTGCTTTCTTCGTCTTTAGTAGTGGAGCATCTAGTCAGAAAAGTTGTTTAAACTGATGGGAAATTGAATAGGGGAAGGGTGATCACATAGAATCCTCATCCCCTTCCCCAGGTGTGCATTCCTACCATTTTTTTTTCTCATCAAGTTGCTGCCATAACAACAAAAGGGTGATTTGAATTGATTGAATATTTGTTTCTTGATACATAAGGGTTTTATTGTTTGAAGAATATGGTCATAAATGTAATCCCTACTGTGGTAGGATTATTTCTAAAAGTTTAATTGTTAAGAACTTCTTTTATTCTTTGAACATTCTGTATAAGTTTAATAGATTGTATTATATTGATCATTCTAAGATTATTTAAAGAGCCTCAAAAATAATAGTTTTTTCTTTGTCCTGAAAATGTTTCTGTTAAGGACAATATGCAATTTGGGATATTTTCTATGTAATGGGTATTTTTAAAGCAAACTCATTTGTATGAATAATACTCACTTATGAAACATCTACTTGGATATAATAATTGTTTAAGTTGTGACTTATTGGGACAAATTCCTTACTGTTATCAATATAAGGTTATAATAAATATTTGTTTAGAATTTATCAGAAATCTGAATAATGGAATCTGTTAGTGGGAATAAAAATTTCTTGAGTTTATAGTTAATTAGTTAATGCTTTTGGGGAGTTTTAAAGCTCCACACTCTGGCAGTTAGTGGGACAATCGATTGGAAGTTGAGTTTTAACTGCTCATGTTATAGTTATGTTCTTGCATTTTTTTCCTCCTGTAACTGATTTTTATGATCAATATCAATATTTATGATCAATATCAATTTTTATGATCAATGGTCAATAGAATTGTTAATGCAATTCAATTATGTCATACCTTGCTATTTTCAATCTGATTTTATGTAATCATTGTATCCTAAATGCTTGGGCAAATAAGTTTTTTTGCCTGGTCATTTGTCTGCTACTGGATATTTGTGCTTTGTTTTTTAAGGGTTTTAAATGATAAGAGGACAATTAACAGAAGTTTGTGAGACCTAATTGCTGTTACAGCCTGACCTGTAAACTAACCTTTATTTGTTAGATTTATGTTTTGCTCTAGATTTTGGTCAAATTACACATATTGACTTGCTTCTGGGACCTAAATCAGCTTTCATCAGCTTTGATTGTCAGCACAGCAGACCCATCCTCTGCATGGAATGCAGACTAGTTCTTCGGAATCTCTAATCATATCTCAGCCTGCATCAGCTTTAGAAGAGACAACTAGACCCTGCTTCTAGCGAACTTTGGACTGATGTGGAAGACTTTGGGAATGATTGATGAATGACTGTTAAACCTTGTCTGGGTTATCTATTACTGTGCTTAAAATTTGGAATAGGAATTGTTAACACTATGGCTATCATTCTCCCCTGCTCCTTCCCCCCACTTCGACACCTCTTTCCAGCAGGAAGCAGCTAGATGACCCATTTTCCCTACCCCAAAAGAATTTGGGTCCTATTATTTGAGGGGGGAGAAATGATAAGGTCGAAAAAAGATAAATAATTAACAGGAAAATTCTTGTCTTGGGAGAGATTAAAAGGAGATAATTTGAGATACAAATGATTAAGAGAAATTCCTGTCTTATTTACAAATATCTCCAGAACCTCTTGGATAACATCTCTGTGCAAACATTATTTTATGACCCTAGTTATGTATAAAAGGAAGGTCTAAAAATGGAATCCTTGCACTTGGTCTATACCTGCCTTGTGGCCACCAACTGGCATCTCCTTGTCAGGCAGTTTGGCCTTTCTGGAAGCCAAATGTCTATCTATCCCTTTACTATCAATAAAGACTTTGTTTTGATACAGCATTGAGTAGCTAATTCATTTGTTACCAGACCCGCCCTTTGGTTACTTTGGGAAAGAGAGAGAAGGTAATCAGACCAGGAGGAGAAGAGCTGATCCATCTCGGCTTAGAAGCCCCAAATTACTCCTCATCATAGTGACAATGCAGAGAGTTGAGGTGTGAATCCTCTTTTGGTTGGAAGAGCAGGTCCTTCGTAAAAGAATTCACAAACCCCGAAATCTGTTTGTGGCAAAGGGAAGTTTTATTGGCACTGCAGAAGTCAGCTCTGCTAAGAGACTGACTTCCTCAGTAGCAGAGAAATAAAAAAAGATTTTTCCTTGAGAAGAGGGTCTCTTCACAGAGGGCAAGAGCAGGCAGCTATGCCAAGAAGTTCTTTGACAAGTCATAATCCTGCTTTGGACATTCTGCAAAGAAATGAGTTTAAAATTACCCTTTAATAGAAAATCTGAGTCTGAAGTTCCCAGTTGAAAAGAAAGCCAATGTCCCCAGGCCTAGATACTTATCAATACCAGGCCCAGATCTCCCAATTGAATGAAAATCACTTTGAAAGCTTTACAGTTTCCTGAATGAGGATGCAACTCCCCAAAAGTTCAGTGGGGGTTGATTTGCCCTTGAATGATACCACTTATCTCAAACTGGGAGAATGTGTCTTCTTTCTAGACTCTCTGGCGCCTGGGAGACCTCCAATCTCTCTTCTTTTGCAGATCAAAGGGACATAGTTTTAGTGATTATTTTACACAATTTTTACAGAGTTTTATAGAGTTCACTCCCGTCAATTGTAAGGGCTGTATGCCAATTGCAATAGACCGAGTGTGTTCAGAAAGTTTGGCAGAAAGAATCTGCATTAACCATACCTGTGATAACCCCCCAAAAAAGCAAATAGCCCCTAGGATGAAAAAGAGAATATAAGGTGCTCTACTAAGTCTCAACAAGGAATGTCAGTGGTAAATTAGCTAGTAGGCTAGGAGGTCTGGGCTCCATAAAGACAAGTTAGGAAAAAGTGAGACCAGGCCTCAGGCGCCCTTGCCAAAAGTATGGCAAACTCAAATATAACTGAGCACTTGAGAAATACCTTTCAAGGTTGTTATGCAAGGAGACAAAAAAGGAAATCTACTTAACAGGAAAAATAACTTTTGGTTCCTCAAAGTCATCCCACCAGAGACCAGAGAATAGGAAAAGCCTGGTGTGGCTCTGATAGTCCCGTTATCAAAAGTGTTAGCAATTTAACCTTTCAGAGGTTAAAACAAGAGGTACCAATCTGGGTCCTGGAAAATGACTGGGGAACTGGCCAGGTGTTTACAGTTTCAATTTCTCATCTTCCAACCTTCCCACAAATGGGGGTGGGGTGGGAGGTAGACAGAGAGATCCTGCAGAGACTCAGGAATTCTCCAAAAGAGGGACAAAGTTTCAGAGCCCCCCAAAAGTTAAAGAGTTCACAATTTACAAAGCTTTAATTGGGTGGACATAGTTATGTAAGAGAAAATTGTAACATATAGTGAGTAAAATTTGAGCAGAAATGCTATGAATACAAAACAATTTTTAATCTGAATGTTGTCATATGAATTGCAATTGTAAAATTACTATATGGAAGTAGACCATTGGCTCAAATAAATCAAATAAATTAAGGAGATTTCTCAAGGCAAAAGCAGAAAGGAATTTTATTACAATATCATGAGAAACGGCCTCTCCCTCCCCATAAGCAGTTCAGCAAGGAGAGGCAAGGCCCAGTTAACACACAAGAATTATTTAGGGGCCTGGATTAACTCTCCCTATAAACTGGATTTTTGCCCTCATTAGCCAAAACAAATGACCTCACATTCTAAGTCATAAATGAGGAAAAACTTTCAATCCAACCACATTTTTAGGATTTAGGACATAAGGATTACCTTATATAGGAGTTTCAATGCCAAGGTGGCCCCAACTTAGTCTTACAAAGAAAAGGGCCATATGGTCCCATTCCTTGTAAACCACATGATCTCTGGAGAAAGAAACTTGGCCCTGGGGCACAACTGGCCTTCACTCAATTTTTATAATACTGTCTCCATCTTGTGAGACAGCTTTCACAGTTTATTCATTCATTACCATTTAAAAATCTGACCATTATGGAAATTAAGGTTGTTTAAAGATGCAACTTCACCATATTAATGAAGAGTCAAACATCAGGTATTTGCTATATGCATCTAAAACCTCAGACTGTGGTCAGTTTTAATTTATAAGTAAAGGACTAGTGAAATGTTAACTGTTAGGGAAACATCAGGAAAATATTCAAGCTCTAAGTTGTGATTAGTGAAATTTTGCTACTTTAGGTAAAAATTCCTGGGATTGTAAATTTCCTGGGTTTTGAGTTTTTATTACTGTAACCATTATCTTAATTATCATAAAGTCAATAGTAGAAAATGGCATGTGTGACAGTCTAAGGACTGCTAAGGTGGATATTTGTGCCTGGGAAAGGTTGTGAGGACAAACTAGGACAATATTTGGTTGGTTGTTTTTGTTTTATTAGGCTGAGGCATTTGGGGTTAAATGACTTTCCCAGCATTACACAGCTAGGAAGTATTGGGTATCTGAGGTCACATTTGAACTCAGATCCTCTTGACTTCAGGGCTGGTACTCTATCCACTGCACCAACTAGCTGCCCCAAGGACAATATTTTGTAAGTAAAATTAAGCAAAAGTAATTTAGATATTGAAGTCATTGCTTTTATAGGGAAAAAAATAAGTGTTGATGTCTTCTTTTCGTTACCAGAATTAGTCTCTTTAAATGAAATTAAAGATTCAGAGAGTCCTTTATTTAGAAATTGAAGATGGATCTTGAGTTCTGGCCTTTGAGATTTTGATTGGTATTATATGCAGAAAATTCTCTCCATCCCTGAGTGAATCAACTTGCAGTTTCTAACATTGGTGGTGTGTCACAAGATCTAACAAGATGATGTCATATAATTTTCAGATGAAGAAATTAAGGACATTTCTAGTCATATGAAAAAATAAATAAATCACTATTGATTAGAGAAATTCAAATTAAAACAACTCTCAGGTACCACTTCACATCTCTAAGATTGGCTAAAATGACAGGAAAAGATAATGATAAATATTGGAAGGGATGTGGATAAACTGGGACACTAATGTATTGTTGGTGGAGTTGTAAACTGATCCAACCATTCTGGAGAGCAATTCGTACTATGTCCAAAGGCCTATAAAACTATGCATACTCTTTAATCCAGCAGTGTCTACTGAATCTGTATTCCAAAAAGATCATAAAAGAGGGAAAAAGATCTACATGTACAAAATTGTTTATAACAGCCCTTTTTGTAGTGACAAGTAACTGGAAATTCAGTGGATGCTGATCAGTTGGGGAATGGATAAATAAGTTATATAGTATATGAAGGTAAAAAAATGTTATTGTTGTTTGAAAAAAGAAGGCTGATTTCAGATTTACATGAACTGGTGCTGAATGAAATGAGCAGAACCAAGAGAACATTGTGCTTTATAATAACAAGATTATGTGATGATCAACTCTGATGGACTTGGCTCTTTTCAACAGTGAGGTGATTCAAGGCAATTCCAATCGACTTAGATGAAAAGTGCCATCTGAATCTAAAGAGATAAATATGAATACTGAATGTGGTTCAAAGAATAGTATTTTCATTTTATGTTGTTGTCTTTGTTTGTTAGCTTGTCTTTTTTTTTCTTTTTTTTTTCTATGTAGATTTGATTTTTATTGTTCATTATGATGTTTCACCTATATAAACATATGTAAAATTTCTTACTATCTTGGGGAGCAGATAAGGGGAAAGAAAGGGAGAAAAAAACTGAATACAAAGTCTTACAAAAGTGAATATTGAAATTTATCCTTGCATGTATTTGGAAAAATAAAATATTATTTTAAAAAGCAAATGATAAGCAGTCTGATTTCAGAAAAGCCTGGAAAAACTTATGTGAACTGATGCTGAATGAAATGAACAGAACCAGGAAAACATTGTACAGAGTAACAGCAAGATTATTTGATGAAAGACTATGATAGACTTAGCTCTTCTCAACAATATAGTGATCCAAGACAATTCCAATCTATTTGGGGTAGAAAATACAGTTGGCATCCAGAGAAAGAACTATAGAAACGGAATGTGAATTGAAGTATACCATTTTCACCTTTTTTGTTTGTTTGTTTTTTCTTTTTTATGGTTTTTCCCTTTGTTCTGATTTTTCTTTCATAACATGACTAATTTGGAAATATATTCAAAATGATTATACATGTATATCTGTATCATATTTATGTCTTGGAGAGGGAGGAGGTAAGGGAGAGAAAGAAAAAAATTAAAACTCAAAAGCTTACAAAAATGTAATTGGGAAAATAAAGTACTATTGAGGAAAAAAAAATAAAAAGTAAAACTATGGAGGAATAGGTAAAAAGAGTAATTATGTTATATGAATGGGGTACAAGAGAAAAACATTGGCACAGAAATGAGATGGGGAGGAGGTTTTGTAGTTCTGGAACACCACTCTCATTGATAATGAGTTAAAGAAAGAACTATATATATATATGTATATATATGTAAAAAAATCTAAATTTATAAAGAAATAACAGGTGTGAAGAATAAAATAAGGAGGGACGCAGAAGGATTAAGGGGAATGGGATTAAGGGAGAGGGAAAGAACAGGGGGAGAGGATAAAGGAAGAATCATTGGAACAAATGTAGGAGGTTGGTTAAGTAACAACAAGGCAAGGTAGTGGATATAAATAAAGAAGAGGAGTCAGGAGGGATAGGAAATAAAGAGATACACACAAACAGTAATAATGATCATGAGTAGAGTTTATTAGAAAAAGATCAAATGTAGCAATCATTGATCTTAGACAAGTTAAAATAGATGTAATCAAAAGGGAAAAATAGGGAAATTAATTCTGTATCAGCCATATTAAACAATATTGCTTTAGACTGTTTAAAATAACTAGACAATATAAGGTTGCTATTGTGTAGGAAATGATGATTTGGTGCACTTAGAAAGTCCAAGAAAGACTTGGACTTATGAAGGATGATGTTACCTACCTTCAGAGAAAGAGTACAATAATAGTACAGCTTTACATAGATATATATGGATGTATATGAATATATATGTATGATTATAGATATCTATATATGCATATGTGAATGTATGTGTGTGTATATATACATATTTGTGTATCTGTATTTAAATGTAGCTTTCTTGAGGGATAGGGTAAGGAAGAAAGGTATAAAAAAGAACAAAGTACAAGTGCACAGCAGAAAACAAAAGAAAACCTACAAGGAAGCAAAGAAAAGATGGACAGCACTGGACAGCAATGGACACAATGGACACATTGAAATGGAAACTTACTGTTTCATATTTTGAATCCTTTCTTTTGTTCTGTTGTACATGTGGCAATTTTTTTCTTTTCCTATTTTCTTTTTAAGTTTTGAATAAATAAATAAATTTAAAATTAAAAAAAAAAAAAGAATTTGTCAGTTTGAAAAAGTTTGGAGAACAATTGAGGAAGGAGAGATACACAGCTCAAACCAACACAAAAACAAAAAGGCTCTGGTTATTGTGAGAGCTAACTCACTAACGAATCCCACTCAGAAAATGTTTATTTTTGGTGCATTAAGATATTCTAGAGATAAATTCTTCATAACAGTCTTAGTATATGCCTATAAAAATGAGAAATCAATTGAAAGTTTGAGAAAAATGAAGTTTAGATTAAATGTGTTATAATTTTTATCAAGTATAAATCTCAACATAAAATATTAACAATATTTTAACAATGTTCTCAAGTTTCTGCTGGTGAGAGTATTTATTTAATATATCAAAGTTGCCTTTTTTTTCTATTTTCTTTTTTGGTTTCTAGTTAGGAAAGAAGACTACAATAGGAGGATTCTTAATGAAGTGATTTTAAACAAATCAATTATTCAGATTTTAATTCCTTTTTCTTGCAAATTCATGGTCTTTTATTATTTGTTAGATTGGGGGCACAGGTCATATTTTCAACTTGACTGGTTTTTGATGTTATTACTGTACATTCTGAATTGGCTACTTTTATCACCAGTTTCCCAATGTGTTGAGTGTTATATTATCATTGGTGTTCCACATGTTTTTTAAAATTCTAGGAGAAAGGAGATAATAGGATCAAAAATTGTATATATTTGCCTTTCATAGACAAAAACAAAAAAATAGACAAAAGGACAAAAGGAAAGATATTTTCCTTAATTCTTGTCAATATAGATGTCTGTTCATTTCCCTTAGATCAGTTAAGGTGGTGAAATTTATTTATACTCTCTCACAATATAGTTTCTCCCAAATACTATACAAAGACTTAGAAAATTTGCTAAAATAAATCCCAATTAGGAAATTAAAGAAAAAAGTCCCAATATAACATGGATTTTGAGTTAAGTCTGTTATATATCACCTGTCCTCCAGAGGTCTTAGAGGATTTGGAGTTATCTAGGTCATTTTTTTGCCACTGGCTAGAGCATCTCTGCAATTGTGCTCTCCCAATGTTAGTTCAGTGACTAACATTCCAGTTCCATTTACACACTTAACATCAGATTAGCCTTTAAAAGAGAATATTTATCTTTTTTGGAGGGGAAAGGGCAATTTAATCATTTTATTAACAAGGCTATCAGGTTATTTAATTTAAAAGGATGGTTATTTGACCATTTCTTTTAGACCAAAGACAAACATGCCCATCAAACACTTCATCAAGGATTTCTAATTATGTGATTTATAGGGGAACTAATGTGAGAGGAAAAATGGAATGATGGATGATGCTTGACAAAAATCAAAGGGGACAATTCCCTTTGATAACATTGACAAAATCAAAGAGGGCAGTCCCTTTTGACAAGAAGACCTTACAGAAAAGATTCAAAAGGGGAAAGTAGACATCTTCCTTCCTCTAGAAACATCTTATGCCATCCTATAGCAATGGTGTGGTCTGTTCTTCTCCAGTTCAGGTCACTTGTAGAAATTTCCGACAAAATTGATCTCAAACAAAACTTCTAGTTTACTTTGCCAAAAACCAGGTAAGGTAATGAAAGTTAGTTCCAACCTTATGTCTTTTCAAATTATGAATCTTTTAGATCAGGAAATTCATAATTTTACCTATCATCAATATCATCTATTGATATTAAGATTTATGATTTGCTCTTACAGAATGGCTTGCTCCCACAACAAGACCTAAGATTCCAGGATGTATGAAAATGTTTAATAATAATGAATATAATAACAATGAATTATTTTAAAAAGGAAAATAAGAATTGACGGTGAAGTTCTTTCAGCAAAAGTACTTAATGCATCCTATGACTAATATAAATAGTACAATACAAAGAGATAAACTAGAGGGGGAAAGAAGAAAGAATACATCACCTATTTGGGGAAGCACCAACATTGCAGACCTCAGGCTGGGGAATCCCGGATCATATCCCTGGAAGTCCCCATCAGGAGGGTCCCAGGCAGAGCATCCTCTCCATGGGTGAGATTACAATTTGGGTATTGATCAATCATGATTTAAATAGCCCAGTGAATAAAGGTGGCTAAATGCCAGCAAGACTGACTTCACTTTCTTGAGAGAATCCAGAAAATGGGCCAGTCCTGCCAGAGTCTGTCAAGAGTGAAGCTTTACTCCTGGAGTGGCTAGTTCTACTATATAGATAACACCCTTTGTGGTTTTGGTCAGAATCCACCCAGGACGGAATTCTTTAAACTATATGTATTCCCAGGGTTATTCAGCAGCTACAAAACAGGGATGAATAATAGTTCGCTGTACTGTAATTACCCCATGGACATGGAGGGAAACTGAGGGCCAAGGCCTACAGAATCGTATCCTTATATCTACATCTTTCACCTGTAAGGGACATTTACTTTTAAAATTTAGTAAGGCCAAATATATGAACAATTTTCACAACATCTTAAAGACATAGACCTCTCCCACCTTAGATTCTAGGGAAGGAACAGATACTGTCACACCTTAGTTCCTACATAGTATTGGTTCTACCAAGTTTAAGTCCAAAGCCCCAGAGGACAGCAATTCTAGACTCTAGTTTCTCAGGGTTTCCCAATGTTCTGGCTACAAAATCTAACATGGAAGCATGAGCTCCAAGTGCATAGCATTAAGGTGCTTAATAATTGCTTATTGATTGATCCTTATGACTTAAACTCTCAGGTCAGGAATTTCAATCCCTAAAATAAGAGCAAATAAAACAAATCCAAAACCCTAAGCATATATTCTTAACGTTGTATTGCTTAAAGGAGAAATAGCCCTCACCTGACAACCCTTCATCGTGTTACTTTTATAAGTGAAGGGGTCCTGCTGGTAACAACTGCATTTTGTCAGATAGATTTAGTCAAAGCAGCCAGTGAAAAGAGGTTTCTAACCATATGATAGACCAATGTAGAAACTTCACTCAAGCCCCAGTTTTCTTGTTTCTCAGAAGTAGGTTTTCAGAATCCAATAGAGGGTGACTCTGTCTTAAGTGATCTGAGCATATGTCAAGTTCTTAGTACAACAGCAAGTCATTTTTTTAGCCCAATTTGGCATAGAAAGATAGAGAGACAGGCCAAAAGGTCTACTGACATTGAGGATGATTCAAGAGTGATCTGTGAAATCTTTCAGTATAAGGATTAAACCAGGCCACAGGCAAGAAGAGGTTTCAGATCCACTTAAAAAGGTACAGGCAAGGAACATGAACAAGTGATTCACTACAAAACTAGGTCATATATCCAGATTACATGAAAGGACTCTTATAGGAGCATTAAGGAGTAATGAGTAGTCTTCTACTTAGGCTGCTTAGCTGTGTACTAAAAGGAAAATCACAGAAGCAAGCAGTAGTTATATAACTGATACCAGGAAGAGATGAGCAGATATCTCAGTTTCATCTCCCAGTTCAATCTGAAATTGGCCATAGAATAACCAGGGCAAGAGACACAGATCAAAGGTGAGCTGTTGTTCTGTCATTCTGAACCTGCAGATCTTTTTCTGGCTGATAATGGCTGAGCTCAGAAGTAATACACTATAACTCCAACTGGGGGGAAACTCACAGGAATGCTTTTCAGACCCAAGTCCCTTTAAGGAATTTGCAAAGTTCCAAACAGAAGGGCAGTGCTGAAACTTGACCTTGGATCATAAACTTTGGGAGCACTGAGAACTTAACAGAACCCAAGTCTGAGCTATTTCTAAGATCCTAGGATAACACAATACTCAAAAGCTTAAAAGAACGCTAGCACAATCCAAGATAACATAAGCGTAACTCAGATATTCTATCAAGAAGTTTGCAGATTCTGTTCCAAATATAAAGTCCAAAATCAGGAAGAGAGTGGGAAGAATGAGGAAAAAAAACAACAAACAATCTTACCATAAAAAGCTATTGTGTGGACAGAAAAATTCAAGACATAAACACAGAAAAAAATTATTCCAAAACATCTACAAGCAAAATATCAAAGAAAAATAGTTTGTATGAAACTTCAACTAGAATTCCTGGAAGAGATACAGAATGAAATTTTTTAAAAATTGAATATTTTCATAAATCAAATTACAATATTAGAGAAAAATGAAAAAGAAATGAGATTTATGGAAGAATAAATTGAAAAGAAACATGAGATCCAAAATTTTCCCCAAGTCTATCTGAAAATTAGAATAGAACAAATAGGACATAGAACTCCTTCAAGACAATAAGAAGTACCAAAACAAAGTCAAAAAACTTAAAGAAGAAAATGTAAGTTTCTCACAACTGACCTGGAAAACAGGTTGAGGAAAGATTATTTTAAAAAATCACTGGACTATCTGAAAGCCGTAACTTTTCTTTCCTCAAAAAAAGAACACAAATATCTAAAATATCCAAGAACTGGAAGTCATTGTCCATCTCTATAGAGGAAAAGGGAATAAATCATCCTATAAAGATCACAGTAGGGGTAGAAGGTGGGATTCAGTGCTCTCAAAAATTTTTTTCTAGATTCCTCTTTAATTGACTAATACTTTAAGTAGAAGATGAACATCTACTCAAAAACCCCGAGTGGCTTCAGAAAGAACTAGGAAATGGTCAACAAGGTGTTTGCTCTCCAACAGCTCCTGAAGAAATGCCAGGAGCAAAAGAGAATCCTTTTTGATGTTCTTACCAAATCCCCTCAAGAGGACTTGTGGAAGTTCATAGCAAAATTTGGTTGCCTGGAGAAGTTCATCAGTATTGTATATCAGTTTCATGGTCTTAGGTTCAGGGAGGATCTTTGATACCATGTAAAGGAGTTTGAATTTTACTCTGAATTTATTCTATACTCAGGAATCACAGAAGATTACAGAGAACAAGTATGATTAGATGTGTGCATGATTTCTAATTGTGGCATTAAGGATAGATTGTGGAGAATAGAAGTGTGACTACCATTGAACTTACTGAAATAGTACTTTCAGGTGGTGACAATGAGAAGAGAAAAGAGATGGATTTGAGAAGTACTGTGGAAATAGAATTAATTGGTTCGGGGAACTGCTCAATAATCTTTAGTGATTCCTTGTTGCCCAGAATATAAAATTCAAATTCCTTTTCTTGACAACCAAGGTCTTCTTGCATCTAACAACATCCTCACCTTTACAACCTTATGCCATACTACTTCCTCCATGTGCTCCACTCCAGTGCAACAAAACACTCAACTCTTACATTCTCTTGCTTTTACTTAGACTTTTATCTATACCTAGAAAGTCTGGCTTCCCTCCTTCATCTATTGAATTTCTATGTTTCTTTTAAAGCCCAAATAGATGCTTCCTAAGAGACCTTCTCTGATCCTCCTGATTAACAGTGACTTTGTCTCTCACACTTTATATTTTATTTTAAAATTGTCTAATGTACTTACATAATATTGTGCATTATACCTACTTACTTTATTCCCTCAATGGAATTCTCAAACTCCTTGAGAACAGGCACCTTTCTTTGTTTCCTCCTTAATGTATAACAGCACTCTGTACATACTGGGTGCTTAATATATTCTTTCTATATTTTCTTGTATTCCACCCTTCATTTTACTTTTCTCTTACTCTATTTACCAGTCACTTCCAAGATCTCCCTTCACCAACACCAAAAGTCTTTTATCTAATTTATTCCATACAAAGATATAATTTATATAATATTGTCCTTCTCCAGAATATTATAAATAAAACCTATAACATAATAGTATTAGCAAATATAGTACATCTTAAAAATTCTCATTTCTCACTAAACCTTTCTAAAATTCAGTTATAAAGTTATTTTATTTTATACAAAGATATAAATAAGGTGGGTTATATTGTCCTCCAGAATATTAAAAATTATGTATGAGGTTTCCTGCATATAGTATATCTTAAAAACTCTCTACTCTCACCAAATCTTTCTAAAATTGTTATAAAGTGATATTATTTATAGGGAAATGGACCTTAACCAGCAGGAAAGCAGAATCCCTTTAAATCTAGAATGCTTTTTATAAAGTAGGTGCATATAAGGTTGACCTTTCAGAAATTAATGACTAAATCTCGGCTAATTTATTGCCATAAATAAAACACTTTGTCAACTTCAAAACTACAAAAACATGAGAAGGCATTTTTTAAATAAAATTTAGATCACCTACATATAGTAAATCTTAAAAACTCTCAACTCTCACCAAACCTATCTAAAATTCAATTATACAAGTTATATGGTCTATAGGGAAATGGACCTTAACTATCATCTTCACTCTCAAATTACATATAAAGAGTCAAAATTAGGGATATTATTTTCATCCAGATGTTGCTAGTCAAAATTCAGTGGGTTTTTTTGCCCCAAATTGCCTCAAACAACTTTTTGTCCAACTTACTGATCATTTAAAAATACCATTTAATTGTCATACAAAATGCTCACAAAATTAATTGTTTCTAGTGCCAAAGAAGGTAAGATGTGGACAAATCAGCAAAACAATAAAATTTCTTTGTATAATAAAGAATTAACTCAAATTTATAAGAATTCAAGCCATTCTCCAATTGATAAATGATCAAAGGATATGAACATGCAATTTTCAGATAAAGAAAATGAAACCAGTGAAATGAGCAGGACCAAGAGATATAAACTTCAACATACTATATGATGATCAATTCTGATGGACGTGGGTCTCTTCAACAATGAGATGAACCAAATCAATTCCAACAGAGCAGTAATGAACTGAACCAGCTACATCCAGCAAAAAAACTCTGGGAGATGACTATGAACCACTATATAGAATTCCCAATCCCTCTATTTTTGTCCATCTGCATTTTTTTATTTCCTTCACAGCCTAATTGTACACTATTTCAAAGTCCGATTCTTTTTGTACAGCAAAACAACTGTTTGGATATGTATACACATATTGTATTTAATTTATACTTTAACATGTTTAACATGTATTGGTCAACCTGCCATCTGGACCAGGGGACATGGTGGCGGGGGAGAGAGGAGGGGAAAAATTGGAACAACAGGTTTGGCAATTATCAATGCTGTAAAATCACCCATGCATATATCTGGTAAATAAAAACTATAATTAAAAAAAAGAAAAGAAAATGAAACCATTTCTAGTCATATGACAAGGTACTCTAAATCACTATTGATTAGATAAATGTGAATTAAGGCAACTCTGAGATACCACTGTATACCTCTCAGTTTGGCTAAGATGACAGGCAAAGATAATGATGAATGTCGGAGGGAATGTGGGAACACTGGGACATTAATACATTGTTGGTTGAGTTGTGAACTAATTCAAACATCCTGGAGAGCAATTTCGAACTATGCCCAAAGGGCTATCAAAATTTTAATCAAGAACATTTCTCATTACAAAAACATAATCAACTAAATTTCATTGTGATTTTTTTTTGTCATCCCTGAGTACAAAAGACTACTGCTGAACTCTTTAAACTGTAGTCATTGGGAATGAAAGTGAGCTCAACAATAAGAAGGATCATCTACTTATTTGTAATAAAAACCATGACCTCCAGTTGAGAAATTCCTTATAATATTTTGTATGTTTGCTTTTTTCATTAGTCATCAATAATATATTTTTTATTTTCCTTTGTTCATTTATTCCACTATTTTATTTTAATTTTTTTGCTGAAGTTCTTTTTTTTTATTATAGCTTTTTATTTACCAGATATATGCATGGGTAATTTTTCAGCATTGACAATTGCAAAACTTTTTGTTCCAACTTTTCCCCTCCTTCTCCCCACCCTTTCCCCCAGATGGCAGGTTGACCAATACATATTAAATATGTTAAAGTATAAGTTAAATACAATACATGTATATATGTCCAAACAATTATTTTGTTGTACAAAAAGAATCGGACTTTGAAATAGTATACAATTAGCCTGTGAAGGAAATAAAAAATGCAGATGGACAAAAATAGAGGGATTGGGAATTCTATGTAGTGCTTCACACTCATTTCCCTGAGTTCTTCCACTGGGTATAGCTGGTTCTGCTCTATTGGAACTGATTTGGTTCATCTCATTGTTGAAGATGGCCTCGTCCATCAGAATTGATCATCATATAGTATTGTTGTTGAATTATATAATGATTTCTTGGTCCTGTTCATTTCACTCAGCATCAGTTCATGTAGGTCTCTCCAGGTCTTTCTGAAATCATCCTGCTGGTCATTTCTGACAGAACAATTATATTCCATAATATTCATATACCACAATTTTGGACATCCATTTAGTTTCCAGTTTCTGGCCACTACAAAGAGGGCTACCACAAACATTCTTGCACATACAGATCCCTTTCCCTTCTTTAAAATTTCTTTGAGATATAAGCCCAGTAGTAACACTGTTGGATCAAAGGGTATGCACAGTTTGATAACTTTTTGAGCATAGTTCCAAATTGCTCCCCAGAATGGCTGGATGTATTCACAATTCCACCAACAATGTATCAGTGTACCAGTTCTCCCACATCCCCTCCAACATTCTGCATTATATTTCCCTGTTATTCTAGCCAATTTGACAGGTGTGTAGTGGTAATTCAGAGTTGTCTTAATTTGCATTTCTCTGATCAGTAATGATTTGGAGCATCTTTTCATATGGCTAGAAACAGTTTTAATTTCTTCATCTGAGAATTGTTTGTTCATATCCTTTGACCATTTATCAATTGTAAAATCATAGTTTTTAAAGAAGCTATTGTATTTTTAAGCAATTCTGCAGTTTTCTAGATGTCCAGAAGGGGGAACTCTGGCTTAGTGATTACTTCTCTTTTTCTTTAACAGCTTCCCTTTAGTTTACCAGGAGAAAGAAAACAGGTTGCTGCTAGTTCAAAGATCCAATTCTTGAACATTTGAGTCCATCTTTTAAAGATCATAGCTGTTAACTGTGGTCTTTCAATTCACTGGCATGATGTTCTGTACATTTCTTTTTGGACCAGAGCTCCGATTTCACTGGTTCTAAGAATTTCCTGTGAAAAAGCTCTAGATTGGCACTTGCTCTGCCATTTGTAATCCTAAAGAGTTGTCAATGATATTTGAAGAATAATTGAATACTTGAAGAATAAAAGATTTATCCTACCCTACCCAAACAATCTTGGATCAGACCTGATGATAAGACCAGTTCTCCATCCACTATACTTATTACCTTGGATATAATGGGTTTTTTAAATATTGAATTAAATTGAACTTCAGGATCTTCCTTCAGGCTTTTTCCAATAAATTTTCACTAAAAATTAATATAAAAATAGGTTTCAGGAAACAAAGAAGCATGTTAATTAAATTTCCATTATCCAAGAAAGTTTAGTAAAAGAATGTTAACTGCTCTTTTGTTTTCTTTCTCCAAAAAAAGATTTTGCTTGCTTGAGAAGACTGTTTCAGTATAATGAAATAGAGCTGTTTGCTGATCCTAAGGTATATTTACATAAAGAAGTGGTTTTTTTTTCTTTTTTAAATAATGATTTAACTTTGGGAAATTGGAGGAGGTATCCAATAATTTTTGTTTAATGTTTAATTCTGCATCTTATTAATATGTAAGAAATTGTCTTGAAAGCATTTAAGAAAACATTATTAATGTTATGTTGAAGCCATGGTAAAGAGATTAAAAAAAACTATCTGTTGTCCATCTATAAAATATATATCTTGTAGATTTTTGTGGTGTTCAGTCTAGTTTTATCTTTATTGTATTCAAGGATAGGAACCTCATAAATTTATTGATCTACCCAGCTCTAGTTTTAACAGCATGTTAAAGATAGCCTTTTTCAAAATAATTCACTAAATTTTCTAAGAACAGAATGTTATTAATAGAGTCTGGTTTACAAAGACATCTTATCTCCCAAAGAATTTTATATTTTATGTATTATTTAGTTGACATAGTTATAAAAGTGTGCAAACACATAATTTTCTCAGAAGCAAAAATATTTGGAACAAATAAAGGTCACAGAGGATTCCAAGTTTTTGTTCCTTTTTTAGCGCCATTTTTCTGAGGAAGTCAGTGACTCTTCAGTTTGTCATCACCATGTAGAAAATCTTCTAGAATTTTTATTTTTAAAATTCCATTTGAAACTCACTTAGGATCCTTTGGTTTTCTTCTTGCCAAAAATCAAAACTATTAAGAAAAATAGAAACCATGTTTAAACTATATATACTTAGTTGTTTGTCATGTGTTTATAAGGAGACATATATATATGTGTGTGTGTGTGTGTGTGTGTGTGTGTGTGTGTGTGTGTGTGTGTATATATATATATATATACATATATATATATATATATATATATATATATATATAATCAAGTATGTTAAAATTAGTGACTCTTATTCTTGAAGATAACTGGCCACATTTATAAAACAAAGAGTTTTTATTGTTCTTGATGAGTGATTTCATTCATGACAATTCTGTTATCCCATTGGAGATTTTCTTGGCAAAGGCACTGGAGTGGTTCTTAAAATTCCTTTTAGTGATTTGCTCTGGCAACATATCTTTCTTGGAGACGTAATCCAAAAAATAACTAGATTAGAAAGCCTTCTCCCTTCCAAAGGTGACATTGGTTTCACTGTCCACAAAACTTTTGTGAAGAGGGTCAATTTGCCTATTAAGGATAAGCCTCAGGACATAGGGTATAGATGGGCATTATAATTGGTATAAAGAGTCCTCTTGGACAGAAATAGCTGATCCACACAGCACAATATGGCTTTGCAGATTCTATGTCCATATTGGCAGTGAATACATACTTAATTTCTGTTAATCTTGTAATAGCTTCAACATGGTTGGTTGATTAAACAAAAACTTGTCATCTTTCTGAGAGGTTCTGACATGCCTCACAAACAACTGTGTAAATTGGACAAAGTGTATGCCACTACACTTACTGGCATAGACAAAATTTCTGCATCCCAAAGAGGAGAGTCTTTAATTGTTCAGTCTTGTTTTCTCCAAGCTTCAGACCATTTTTCCAGACCCATATGAATTTTTCCCACCCATTCTAAGTAGCTGAAGATCTCATATATTTCATCCCTCAAAACTTTTGCATGTCAACTATGCAATTTACAGCTCAGTTGACTGAAATGATTTGAAGTATATCCCCTATTAATAGATTAAATCCAATGGTGCATGCTTTTCTTGTAGTGGACTTAATCATCTCGCAGTGGAACTAATCAAAATGGCATTTCTCATGAGTTGGATCCCATTGAAAGAGATAACATATTGGGAGTTAGAACTAGACGCCTCAGTCTCTGAGAGAGTAATAATCCAGAAACATAAGTAATTTTGAATATACCATTTACATTTAGTGAGAGAAGCTTCCTGTACTCTATTGATCTTAGACAAAAAGCCATTTTGCACCCAATTCACAATTAGCAACTTTGAATGAAGAACAATGATATGACCATCTATTCATTAACAGCTGGAGTCCAGTAACAAGTAAGTAACTAGTTTTCTAAAAAAAGTGATATATTAATTCACTCCTTTAAGGAGCTCATACCTTCTAGAAGCCTTATGGTCATTTGCTCTATTCCACCTTTAGGTGCCTGCTGAAGGCATGAACTTTCTGACCATTATGGAAAGAAATCTCCTAAAACCAGACAACCTCACTTTAAGTCTTCCATAGTTATTACTTGTTCTGAATTCTAAACAAAAGTCTAAATAAAAGCGGCAGAACATATTTACTAGCAAATAGGAGTTATCAGTATTCTTAAGTATAAAATATAGGCTCTCAAAAATCTCAAAAAGATATCCAAAAACCCCAAAAACCTTTTTTAGACTGTGAGGAAGCAAATATCAAGAGTTTTCCTAGACTCTATCAAGAATCGTCTGAGTTACTTGCACCCAATAGCTGAGGGGCCAGACTTGATTTTTATAGCATTGATCTTTAATCATTTATCCTTCACATAGCCCCTGATCAATACTATGTCATCAGAATATCAGTATATATCATTGCTCTCAGGAAGCAGGATTTCTCTCAGGTCTCTCCCTATCAGATTCAATAGTATGAGAAAGAGTTTAATTACTCTTTTGGAAGAACAGTGAATGTATTGGAAGGATTAATTTTAGGTAAAATACAACTATTATTGACCTATATTAGCCAGAAATTAGCCAAAAATAAAAAACATTATTAAGTTATAAAAAAAAAAAAATCTACAGAGCTGCTAGCTAGTTGGTGCAGTAGATAGAGTACCAACTCTGAAGTCAGGAGGACCTGAGTTCAATTCTGGCCTCAGACACTTAAAACTTCCTAGCTGTGTGACCCTGGGCAAGTCACCTAATCCCAAATGTCTCAGAAAAAAAAAAATCTACCAGAATTTCAAGCAGTATGTCTTCTGCTGTCTGCAGTGGCCTACTTGCATTGATAGCCATATATGACCTGGCAGCCTCTTTGGCTGTCCTAATTAGCTCAAATTTCATCACTTAGTCTACTCATGTCTCCTATGACTCAAAATGTAATACTCAAAATAACTTATCCACTCAAAATCATATTTGAAACAATATTGTTGTTATTGTTTATAATTTCTCTTAGTTCTGCTCATTTCACTCTTCCTTATTTAGTGCAACACCTTCCATATCTCAAGATTGTTTTAATTTGCATTTCTTTAAATAATAGTGACTTAGAGCATTGTTTTTTATTTGATTACATATTGTTTTGATTTCTTCATTGGAAGACAGACTCTTCATATCTTTTGACCATTTATCAATTGGGGAGTGATTCACATTCTTAATTTGATAGTTATTTATATATTTTAGATATGAGACCTTTATAAACTGTACATAAAAATTTTACCCAAATTTCTGCTTCCCTTCTGACTTCATCTGTATTGGTTTTGTTTGCACAAAACCTTTTTAATTTAATGTAATCAGAATTATCCATGTTATACCTAACTTTGCTTTCTAACTCTTGTTTAGTTATAAATTGTTGCCTTCCTTAAGTCTGATAAGTAACCTATTCTTATAGTCTTCTAATTTCTTGTAAAAATACTTATATTTTTATTTATTTGTTTGCTTGCTTTTTGCTGAGGCAATTAGAGTTAAATGACTTGCTAGGGTCACACAGGTAGGAAGTGTTAAGTGTTTTAAGATCAGATTTGAACTCAGGTTCTCCTGACTTCAAAGCTGATGCTCTAAAGTCTCTTTTAATAATCAATTTTGATTTTATCTTGGTAAATGGTGTGAGATATTGTACCATGCTCTGTTTTTGCCATATTTCTTTTCAGTTTTCCTAATGATTTTTACCAAACAATGAATTATTATTCCTAAATATTAAGTCTTTAGACTTGTCAAATACAAGATTATTATTTATATTTGCTATGGTAATTTCTATGTCTACTCTATTTTATTTCTTAGCCAGGGTCAGTTTAAGATCTGATACTGCTAACCTCCTTCTTTTACATTTTTCCTCCATTAGTTACTTCTATTTTCTTGACTTTTTGTTCTTCCAAATGAATTGTTATTTTTGCTAATTCAGCAAAAAGAATCTATAATTTAATTGGAATTGTGTTGAATATATAAATTGGTTTAGGTAAAATTGTCATTTTTATTATATTGGCCTTGCTAACTCATGAATACTTAATATTTTTCCAATTTTTAAAATCTAATTTTATTTGTGTAAAAAAGTTTTCTTTTAATAATTTTGTTTACATAATTCCAGGGTTTGTTTTGGCAGGTGTACTGCCAGGTATCTTATTCTGTCTAGAGCTTTTATACCTAGTAGGTCAAGTTATTCAACCTCTACTTGCCTTGGTCTCTTCAACTTTAAAAGGTACCTTATAAAGTTGTAATCATCCAATGGGATAATATTTATAAAGAGCTTAGCACAATTCCTGGCATATAGGTGGTGACTAATAATAAATAAAATCGTTTTGCTTTCTCATCTCCTTCAAGTTGTCTTCAAGACAGTTTAACCATAGGATGTTGCAGATTGGGAGTAAGGGAGAGGTGAGGGAGCCAGCATCAATCTAATATATCAAATCTATCACTCTTTTGAATTTCATCCCCTCCCTTGCAGATCCTAACTGGGAACCAGTCAAAATGGGAATTCATCTTTAAAGGGCCACTTATATACAACTCTCCAATTCAGTCACCTAAAATTGGGAAAAGAAAAATTCCCATCTCACTGATTTAACAAGTTAGTTCCATCATACCACATTTTCACAGTGTTCTAATAACTCATTACATTACTATTTTAAATTCTCCAATTTCTTAATTTCTCTCTAATGCCTAGTCTACCTTAAACCATAGTTCCACAATCTTTATTCTAACAGGTCAGCTGTTCTAGAATGTTTGAAAATAACTAGAGATGGCCAAAATTGATGCTTTCCTTAATTTCACAATATTTCTAGAATATGTCCTTTTTCTTCTCTGAAACTGCCTCTACTGTAATCCCTCATTATTTTATGCCTAAACTATTGTAGTAGCCTAATGATTTTGGTCTGACTGTCTCAAAGCTCTTCCCATTCTAATCCACCTTTCACTTAGATATCTAGGTGATCTTCTTAAAGTTTGTGGTATAAATGTTTCACCCTCTTATTCATCAAGCCACTCCAGTGGTTCCCTTCTGCCTCCAGAACCAAACAACAACAAAATCCCTTGCTTGCCCTTTTAAGTTCTTCATAACTTGGTTTTTCCCCCATGTCTCTTGTTTTCTTTTTAAATCTTTTTTATTAAAAAAAAAACAGAATAAGAAAAAAGAAAAACAGAAAAGAAATATAAAACAAAGAAAGAATACTAGTATGTGCCCAGCACAACACCGAGGAAGATTCAAAATATATAAAAACAAATAACTAGTTCAATAAATGTGTGTGTGTGAATCAGTAGAAGAAATTATATTCATGAGTGTCCATCTTTTTCTTACTTCCTTGTAAATTGTTCTTTTACACAGCAAAGATGCTGTGCACTTTTTTTACTTTACTTTTTGCTCCTTTCCTCACCCCCGTGGTTGTCATCTCTTCTTACCTCTCCCAAACAGGCATTTTTCTTAAACTATAGTTAAGAAAAGATATGTTTAAGCATGCAGATATATACACACATGCATATACACACAGTCCCTTCATACACACACACACACACACACACACACACACACACACACACACACACACCCCTTTCCTTTCCCTGCTGACCCTTTGCTTTAATTCTGCTCCTTAATTTGCCTTGCTATTACTTAACCTCCTTCCCCTCCCATCTCCAACAATCCCTCCCTTGTCTTCTTCCCTCTTTGCTTCCCTGTCCACCCATCCTTCCTCCCTTATTACTTTATAGATTTTTGGAGGGTACTATACCCTTCCTGGTATATATGTAGTGTTGCTTATTTAACCCATTCCAGATGTAAGTAAGTTTTCATAACTATGAGTCCTTCTCCCCCTTCTAATATTCTGTACCTCATTTGTATAACATAATTACTATTTTCACCTTAACTCTGTACCAGTTTTTGTTTTTAGCTATTCTATTGTTGATGCCAATCTTAAACATATGGTATACATTTCCCATGTTAAAAAAACAAATTTGTCCATGTTGTGTTCCTTGAAACTGATTTTTGATATTGGCTCTTATATGTTAAATTTTCTATTAATTTCAGGTTTGGTTGATAGAAAGTCCTGAAAATTTTCAAGTTTATTAAATGTCCATTTTTTCTCATTCAATATTATAAATAATTTTGCTGGACATAATACTTTTGGCCACAGACCTAGTTCTTTTGACTGTGGGTCAGGAGATATGATTGCAGGATCTGTGGAATTTTATTGTGGCTGTTGCTAAGTCTTAGAAAGAAAAAACCTGAGGAGAAAAACAAAAAAATGTAAGCAAACAATAACAGAAAGAGTGAAAATGCTATGTTGTGGTCCACACTCAGTTCCCATAGGCTCTCTTCATTACTGAACAATAGGAACTGGTTTGAATCATCTCAGTGTTGAAGAGAGACATGTCTATCAGAATTGATCATTGTATAGTCTTATTATTGCCATGTATAATGATCTCCTGATTCCACTCATTTCACTTAGCATCAGTTCGTGTAAGTCTCTCCAGGTCTCTCTCTATTCCTCCTGCTGGTCATTTCTTACAGAGCAATAATATTCCATAACATTCATATACCATAATTTACCCAACCATTCTCCAATTGATGGCATCCATTCAGTTTCCTGTTTCTTGCCACTACAAAGAGGGCTGCCACAAACATTTTTGCACTTTTCCTCCTTTAAGATCTCTTTGGTATATAAGCCCAGTTGTAACACTGCTGGGTCAAAGGGTATGCACAGTTTGATAACTTTTTGAGCATAGTTTTGAGCATATTTTTGAGAATAGTTGGATCCATCCACAATTTTACCAACAATGTTCATCATTATCTTTTCCTGTCATCCTAGCCAATCTGAGAAGTGTGTAGTGGTATCTCAGAGTTTTTTAATTTGTATTTCTCTGATCAGTAGTGATTTGGAACACTTTCTGATATGACTAGAAATAGTTTTAATTTCTTCATCTGAAAATTGTCTGTTCAAATCCTTTCACCATTTGTCAATTGGAGAATAGCTTGAATTCTTATAAATTTGAGTCAATTCTCCGTATATTTTAGAAATGAGGCCTTTAGAAGATACAAAATCTTAAGGAAGAAAATATTTCCTTGAAAAGAATTGGGAGAGACCTCCTCCCTCCTCTCGGCCCACGATTCCTTGCTGTGTTTCATCCTGGATTCCCGCCTCCTAGGACTGGGGGCAGGGGGGGAGGGGAGAGATGAGGTGAGGGGGTGTTTGGTGAATCGGCCCCATCCGCAAAGCCCCTGAGCTGCTCCAGAGCAAAATGAGCGCAGAAGGGACTCCGAGAGCCCCTTGCCCCAGCTCTGTAATCTGGAGAAGGGGCTGAAGGCTACGGTTTCCACTTCCATGACCAGGGCAAAGTGAGACAGTTTATCCGACTGGTGGAGCCAGGCTCCCTGGCGGAAAAGACGGGACTGCGGGCCGGTGACCGGTTGGTGGAGGTGAATGGCGAGAACGTGGAGCAGGAGAGTCACCAGCAGGTGGTGAGCCGCATTCGAGCCCGTTCATCTCCGTGCGCCTGCTGTGGTCGACCCGGAGGCGTAGGAGCGCCTGCAGAAGCTGCATCCTAGAGCGGGGAGAAAAACTACTGCGAGGCCAAGGCGGGAGGGAGGGAAAGAGGGCTACCTAACCAGCAGAGGGCCGCGGAGAAGCAAGCAGCCGGGAGCTGCGAGGGGGCCTCTGGAAGAGAAGGAAGAACCAGCAGGTATAGGAGCTGAGACCCCGACTTTGTGCTATGAAAAAAGGTCCCAATGGCTATGGCTTCCACCTGCGCAGTGATAAGTCTAAATCTGGCCAATATATCCATGTTGTGGATTCCAACTTACCCGCGGAGGCTCAAGTCCTCAAGGCTTTTTTTAGGGCTCAAGGCCCAGGATCAGATTGTGGAGATGGATGAGATCTGCATGGTGGGAAAACAACATAGGGACGTGGTCGCTGCAATCAAGGCTGTATAGAGATGAGACTAAGCTGCTAGATGTGAACAAGACCATGGACTTCAAAAAGTGTGAAGTGATACCGTCCCAGGAGCACCTGAGTGGTCCCTTGCCCAGAGGCAAGAAGTCAACGAAGAGGTAGAGGAGAGCAGTGGCACCTGGACCGAAGCAGTGTGTGAGAACCCCAAACCAGCATCATCAAGTTCTACGCTTAGTGAAACTAGTGATGAGATGGATTCTCAAGACAGTCCCAAGAAACAAGATTCCACTCACCCTCTTCTATATCTTCCTCCTTTGACCCCGTTTTGGACTTCAACATCTCCCTGGCAGTGGCCAAAGAGCAGGCTCACCAGAAACGGAGCATCAAAGGTGCACCACAGATGGCCTGGAGCAAGAAAAATGAACTCTTAGCAATCTCTGAGTATCTCTTCCAATGTTCTCCTACTTCCCTTCCCACCAAACCATCCTGGAGAGTGGGGAGAAAGTTGGAGTGGGGGGGGAGGGGACTGAGCTGTGCCCCTTGGTCTTCCTTCCCTTTCCTCTTCTCCACTCATTCCAAATCAAAGCGCCAGCTGATTTTCCTAGAACTCATGTTCTGTCTAAAACACAGGGAGCATGTTTTCCTCTTCTATCCAAATAAAAAGACACTTTTCCCTAAATCCCTTCTTTTTAGGGACCTAAGAAGGCTCTACTTCTTGACTACATTTTCCCTACTCCCTGCCAGCTGGAAGACTATGAGATGACTTATTAGGATAGACTTTTTTTTCCAATTAATTTTTTTTTTTCATGCCATCCAACATAAAGCCGGCCTGAGCCTGAGAATGGCTGAATGCACCCTCTGGGCAGAAACCACAGCTCAGGGATAGACAGGGTCTTCTCCCTAAAAGCTACAAATCAGGATTTTTGGAGGGGTCTTTTGGGGGCAGGAGTGGGAAATGTTTGTTTTAGTGTCATACATAAGTTTAGAAGGATTTTTTGTGCTATGATTTTTCACAGTTTCTGTGTTCAAAAAAAAAAAAAAGAAAAGAAAAGAAGAATTGAGCAAGTGGAATTAAATGATATGACACTAAGATATAAAATTAAAAATAAATGGAAGAAAATCTGAAATATCTCATTAGAAAAATAACTAATCTGGAGAACAGATTGAGAAGAGACAATATACGAATTGTCACTCTACCTGAAAGTTATGATTAAAAAAAAAAGAATCTGGATACATTATTACAAGAAATTGTTAAAGAAAAGAAGATAGAGATAGAAAGAATCCACCAATCAACACATGAAAGAAATCACACAGAGAAAACTTACAAGAATGTCATAGTTAAGTTTCAAAACCCAGGTTAAAAAAATATATTGCAAGCTGTGAGGAAAAAAAATTAACTAACGTGGAAAAACAATCAGGATTTCACAAAAACTAGCAGGTTCTACTCTAAAAGACTAAACTCTAGAATATTATATTTCAGAGCAAATGATCTGAGCTTGCAACCAAGAATAACTTATCCAGCAAAGTTGAGTATAATTCTGGGAGTGGGGGGAATAGACATTTGGTGAGCTGAAAGACTGTCAAATATTTGTAAAAAACAAAAAACAGAACTGGCTAAAAAGATAAAAAGAGCATAAAAGGAAGAAGTAATACAGAAGAAAGCAGGTGGGGGGATGGAGGACTGTTAATAGTTAGAATCTCATTTAGGTTGAAGAAACAAAGTGTGCTTCTGAGGCAATTTAGAAGTTTTCCAAACTTTATGGAGAATAAGGTCGAGAGAGACCTAAAAGGATGATTAGGAGGTTGACAGAAAAGATAAAAAAGGGAATTTTAAAAAGCATGGGTAAAATAAGGAATAAGAAGGTAAGAGGAAAAGATGAGGGGACTGGGATAGGTTAAAAAGAGAGGCTGAGGAGGAAAATAATGAGTAAAAATAAGATGGAGGGAAATTCACAAATAGCATGTATAACTTTGAATGTGAATGGGATGAGCTCACCCACAAAATGGAAACAGGTAGAAGAATGGATTAAAAAATAAGAATCCAATATATTGTTTATAAGAAATATGTGAGAGGGGGTGGAGCCAAGATGGCAGAGAAAACACACACGAATTTCTAACCTCTCTCTACCCTCAATACCAATTATTTAATTCAGCCTTAAAAATAGCACTGGACTAGTAAAAACCATGAAGATTAGAAACACAACAAACTACCAGCTGAAGAGAATCTGGAATCTCATCAGAAAAGGTCAGTCTTGAGGGATGGGGAAAAAGACTGGCACAGACAGTGGTAGAACTAGGCTAGCATATTGTGCAGATCAGTCTGGGAAGGCCTCTGGGATTGGAAGAGCTACAGAGAGAGAGGCTTTGGCCTGGGGTTGTGACATTTTTACTATTCAGCCTCTAGCCTAAATGCAGTTGCTAAGCCACACAGTGGGGGTTTTTCACTGGCACTTTTGCAGCCCCGCTGTGCTAACCAGCTCTGAATCACTTCCAGTTGGGGGGAGGAAACTCTCTCCCAGAGCACCTTCATACCTTTGCAGCCCGTTCACAAGACAGCTGCCATCCATACTATCTCTGTTCTGCAGAGGAAGCTGCTAACCTCCTTACCCTGAAGGCAGACCCCATATGTTTTTAAAAATGAGTAAAAAAATGAAAAGAATAATTGACAGCTTCTATACAGAAAAAGAGGGGGTTTCCAACCCCGAGGAGACTAACAGCATACAATCTCCAGATAATACTCTGAAGGGGAATGTTACCTGGCCACCATCACATAACTCTCTCCCAGAAGAGACTATTAAAGACATCAAAAGAGAGTTAGAAGATAAATGGGCAAAGGAAAGAGAAGCTATGTTAGAGAGTAACAATGTCCTAACTTTGAATTGGAAAAGATAACGAATTCACAGGAAGTGCAGGGAAACAAAATTTGTGAATTGGAAAAGGTTAAAAAAAATCACAAGAAAGTAGGATCTGTGAATTGGAAAAGATAAAGAATTCCCAAGAAAGTAGGATCTGTGAATTGGAAAAAGAAAACAACTCACTAAAAAAAAAAAAAAAAAAAAATTAGTGAAATGGAAAAAAATTTCATAGAGCAAAATAACTCATTTAAAAACTCAATTGGAAATATACAAAAAGAAATAAAAAAGCGAAGAAAAAACTCATTAAAAATCAGGACTGAACAAATAGAAATGAATGATGCATTGAGACACCAAGAATCAGTCAAGCAAAACCAAAAAGATGAGAAGCTGGAGAATAACATCAAATATTTACTGCAAAAATTGACAAACCTGGAAAATAGATCTAGGAGAGATAATCTGAGGATCATTGGACTTCCCAAAATTATGATGAAAAAAAAGAGCCTAGATTCTATTTTACAGGAAATCATCAAAGAGAACTGTCCAGAGGTAAAATAGGCATTGAAAGAATTCATCAAACACCTTCTGAAAAAGACGCTAAAAAAAAAATAAAAAAAAAAAACTCTACAGAATATTGTGGCCATGATGCAGAACTATCAGACTAAGGAAAAAATATTGTAAGCAGCTAGGAAAAAACAATTCAAAAATCAAGGTGCTACAATAAGGGTCACTCAAGACCTGGCTGCATCCACATTAAAAGATCACAGGGCCCAGAATCTGATATTCCAAAAGAAAAAGAACTTGGAATGCAGCCAAGAATAAACAACCCAGGTAAGTTTAGCATTTTCTTCCATGGAAGAAGATGGGCATTTAATGAAACAGATGAATTCCATTTGTTTCTAAGAAAAGAAAAAAAAACAGATCTAAACAAAAAATTTGATCTCCAACCACAAGATTCAAGAGAAGCAGAAAAAGATAAAAGGAACTCTTGAGAACTATATTTCTGTTGTGGATTTACAGAAAGTACACATATATAATTTGATTTTACTGATATAAAAAAGGGAAGTAGAAATGGAAAGGGGATAGTGTCAGAAAAAGGAAAAGGGGAGATAAAAAGAGAGAAACTACATCCCAGGAAGAGGCAAAGAAAATTTATCATATCTAAAGGAATTTAGAGGGGGAGAAGAACATTGTGTGAATCTTACTTTCATCAGAGTTGGCTCAAAGAGTAAATAATTGACATATTTGTTTTTCAGAGAATTCTCTCTCACCTCATTAAAAGGGGGGAGAGGAAAAGGGAAAAGGAAAAGAGTAATAAGAGAAGGGTACAAGAAAGGGGAAGGGATTTAAAAGGAAGTGGGGAGGGATACTAAAAAGGGAGGGCTGTGTGACACAAGTGGGATCTATAAGTTTAATACTGGGAAAGGGGTTCAGGGGGGACAAGGGGAAAAAAAGCATAACCTGGAAATAATATGATGGCAGGAAATACAGAATTAGTAATTTTAACTGTAAATGTGAATGGGATGAACTCTCCCATTAAGCAGAGGCAGATAGCAGACTGCATCAAAAATCAGAACCCTACAATATGTTGTTTACAGGAAACACACTTGGAGCAGGGTGATATATACAGAATAAAGGTAAAAGGCTGGAGCAGAATCTAGAGTGCTTCAGGTGAAGCCAAAAAAGCAGAGGTAGCCATTCTGATATCAGATCAAACAAAAGCAAAAATAGATCTAATTAAAAGAGATAAGGAAGGAAACTGTATCTTGCTAAAGGGTAGTATAGACAATGAAGCCATATCAATACTAAACATATATGCACCAAGTGGTATAGCATCTAACTTCCTAAAGGAGAAGTTAAGAGAGTTGCAAGAAGAAATAGACAGCAAAACTATAATAGTGGGAGATCTCAACCTTGCACTCTCAGAATTAGATAAATCAAACCACAAAACAAATAAGAAAGAAATTAAAGAGGTAAATAGAATATTAGAAAAATTAGGTATGATAGATCTTTGGAGAAAACTGAATGGTGATAGAAAAGAGTATACTTTCTTCTCAGAAGTTCATGGAACCTATACAAAAATTGACCATATATTAGGACATAAAGATCTCAAAATTAAATGCAGGAAGACAGAAATAGTAAATGCTTTCTTCTCAGATCACAATGCAATAAAAACTACATTCAACAAGAAGTTAGGGGTAAATAGACCAAAAAATTAAATAACTAAACTAAATAATCTCATCTTAAAGAATGACTGGGTGAAACAGCAAATTATAGAAACAATTAATAATTTCACCCAAGATGATGACAACAATGAGACATCATACCAAAATTTGTGGGATGCAGCTAAAGTGATAATAAGGGGAAATTTTATATCTTTAGCGGTTTACTTGAATAAAATAGAGAAAGAGAAGATCAATGAATTGGACTTGCAACTTAAAAAGCTAGAAAAAGACCAAATGAAAAACCCCGAACCAAATACTAGACTTGAAATTCTAAAATTAAAAAGAGAAATTAATAATATTGAAAGTAAAAAAAAAACTATTGAATTAATAAATAAAACTAAGTTGGTTTTATGAAAAAAACAATAAAATAGATAAACTTTTGGTAAATATGATAAGAAAAAGGAAAGAGGAAAATCAAATTATTAGTCTTAAAAATGAAAAGGGGGAACTTTTCACCAATGAAGAGAAATTAGAGCAATAATAAGGAGTTACTTTGCCCAACTTTATGCCAATAAATTTGATAAGTGAAATGGATGACTACCTCCAAAAACATAGGCTTCCCAGATTAACAGAGGAGGAAGTAAATTGCTTGAATAGTCCCATTTCGGAAAAAGAAATAGAGCAAGCTATTAATCAACTCCCTAAGAAAAAATCCCCAGGACCAGATGGATTTACATGTGAATTCTACCAAACATTTAAAGAACAATTAGCCCCAATGTTATATGAACTATTTGAAAAAATAGGGAATGAAGGAGTCCTACCAAACTCCTTTTATGACACAGACATGGTACTGTTACTTAAAACAGGTAGGGTGAAAACTGAGAAAGAAAACTATAGACCAATCTCCTTAATGAATATTGATGCTAAAATCTTAAATAAGATATTAGCAAAAAGAGTACAGAAAATCATCCCCAGGATAATATACTATGATCAAGTAGGATTTATACCAGGAATGCAGGGCTGGTTTAATATTAGGAAAACTATTAGTATAATTGATCATATTAATAATCAAATTAACAAAAACCATATGATCATCTCAATAGATGCAGAAAAAGCATTTGATAAAATACAACATCCATTCCTACTAAAAACGCTTGAGAGTATAGGAATAAATGGACTATTCCTTAACATAGTCAGGAGCATATATTTAAAACCATCAGTAAGCATTATATGTAATGGGGATAAACTGGAACCTTTCCCAGTAAGATTAAGAGTGAAACAAGGTAGCCCACTATCACCATTACTATTTAATATTGTATTAGAAATGTTAGCCTCGGCAATAAGAGTCGAGAAAGAGATTAAAGGAATTAGAGTAGGTAAGGAGGAAATCAAACTATCACTCTTTGCAGATGATATGATGGTATACTTAGAGAACCCCAGAGATTCTAATAAAAAGTTATTAGAAATAATTCACAACTTTAGCAAAGTTGCTGGATACAAAATAAACCCGCATAAGTCATAGGCATTTTTATACATCACCAACAAAATCCAACAGCAAGAGATACAAAGAGAAATTCCATTCAAAACAAATGTCTACAGTATAAAATATTTAGGAATCCATCTACCAAAGAAAAGTGAGGAATTATATGAGCAAAATTACAAAACACTTGCCACAAAAATACAGTCAGATTTAAATAACTGGAAAGCCATTAAGTGCTCTTGGATAGGCTGAGCGAATATAATAAAGATGACAATACTCCCTAAACTAATCTATTTATTTAGTGCCATACCAATCAGACTCCCAAGAAACTACTTTAATGACCTAGAAAAAATAACAACAAAATTCATATGGAAGAACAAAAGGTTGAGAATTTCAAGGGAATTAATGAAAAAAAAAAATGAAATGAAGGTGGCTTAGCTGTACCTGATCTAAAACTATATTATAAAGCAGCAGTCACCAAAACCATTTGGTATTCGCTAAGAAATATACTAGTTGATCAGTGGAATAGGTTAGGTTCACAGGACAAAATAGTGTACAAGTATAGCAATTTAGTGTTTGACAAACTCAAAAATCCCAAATTTTGGTATAAGAATTCATTATTTGACAAAAACTGTTGGGAAAACTGGAAATTAGTGTAGTAGAAATTAGATATGGACCCATACTTAACAGCATATGCCAAGTTAAGATCAAAATGGGTCCATGATTTAGGCATAAAGAATGAAATAATAAATAGTTTAGAGGAACATAGGATAGTTTACTTCTCAGACTTGTGGAGGAGGAAGGAATTTGTGAGCAAAGGAGAACTAGAGATCATTGTTGATCACAAAATAGAAAATTTTGATTACATCAAATTAAAAGGCTTTTGTACAAACAAAACTAATGCAAATAAGATTAGAAGGGAAGTAACAAATTGGGAAAATATTTTTAACAGTTAAAGGTTCTGATAAAGGCCTCATTTCCAAAATATATAGAGAACTGACTCTAATTTATATCAAACCATTCTCCAATTGATAAATGGTCAAAGGATATGAACAGACAATTTTCAGATGATGAAATTGAAACTGTTTCCACTCATATGAAAGAGTGTTCCAAATCACTATTGATCAGAGAAATGCAAATTAAGACAACTCTGAGATACCACTACACACCTGTCAGATTTGCTAAGATGACAGGAACAAATAATGATGAATGTTGGAGGGGCTGTGGGAAAACTGGGACACTGATGCATTGTTGTTGGAGTTGTGAAAGAATCCAACCATTCTAAAGAGCAATTTGGAACTATGCCCAAAAAGTTATCAAACTGTGCATACCCTTTGATCCTGCAGTGCTACTACTGGGCTTATATCCCAAAGAAATACTAAAGAAGGGAAAGGGACCTGTATGTGCCAAAATGTTTGTGGCATCCCTTTTTGTAGTGGCTAGAAACTGGAAAATGAATGGATGCCCATCAATTGGAGAATGATTGGGTAAATTATGGTGTATGAATGTTATTGAATATTATTCTCAGTAAGAAATGACAGAGAGGCTTGGAGAGGCTTACATGAACTGATGCTGAGTGAAATGAGCAGAACCAGGAGATCATTATACACTTCAACAACGATACAGTATGAAGATGTGTTCTGATTGAAGTGGATATCTTCAACATAGAGAAGATCTAATTCAGTCCCAGTTGATCAATGATGGACAGAATCAGCTACACCCAGAGAAGCAACACTGGGAATTGAGTGTAAACTGTTTGCACTATTGTCTTTCTATCCAGGTTACTTTTACCTTATGAATCCAATTCTTACTGTGCAACAAGAAATTTGGTTTTACACACATATATTGTATCTAGGATATACTGTAACACATTTAACATGTATGGGATTGCCTGTCATCTAGGGGAGGGATAGAGGGAGGAAGGGGAAAATTCGGAAAAGAAGTGAGTGCAAGGGATAATGGTGTAAAAAAAAATTACCCATGCATATGTACTATCAAAAAATTATAATTATAAAATTAATTTTTAAAAAAAGAGAGTGAAGGATGAATAACAACAACAAAAAGAAATATGTATGAACACACAGTTAAATAGAGGGTTGGAGTAGAATTTGTTATGCATCAGCTGATACAAAAAAAAAATGACCTCAGACAAAGTTATGGCTAAAATGTACTTAATTAAAAGAGATAAACAGAGTAACTACATTTTTACAAAAGGTACCATAGACAATGAAGCAATATCAATTTGGAACTCATATGCACCAAATACTGTAGCATTAAATTAAAAAAAGTTAAATGAATTACAGATGATGACAGTAGCATTAGAATAATAGAAGACTTATTTTATCCTCTCAGAACTTGAAAAACCTATCCCAAAAATAAGTGAGAAAGAAGTTAAGAAAATAAATAGAATTTTAGAGAAACTTAATATGATAGATATCTTGAATGAAAATAGAAAAGAATTCACCTTTTCTCAAAATTCTCAGTACCATTCTCAGAATGGTACTTTACAAAGTTTGACCATATATTTGTATCAAAGTTAAAACTAGAAAAACAATAATATTAAAATTAACCTTTTCAGATCACAATTCAATAAAGTTATGTTTAATAAAGGACCAAGGAAAGATAAATTTTAAAATAGTTGGGGACTAAAACAATCATATCTTAAAGAATGAGTGAGTTACAATATATTTATGTGTCCATCCCAAAACCTTTTCTTAACTGGCAACTTTACATGTATTCATTTTTGTATTGGAATTCATCATAAAGATTAGCTTCTGATTTTGGTTTTTCTTTTGATCATGCACAAATTGGATTTAAGTGAGGCAGAGTTGCATAGTCATCAGCCTTTCTCTTGCAGAGTCATCAGGACAGAGTTGAAATGACTGGTAATGACTCGAAATGCACTGGATGACCTCAGAATCTTCAATGTCTGACCAAGCTCTAAGTGCTCCACAGCACCTGCTTCACCTGTCATAATGGCCATTGGAAACAAATTGTTTTCATCCACCCATTCCACCAGGGGAAGTCTTTACATACTTGGGGTAGACATCCCCCTAACTCACCATAGGGTTTGATACCCCTTGGTTATCCTTAACCTGATTTAGCCTGTCTGCTGAAACAGTTTACTGGGGTGTGGCCACTGTACATGCCACAACTTCTTGGAACCACAAATGAGTATTGGATGGATTAGATGGACATCAAAAATAGAAAGCAGCCCTGTAAAAGTTCAGTAGCCTTCACCCCAGAGGCACTAGTTTTTCCTGAACATGCCCTCTACTTCATGTCTTTTAATTCATGCATAAATCTTTGTAGATATAGAGAAAAGTGAAACAGGTGATGGATATAGGTGATATAGATGACATAGGTGATGTAGATGATAGGTAAAATGGTGGTCTAAAAGATCCCAAATTTGAAAAGACTTCAGGTTTGAGATAACTTTCATTATTTACCTATTTTTTGGCAAAATAAATTGGAAGCTTATTTAAGACCAATTTATAGGAAAGTTCTACAAGTGAATTCTCTCAAATTGGAGAACAGGCCATACCAGTGACACCGCACTGCATCAGATGTTTGTTTCTAGAGGAAGTATATGTCTACTTTTTTCCTTTGTGTCTTTTATCTGTAAGGTCTACTTATCAAAGGAAACTAACCCTCTTTGATTTTGTCAGTATTATCAAAGGGAATTGTCCCCTTTGATTTTTGTCAAGCACCATCCATTTTCCCATTTTTACTCTTACATTGTCTTCCCTCATAAGTTCCATAGTTAGAAATCCTTCATGAAGTGTTTGATGAACATGTTTATCTTTGGTTTCTGATCTAAAAGAGATGGTCAAATGACCATCTTTTTAATGTAATAACTTGGTAGCCTTGTTAATAAAATGACAAAACTGCCCCCTCTCTCCAAAGGGAATGAGTGAGTTAAAGAACAAATCATAGAAACAATCAATAATTTCATTAAAAAGAATGACATTATTGAGACAATATCAAAATTGCTGGTATACAGCAAAAGCAATAATTAGAGGAAAATTTATAATTTTGAATGCTTATATCACTAAAGCAGAAGAGCAGACTAATGTACTGGGTGTACAATTTTAAAACTATTAGAAAAACAAATTTAAAATCTCTAATTAAACACTAAATTGAAAGTCTTAAAAATTAAAAGTGAAATTAATGAAATTGAGAGAAAAAAAAAACCATTGAATTAATAAATAAAGGTAGGAGTTGCTTTTATGAAAAAATAAATAAAACAGATAAACCAGTGGTAAATTTTATTTAAAAAGAAAGGAGAAATCAAATCACTTCTTTCAAAAATGAAAAAGGTGAATTACACAAAGATGAAATTAAAGTAATTATAAGGAGTTAGTTTGACCAATTATTTGTCAATAGATCTAACAATTTAAGTGAAATGGAAGAATATTTACAAACCCATAAATTGCCTAGATTAAGAGAAGATGAAACATAATAGCTAACTAGGTTTATTTTGGAAAAAGAAATTGAATAGGCCACAAATAAGCTTCTTAAAAGAAAAGCGCTAGGACCAATTGAATTTACAAATGAATTCTATTAACCATTTAAAAATCAACTATTTTCACTATTAAATAAATTATTTAGAATAATTGGTGAAGAAGAGATCCTATCAAATTTCTTTTATGAAACAAATATAATGCTGTTACATAAACCAGGAAGAGTAAAAGTAGAAAAAGAAAATTCATTAATATTAATTGATGAATATGAATGTAAAAATCATAAATAAAATACTAGCTTAAAAATTACAACAATATATTACAAATATTATACATTATGATCAAGTAGGATTTATACCAGGAATTCAGGGATGATTTAATATAAGGAAAACTATTAATATAATTGATTACATAAGTAATAAAAATTTTAAAATATTATCAATGCATCAATAGATGCAGAAAAAGCTTTTGGTGAAATTCAACACTAATTTTTATTATAAGTACTTGCAGGTATTGGTATGAATGGAATTTTCCTTAAATTAACAAAAAAGTATTTATCTAAAACTATCAGCAGGCATTATTTTTAATAAAGATAAACTAAAGCTTTCTCAGATTAGGTGTTAAACAAAGATACCTACTGTCACTAATGTTATTCAATATAGTATTGGAAATCCTAGCAATAGCAATAAGAAAAGGAAAAGAAATCAAATCAAAAATCAGAGATAACAAAACAATCTCTTTTGGCAGATAAAATGATAACATACTTGGAAAATTCCAAAGACTCAATGATTTAGTTATTTAAAACAATTAATAATTTTAACAAAGTAGTAGGATATAAAGTAAATCCACAAAAATTACCAGCAATCTTATGAGTCACAAACAAAATGCTGCAAGAAGATAGCATTATTTAAAATAACTCTAGACAATATAAAATTCCTGGGAATACAATTGCCAAAATAAACCCCAGAACGATATAAACAAAATTATTTTTTAAAAAAACTTTTTATACAAATAAAATCAGATTTAAATAGTTGTAGCAATATTGATTATTCATAGATGGGTAGAGTCAGTACAATAAAAATGATAAATTTACCCAAATTAATTTATATATTCAACACAATTCCAATTAAATTATTACTTTTTTGACTGAAGGGAAAAAATAATAACAAAATTCATTTGGAAATATGAAAAGCCAAGAAAATAAAAGGAAATAAATGAAAAAAATGTAAAGGAAAAAGTTGCAATGATATAAAATCTTAAACTATAGTATAAGATAGCAATTACCAAAACTATGTGGTCCTGGCTAAGAAACAGAAAGATAAATTAATAGAAAAAAGGAGATATACAAGTTACCAAAGCCAATAAAAATAACAATAATCTTGCATTTGAAAAGTGTAAAAACTTAAAATTTTGGGATAAAAATTCATTATTTGACAAATATTATTAGGAAAACTGAAAAGAAATGTGGCAGAAACTGATCATAGTCCAATATCTTACACATTTACCAAGATAAAATCAAAATGGATACATAACCTAGATATAATGAGAGATTTTACAAAAAAATTTGAATAACATTGAATACATTACTTATCAGAACAAATTATGAAAGAAAATAAAGTTAGGTATAAAATAGATAATTTTGATTACATTAAATTTTTAAAAGATTTTGCACAAATAAAACAAATATAGCCAATATTAGAAGGAAAGCAGAAAAATGGGAAGGAAATTTCATAGAGAGTTTATCAGAAAAAAAGGCCTTAAATTTAAAATATTGAAATAGTTTTGTCAAATTTATAAAAATATGAGTCATCCCCAATTCATAATTGATCAAAAGATATGAGGCAGTTTTCCTATGGTAAAATCAAAATAATTTGTAGTCATATTAAAAAATACTCTAAATCATTATTTATTAGAGAAACGCAAATTAAAAAATATTTTATACCTACCAGACTGGCTAAAATGACCGGAGAGGATGACAAATGTTGGAAGAAATGGGGAAACATTGGGACACATTCATTATTAGTTGAATTGTGAATTGATTCAAGCATTATGGAAAACAATCTGGAATTGTGCCCCCAAAATTATTAAACTGCCTATACCCTTTGACCCAACAATATCACTACTAGATCTATTTATGAAGATAATTAGGGAATAAGAAAAAGAACCTATATATTCTAAAGTGTTTACAATAGCTCACCTTGTGATGGGAAAGAAATGGAAATTCCAGGTATGTTCATTAATTGGACAATGACTGAACAAGTTGTGGCATATGATTATAATGGAATACCAATGTGCCATCAGAAATGAGCTCGATGATTTTAGAAAGACTTGTACATAATAATGAAAAGTGAAATGAGCATAATCAAAAGAATAGTGTTTACACTGATGGCAATATTGTTTAAGAATGACTTTGAAATGAAAAGGCTATTTTGACTATTATAAATAGCCAAATTAATTATAAAGAACATGCAAAGAAAAATTCTATCTACTTCCAGAGAAAGAACTGATTAAAAAGTCTGTATAGAATGATTTTACGTGTGTGTGTGTGGGTGTGTGTGTATGTGTGTGTGTGACTATGTCTAATTCTAGTCATCTCTAGAGCAAGGGAGAGGGAAGAAAAAATAAATGTACATGATAATTTTATTGTATATTTGAAAGGAATTGCAAGTTGTGCATGGTAGATTTGCAGTTTCATGTACAATCAATTTTTTTCTGTATTATGTTAAGAAAATGTTTTTATTCTTTAAATTTAAAGAAATTTTTTAATTGACATTAATTTTTGTTTTCTAATCACCAGTTAGGTTAACAAATTCACACACTAACTGAGTCTGAGTATGTTATATTATTCTTCATTTCCTGTCTATCACTTTCTTTCCAAGAAGTAAGAAATTCATTAGTCCTTTGGAGTTATTTCGGTGATTTTTGTGAATCATAGTTCTTAAGCCTTTTATAGTTTTTTTCCTTTAGTCATTGGATAAATTTTAAATACCAACTATGTACCAGATAGTGTGTTAAACACTAGAAATACAAAAAGAGTCAAAAGATAGCCCCTCCTCTCAATGAGCTTAAAATTTCAAGGAAAATACAAGATAACAAATCTATACAAATAAGCACAGATTGCACAAATGGGAATATTATAGTCTTATAAATTTTTCTACTAGTTCTTTTCAGTCTATCCTCTATCAATATCAAAATCCTCTTCAGTTTTTTTGAATCCATCTCTTCAGTTAATTCTTATACCACGATAATATTGATATTAACATACTATGAAAAGCAACATGTTGTAGTGGATAGAGGACTGGTCTTGAAACCAGGAAGACAATCAAATTCTATCATTGACAAAAACCAGTTATGTGACTTTGGAGGAAATAATTCTCGGTATGCTAGATTTGTTGAGGGATGAGATACCTTAACAGTATTTGGGGGTCCCCAGGGCAGTGTCCAAATTTTGTGAAAGAATTGGAAAGAATTCACAGTCTCAGTCTCCAAGTGAGGTTTGGCAAAAAAAAAAAAAAAAAAGAGGTACTTTCACTGAGCAGTTCTCAGTGGGCTCCTTCCTGATTAGGAAAATAGTTGTGATTTGGGGTACAGAGTTTAATTCCATTTCGTTTTCTGTGGCCCAAAGCTAAGGAGCGATCTCCAGATGAGCTAAGGGAATAATTTCTAAGTCAATAATGGATGGTGATTATTTCCAAGGCCAGGATCTTCAAGTGAATTGAAGGTGGTGATTTTTTTTTTAAACTAAAGCTTTTTATACACAAAACATGGGTAATTTTCCCAGCATTGATCCCTGTATAACCCCCTGCCCAAAATTTTCCCCTTCTTCCCCTCATCCCCTCCCTCACCCACAGGCAGTCCAATACATGCCAAATATGTCAACATACATGCCAGATCCAATATGCGTATACATATTCACATAGCCATCCAGTTGCAAAAGAAAAATCAGACCAAGAAGGAAAAAAAAGAAAAACTGAGAAAAAAGAAACAAAATGCAAGCAAATAATAACAGAGAGAGTGAGAATGCTAGGCTGTGTTCAACCCTCTGTTCCTATGGTTCTCTTTTTGGGTATAGATGTTCTCTTCATCTCTGCACAAGTAGAACTGTTCCAAATCATCTCACTGTTGAAGAGAGCCATGTCAGTCAGAATTGATCATCATACAGTGTTGTTGTTGCTGTGTATAATAATCTCCTGGTTCTGCTATTTCACCTTGTATCAGTTCATATAGGTCTCTCCAAGCCTCTCTGAAATCATCCTACTGGTCGTTTCTTACAGAACAATAGTATTCTATAACATTCATATGCCATAATTTATTCAGCTATTCTCCAATTGATGGGCATCCATTCAGTTTCCAGTTTTTTGCCACTATGAAAAGGGCTGTCACAAACATTTTTGCATATGTGGATCCCTTTCCCTCTTTTAAGATCTCTTTGGGATATAATCTCAATAGAAACATAGAGGGATCAAAAGGTATGCACAGTTTGATAACTTTTTGAGCATAGTTCCAAACTGCTCTCCAGAATGGTTGGATCCATTCACAGTTCCACCAACAATGTATTTTATGTTCCACTTTTCCCACATCTCCTCCAACATTCGTCGTTATCTTTTCCTGCCATATTAGCTAATCTAACAGATGTGTAGTGATATCACAAGAGTTGTCTTGATTTGGATTTCTCTGATCAATAGTGATTTAAAGCACATTTTTATGTGACTAGAAATAGTTTTAATTTCTTCATCTGAAAATTGTGTGTTCATATTCTTTGTCCACTTATCAATTGGGAGAATGGCTTGAACTATTATAAATTTGAGTCAATTCTCTATATATTTTAGAAATGAGGCCTTTATCAGATCCTTTAGATGTAAAAATGTTTTCCCAGTTTATTGCTTCCCTTCTAATCTTGTTTGCATTAGTTTTGTTTGTACAAAAACTTTTTAACTTAATATAGTCAAAATTATCTATTTTATGATCAATTATGATCTTTAGTTCTTCTTTGGTTACAAATTCCTTCCTCCTCCACAAATCTGAGAGGTAAATTATCCTATGTTTTTCTAATTTGTTTATAGTATTCTTTATGTCTGGATGATGAACCTATTTCGACTTGTCTTGGTATAGGGTATTAGTTGTGCCTACTTGCTGCCATACTAGTTTCCAATTTTCCCAGCAGTTTTTGTCAAACAGTGAATTCTTATCCCCAAAACTGGGGTCTTTGGGTTTATCAAATACTAGATTGTTATAGTCATTGACTATTTTGTTCTGTGAACCTAACCTATTACACTGATCAACTTCTATATTTATTAGCCAGTATCAAATGGTTTTCATGACTGCTGCTTTATAATATAGTTTTAGATCTAAAGCTAAACCACCTTCATTTGCTTTTCTCTCATTAATTCCTTTGAAATTCTTGACCTTTTTTTCTTCCAGATGAATTTTGTTGTTGTGTTTTCTAGGTCAGTAAAATAGCTTCTTGGGAGTTTGATTGGTAGAATTTATATGATTGGTATAGCACTAAATAAATAGATTAGTTTAGGGAATCTTGTCATCTTTATTATATTTGCTCTACCTATCAAGAGCACTTGATATTTTTCTAATTTGCTTAGATCTGATTTTATTTGTATGGAAAGTGTTTTGTAGTTTTGCTTATATAGTTCCTGACTTTCCCTTGACAGATACATTCCCAAATATTTTATATGATCAACAGTTACTTTAAATGGAATTTCTCTTTGTATCTCTTGTTGTTGAATTTTGTTAGTGATGTATGAGAATACTCATGATTTATGTGGATTTATTTTATATCCTGTAACTTTGCTAAAGCTGTGGATTATTTCTTATACCTTTTTAGTAGAATCCCTGGGGTTCAGTTCAATAATCCCAAAATGCTGCCAGGAGTTAAAATCCTTTACTGTCTCTTTCCAAATCTTATCTTCACATCCTTTATTTTCTCCTTCAAGTCTTGTCTCCTTCACTTGGGGCTCAGCTAGCTTTCTTAGAGGTCTAATGAGCTCTTGTCAGAATGTCTCCAGCCAGCTTTAGTCTCTAGCTCCCTCTGAATCCAAAGCCTCCAGCCAGCACAAAGGTAGATATGGGAATGAATCAGACTCTGCCTCCAAGAGTGTGGGATTGTGGGTACTCCCTGGGCTTGTGGAAACTCCTTGTGGACCAATGAGTGAACTCCTTTAAAGTTGTAAACTTCTTTAAAGGTTTGAACTCCTTTAAAGGTGTGAACTAAGTGCATAAGTACCTTGTAAGAATCCTAACACTCTGGCAGTTCATTGAATATCCATTTATTTTTGTTCAAGATTATGCTTAATGTCACTGGGTATGATATTTTTGGCTGCAACCCCAAGTCTTTTGCCACTGCTAGATCTTGTGTGAGTCTAACTGTGGTTTTGCTGTATTTGAATTGTCAGGTATTTTTTTTTTTTTTTTTTTTTTTTACTTGTTGCTCTTAATGTTTTCTTCTTGATTTGAAGGTTTCTGAATTTGGCTATAATATTCTTGTAGGATTTCTTTTAGGTGGATTTTTTCTATTTCTACTTTCCCCTCATGTTTTAACACTTCAGGATAGTTTTCTTTACTTCTGCTATTATTGTATTGAGATTCTTTCTTTGATCATAGCTTTCAGGTAGTCTGAGTATTCTTACATTTTCTCTTTTTGATCTGTTCTCCACATCGGCTGTTTTTCTTTTTTTTAAGGTTATACTTGTGTAATTGTGAAAAACATTTCCATAATAGTTATGTTTTAAAAGTAAGCAGAGTAAAAAAATTCAAGAAAAATAAAGAACTTTTAAAAAAAAGTATGCTTCAATTTTTATTCAGATAAATCAATTCTTTCTCTGGGGATTTATAGTATTTTTCACCATAAGTCCTTCAGTGATTTCTTCAATCCTTATATTGCTGAGAATATCGAAATCATCAACAGCTAATCATCTTAGTTATTGTTATTTTGTACAAAATAACATTTCATTTTACATCAGCTCATGGAAGTATTTCCAGGTTTTTCTGAGAGCTTGCTGTTCACCACTTCTTATGTCATAATCACATTCCTCAATTGTTTAGCCATTCTCCAATTGATCAATATCCTTGCAATTTCCAATTCTTTGCCCTCAGAAAAGAGCTGATATAAATATTTTTGTACATACATGTTTTTTTACTTTTTTGTTTTTATAGTGATTAGGATACAGACTTAGAATGGTATTGTTAGATCAAAGTATATGCATGATTTTAAAGCCCTTTGGGCATAGTCCTAAATTACATAGTCCTAAATACAGAATAGCTGAATCAGTTTACAATTCCACCAACAATGCATTAATATTTTTCTCAACATACCTTCCAATATTTGTCATTTTTCTTGTCTATTATAATTGCCAATCTAGTAAATATGAGATAGCAACACAAAATTGTTTTAATTTGCATTTTCCAATTAATAATGAGTTAGATCACTTTTTCATATGGCTATTGATAGCATTGATTGCTTCAGCTGAAAAATCTTCATATTTTTTGATCATTTGTCCATTGGGGATCAGTTGTTTTTCTTATAAAATGTCTCACATTCTCTTCAGTTTTATAATTTTTAAATATATAAATGGTTGACTTTATTTTTATAATCTCCTTATTTTTTTTCTTGTTCTTATTTTGGGGGTAGGAAAGGCTTTTTCACTTACATATTCTCCTCTGAAGATGAACCTAAGTCTTCTCTTCTCTTTCTAAACTTTCTATGATTAGGTTCTTTCTCCTTTTCTTGACCTTTTTTATTTTTATTTTTTTAAAATAGCAGCCTGTATCACTTCTAGTCTTGGGGTATGTGGGATGTTGCCTCTGGTCTCAATTCCTTCTTCTGGCCTAGAACCTGCAACCAAGAATTCAGCTCTCCTTTACGTGCCCACAGCCACTAGCATCCCTGCCTCAGTGCTTCTGCACTCAAGGAGAGTATTCTGGTTTTACTTTGACCAGGGCCTTGTCTTAGCACCACAGCTGGCCTGGCTTGCCTTACCAGCAGAGATCCCTTAATCTTCCTGCACTCCATTGCCTGACTTCCAATACTATCTGGGGCTGAGGCTGAAACTACCTCCCAATCAATCTAGCCCCAGGGCTCTTCACTTGCTGTTTCAGTGGAACTAATATGGAGGTATTTATACTTCATGGGGGCCAAATCTTAGTCTTGGTATCTTTCTTTATTTCTGTTTTGCCCAAATTCTTGTTTATTTTTACATATTGCTAAAAAGTGCTATATTGTCTTATTTGTGAGAGAGAGCTGGAGAACTTGGAATTTTCTGACCCATCATCTTCCCACAATTCTCTCCTTTTTGAAATATTAAAGTCATATATCCTTTTAGAATGTATTATGGAGAAAAAAAATCTGAACCTAATTTGTGCTTGCTAGCTTTCACACACAGACACAGACACAGACACACAGACACAAACACACACACACAAATGAGGGAGTTCTTTCCTAAGTAATTTGTCTTCTAGTATATTGGATACTGGATTATTGAGTTTGAATGATTCTGATTCTCTCTTGGATAGTCTAATCTATTGATTCACTTCTATTTCTCTCTCTGTCTCTTCCTATCTCTGTCTCCCTTTCTCTCTCTGTCTCTGTCTCTCTTTCTGCCCCCCTCTCTAACCAATACCAAATGGCTTTGATAAGTAATGCTTTACAATACAATTTGAACTCTGGAAATTATAGTCCCTTCATCTCAAACTTTATTCATTATTTTTCTTCATAGTATAAATCTTTTGTTTCTCCAAATGAATTTTGTTATTTTATCAAGTTCTGAAAAGTATCCATTTGATAGTTTGATTAGCATAGCATTAAAAATCTCATTAATTTTTTGCAATTTGTCATGTTTTATTATATTGGCCCAGCCATAAATACTAAATATTCCTCTATTTAAGTTGTTTTTTATTTCTTTATACAGTATTTTGTAAATTGGTTACATGTAAGTAATTTGCCTGTTTTGACTGATTAACCCTGAAATATTTTGTAGTGACTTAGAATATTTCCTCTCTATTATTTTCTCTTGGATTTTGTTATTATCTAGAAATGTTGATTTTTGTGGCTTATTTTGTATCATGCAACTTTTTTGAAGGTACTGTTGTCTCATTATATCTTTATTCATTCCCTAAGATAAAGCACATTAGCAAAAAAATAGGCTCTCTCTCTTTCTCTCTCTCTCTCTCTCTCTCTCTCTCTCTCTCTCTCTGTCTCTGTCTCTGTCTCTGTCTCTGTCTCTCTGTCTCTCTGTCTCTCTGTCGCTCTCTGTCTCTGTCTCTGTCTCTCTCTCTCTCTTTTCTTTTGTTTTAATGCTATTACTAGTACTTTTAAAACTATGACACTTAAGATTTTCTTGGTTTTTTTTAAATTGCATTTATTTATTTTTAATACACATTGCTTTATGAATCATGTTTGGAGAGAAAAATCAAAACAAAAGGGAAAAACCATGGGAAAGAAAAAAAACAGAAAAAAGAAGTGAGCATAGCATATGTTGATTTACGTTCCATCTCCATAGTTCTTATTTTTAGATACAGATGGCATTTTCTAATCCAAAGTCTATTGAGATTGCCTGGGATCATCCAACCACTGAGAAGAACCAAGTCTTAAATAGTTGATCATTGCACATTGTTGCTATTATTGTGTATAATATATTCCTGGTTCTATTGTTTTGCTCAGCATCAGTTCATGTAAATCTTTCCAGACCTCTCTAAAATCAGCTTGTTCATCTTTTTTATATTCCATTACCTTTATATACCACAACTTGTTCAGCCATTCCCCAATTGATGGACACCTACTCATTTTCCAATTCTTTGCTACTACAAAAATATCTACTACAAACATTTTTGCACATGTGGGTCCTTTTCTCTCCTTTAGGATTTCCTTAGGATATAGCCCCAATAGTGATATTTCTGGATCAAAGTATATGCACAGTTTTATAGCCCTTTGAGCACAGTTCCAAATGGCTCTCCAGAATGGTTGTATCCTTTCACAACTCCACCAACAATGCAGTAGAGTCCCAGTTTTCACACATCCCTTCCAACATTTATCATAATCTTTTTCTATCATCTTAGTGAATCTGAGGGGTATGAGGTGGTGCCCCAGAGTCATTTTAATTTGCATTTCTCTAATCAATAGTGATTTAGAGCATTTTTTCAAATGATCATAGATGGCTTTAATTTTGTTATCTGAAAATTGTCCGTATCCTTTGACCATTTATCAATTGGGGAATGACTTGTATTCTTATAAATTTGACACAGTTCTTTATTTATTTTAGAAATAAGATCTTTATTAGAAACATTGACTGTAAACATTTTTCCTCAGCTTTGAACTTCTCTTTTAATCTTGTTGGTCATTCTAAGATTTTCTAAGTAAAGTAAACAACAAAAAAATGGGATTTTTAAAAATCTCTGTTTATAATGTTTCTTTTATTTTACTGCTATTACTAGTATCTCTAAAACTATGACACATAATATTGATGATGATGGACATACTTGCTTTAATTCTATTTTTCTTGGAAAAGATTATAGTGTATTCCAATTGCAATAAGATCTCCTTTTCTTTTTTGATAGCTGCTTTTAATTATAATCAATATGTTATATAATATATCATAATTCAATATTAATTATAATTAATTAAAAGAGGCCTTCAATACTCACTCTAAACATTTTTGTTAGCCTAAATGAGTGTTATATTTTCTGTAACTATTAAGGTGATGTTTTGAGTATGTGCATTTACATATGTGTGTTTTTGTGTATTCTTTTCTTTTAATCAGCTTAGTTGAGAGTTGTATTCATTTGTATAAATGTCTACTTTTGCACCCTGATAATGAGATTAGTTACCTTAACTTATATTTTCCTTCTACCATTTCTCCAGTGTATTCCTTTTCTTCTCTCTTTATATTCTTCTATAAAGATCACCAAGTCATAATAGGACCATTCCCAGTTCTTGTCGAATTAGACTCCCTCTCTTATCCCTGATAATAACAGGGTTCAGAGGAGACAAATCATTTTTCCATAGTTGAATGTGAGGAATTTATCTTTCTTTTGTTTCTTGTAATTGTTCATTCATGTTTACCTTTTTACCTCTTCACTATTGTGTTTGAATTTTGAAGTTTCTACTTATCTCTGACCTTTTCATTAGGAATGTTTGGAAGTACTCTATTTCATTAAAGTTCCAGCTTTTTACCTAGTAGTATTAGCCTAATTTTTTTTGGATAAATTATTTTTGGCTGAAGCCTCTATCCTTTTGCTCCTGGAACATTCATTCCAAGTTCTTTACTCCTTTATAGTGGTAACTACTAAATTATGTGTGCCTCCTTGAGACTTGAGTTATTTCTTTCTGGTTGGTTACAGTATTTTTTTTTCTTTGACCTGGAAGCTCTGGATTTTGGCTATGATAATACTAGTTATTTTTATTTTGTGGATTCTTTCCAAAAGTGCCTGATGGATTCTATCTATTTGCTTTCTGATATTAAGAGATGTGGACAGTTCTTTTATAATCTTTTGAAATAAGATGTTTAGGTTCTTTTTTTTTTTTTCCCCTTGGTACTGATAGCCTAATTGATAGGATTATGACTGTTGCCTCTAGCCCAAACCCCACAGAAATCCTCAATCACTAGCTGATAGCTAAAGTACAGGTCTACACAGTCTATGATTCCATCTTCCATCAAGTCTAGACATACTATAGAAATCAATCAATAAAAAAGTAGCACCAACGGTATTAAACCACAAATTTTAATCTTTCTCCTGACATAGTGCTTGCTCACTTTCCTCGTTTGCTGTTCTTTAGATGAACTTATAACAAAATCAGGCTAATCATAATATCATTATCATAAATTAATAACCCCCAACTGGGCTTTTTGTATGCATTCTGGGTAATGAGATGCACAGTTCCATCAAGACTTTAGGAGACCTCCACATATTAGCAAACCTCTCCTCCAAAGTCAAATCTACTTATCTTATGAGGATATATAATCAGATTCCATAAATATCTTTGTCTTGCTTTGTTGGGCTGCTAACTCATGAAGAATTCCTCAAAGAAGGACAGCTCACTCAGAGTGTGTGAAACTAAATTAAACTTACTAAATAAAATGGTCTGAGTCCTGAATTTTTTTTAAGGATAACATAGAAGATTATCTGCTTTAACCCCAACATGATGATTCTTCATATTTTTCCTCATTCTCAATCTGTTTTCTAGGTAAAATGTTTTTGGCATGAGATGCTTTACTTTTTTTCTTATATTTTTTCCAACTTTTAATTTTGTTTTGATATTTCTCACTATCTTAAAGGAGTCACTAGCTTCTATTTGATCCATTCTAATTTTGGGGCAACTTTTGATTGGGCAAAGTTCATTCCAAGCTACTAATATCATTTCCATTTCTCTCTTCTATTGCTCTCATATCATTTCTAATTTTCTGTTTTTAAAAATTCTCATTTCATTTATTAAAAAAATTTTAAACTATTGCATAACACTTACTTCATTTCTTTCAGTAATTCTGCTGAATTTGTGTCCAAGTTGTTTTCTCTGAGGCTTTGCTTATAGATGTTTTGTAGTCAATCTCTTCTGGGTTTGTTTGTGTCTGACACCACAATAGCTTTTTTTTTTTTGGTCTTTTTGTTCATTTTTTCTACCATGAAAAGCCTCACTTTAGACTTGATATTAGAACTAGGCTCTGCCACACAAGTCTGGGCTTGTTTAGATACTACCTTTTTTTGTATTGAGTATTATATTATTCCAGAATCTCAGAGACAGACTAGAGACCTGCAAACTTTGAGTACTCTCAAAGATCCAGGGCAAAGTCTAATTGCTATTTCCACCCATCTTTCTAAGTTTCTGATCTGGATTTGGATCTAAGCAACAAATAGAATACTGCTGAATTCAACATCTATCAGCCAGCTGAAAAGCTCTTTTGATTCAGTGACAAAATTATTGGCTTCCTTTTAATTTTTGATCCCTGTCCAGGGCATTTTATTTCTTTCCAGGCTAGTGCTGTAAATGAATTGCCACTGGGCTCCTGAGATCTGAGTCACATTGTTGATTCTGCTTTTGAATTTCCTTTTTTCTTAGTATATTACCCAGGGCTTCCCTGGCCCCAGGAACTAGAAGGCCACTCATGAGTGTAAATTGTCTTTAGTCTACCCTGGATTTGCTACTGAGTTTTGCCAGTTGACATCAGTTCCTGTTGTGGTACCCCAGCATGGTTTGGGGACATCTTCCTGCCCTGGTAGTTACACCAGTTCCTAGACTACACTCAGCATGTGTTGTGTTCTTGGCCTGAACATCTCTTTAGTGTCTGGGGACCTTTCTGTCTCTATGCTATGCAGACCTTTGTGGACTGTGATTTGCCCTGTATCATCTATTCGATTTCAGTCTGATGTATTTTCTAGGTCTATTTGAAGTAGTCTGATGTAGGGGAGCTTGGCTGTACAGTTCACTGCCACTTCATCATCTTGACTCCTCCTCGCTACCTTTTACTAGGATAGGTCTTTCATCCCAGGAACCAGAAGAAAAGTAAGTAATCAATTTTAGAAGTAAAGGCTTAAGAGCATGAGGAGTTCCACTCCTGGATGACTTAGAGTTTTGCTTGAAAGAATCAGAGGAGGTAGGACTCTCTTCAGAGCTGGCTTCATTCTAAATGTCCAACCATTAATCCTAGTCCTATGCTTTGGAGCCAGAGAGATAAATTCAACCCTCTTTCACATCTCTTTAGATATTAGAAAATAGTTTTCCTTCCATAGAGAAAATGGGTTCCATCCTGTTAACAGAGAAGGAAAGTTAATACCCATCCTGGATTGATAATTAGAAAATTATAGATTCTAACTCACATAAGAAATCCCTTTTGCAATATGCTCTACAAACATCTAGTTTTTCCTTGAAGAACTTTAAGAAGGGAACTCATTAACTACCTAGGAAATTCATTCCTTTTTGGGATAAATTCCCAGTGTTAAAAGTTTTCCTCTGCATCATTTTAAATCTGCCTCTCTACAGCTTCCACCTGTTTCTCTTCTGGGGCCCAGAGAGGCTCTTCCAAGATGACAACACTTCATATCTTTGAAAGCAGCTGTTATTTATATATATATATATATTTCTCGTGTTCCCCACCAAATCTCATTTCTAGGCTAAATATCATCAGTTCCTTCAACTAGTCTTCAAGTAAATATAGTCTTCAATCCCTTGATCATCTGCTTCTAGAGGAGTTTGATAGTTTGTAAACTATCTTTTAATTCCCAAGATTCCCTAATAATTCTCTTTGGTTGATCTGAGAAAATATCTGCCTCAAGCTAATGTAAAATCTTAATGAAGTGGAAGATTATCTGAAAGAGTTTTCAGATTTGTCACTACCTTAGAGGGAAGAACTTTTCATGACTTAGTGAAGTCTATAGCCTTTCCTTTTCCTTTACCTATTTCCTTCCTCCCCAAACCCTAGTGAACCTTTTTTCCTAGGCTATTTAAGTGGCTTTTTTTTTTTTTTAAACCTTTGTAGTTTTAGATGCAGTAATTAGTATTACAAAGCATTGGAAAGATGCCTGCAGTTACAAAATGTCCTCCTCCTTTTTCTTTACAGGTCCCGCCTCTTCTGCTCACCCTTTAGCCAGCAGCAAGACAGCTGTGTTCAATCAGAAACCACTTACAACTCCAGGCTGAAGAGGAGGGGGAAAGTTTAGTGTGTAGTGCCTCTGAGAGGTCGATGTCTCACTCCTGCGTTCTCTTGTTCCACGGGCTCATCCGGCTGACTCTTTGGAAGCGCCCTGAATGGTTTCTCGGGTTCTGGTCTCTTCTGGTAGGTGTCTTCCAACCCAGCTGAGGCGAAAGGTAGCTCAGAACTGCGGGGATATTGTTGGAACTGTTATTTCACTTGGACTTTTGGCAGTTTGGAAATGCAAAGCGTTTACTACCTTCTGTCTACTGTTGGGGCAATGTTAGCGAATTTTTTGTAGCAATGGATCTTTGGTGAAACGAAAAACCATACAACCTGGCTATTTTCGGAGAGCTTGCATCATTATTTTGGATTTACAAATTCCTGAGTGAAAATGGCTGTCTGAGCAAAATGTGCAAAAAGGAAAAAGCGTGGAAAGGGAGTCAATGTTGAGTCTTATACACAATTTCCGTGTATTAAAACCTGGCGGAATAATCAAGTCTGAAAAAGTACAATAATGAATTCTGGAGTTGTCGTGAAATATGGAAATGACTCCTCTGCGGAGCTGAATGAGGTAAGAAATCGCTGAAGTTTGAGCGTTCCTATTTGTCATGCGTTTTTTTTTAAATCCTTCCTCTTCCTTTTTCACGTCCGTCTCCCTCCACCCCTTACTTTGTGCTTCCAGGCTGCAGTCCTTGCAATGAAAGATTAATTGATTTTCTGTGTCATGTTTTAACTTGCAGTGCTGCTCAGGAAATGACCTGAACTTTTTACTTTGAGTTTGCATTGAAGGATTAAAAACAAAAACGATTCTTGTTCGAAGAGGCTTGATTTAGTAAAGGATTCCCTCTCCCCTTCCGTCTCCCTTTCTTCCCCTCCCCCCTCCCCATTCCTTGTTGCTGTAGGTAAAAACACAGACCCTAGCAGAGGTTAAGCGGATGGTAACTAAAATTTGATAGGAAGAAGAACTAGTATTAAGCCAACAACTTTGGTTGAACCCTTGAAATATTTGATTAAGAGAGAGTCCTGCTGCAGAAGATGTTTTGATGAGTTTATTTTTGTTGGGGGATGGGAAGGAAGGACAGTGAAAGCCTTTTAGAAATTGATTTCCTGGCTTAATGGTAGGATTTGGATTTCACCAAACTAACTGAATCTTGACCACTTGTATTTAAATGAATTTTGAGATTAAAAGTCACCTAAAACGTTATGCAAATATTAGAGTTGTACACTGCTCTAAATTGCCCCCTTTTTTTTTTTATAGCTATAGGAATATCTTGGACATTTTGTAGTGGTTCTGAATGCGTGAAAAGGGCTGATACGATTTTTAATGTCCAGTTTGAGATTAGAACATTCATTGTTTGCACTTTTTGAAAATAAGAAAACTGATCTACAGCATTTTTTTCTTTTTCTTTCCTTTCTTTTTCTTTCTTTCCTTTTTTTTTTTTCTTTGTCCTTATTTTATACACAGCTAGTCTCTTGCAAGGGGGAAGTGAATAAATGTGGCAAATGTAGATTTCCAAACTAGTCACAAAGATGATTAGAGATGAAGAGATATAGCCTTTCTGTGGTTAGCTGGATGGGGGTTGGAAATTTGAAAGAACTGGAGAGTAAGAGGAAGAACATCAGAAAAGGAAACCTGAGAAGGTTTAATGTTCTCATGAATAACCACTTACTGCAACTGGCCATGTAGCATGAAACTTTGATTGAAAATCTTTCTATTGTACTGTATTCTGTTTTGGTGGGGGAGGAGGGAGGAACAAATAGAATTACATTTTGTACTTATAGACAGTTACATTAGTTACTTAAGCCATATATTTTACAAATTCATTTAGGAATGGGGCGGGAATAGATAATAACCTCAGGATTTTGTAGATGACGATTAAGGACAGAGTTATTAAATAATGTGCCAAATTTACAAATAGGAAGTGATTAGTATGGTAGGAAAAGAACCAAAGACACATTTAAATCCTAGTAGGACTTTAATCCTTTTTTCCCCATGTCCTGATGTCAAATCCTTTTGAAATTTTTCTTTTTTAAAATGATGTTTATGACAATATAACATAAAAGAATGTTCACTAGGCTCCCTAATCTTGCTTGCAATATTTATGAATACCATAAGTTTTTCTGTGCCATTTAGTTTCCTGGGCTTAAAATTAAATGGTAACAATTCTGGGAGGTTTTTTAAAATTGATTTCTGGATAAGCCATCATTGTCTCGTGCAGTGGTGTCAAACTCAAAAGTGGGGACACTATATTTGAGGGCCTCATAGTGACTTAAGTTTTTAAAATGTAATACTATCCATATTTTATTGTATTTTTATTTATTTGTTAAGTATTTTCTAATTATTTAAAAATTGGTTTGGGCAGGATTTGGTTTTGTGTTGAGTGGGAATGAGATCTGCATTTTAGTCCCTGTTTGTTTTGTTTTTTTAACTTAAAATTGTGTGCTATCTCAGCAAAATGCTTCAAAACAGGTCTCAATTTCTGCAGTAGTAGTAATTTACAACTTAAAAAAAAAGATATGCAGAATAAGCAACTTTTGCTTAAAATCCTGCAATCAGAGCTACACCTTAAACTTGAAGCCAAAGCAAAGGTAGGTTTACCCCGCCATCTTCTAGGTTTTTCTTATTATCTATTTTCCTCTAGCAATTTTTTCTTTTCTTCATTGTTTGTTTTTATTTAACCAATCTGAGTTTCCAGGAGTTTTCTCCACAAACATCTATCCTCTTTCATTTTATTTTAATTCTTTTTTGGAGTCCCAATCAGTATTTTTGTAGGGATAGTCCTTTATTGTTGATAGTTTATGTTGCTTTTAAGTGTTTTGTAAAGGCTGTGCTTCCTTGAAAAACTTCAATCCAAAATAAATTTATCCTAGTTTGTTTAAAAAAAAAAAAAAAGAACTTTCACTTAATATTTTTAAAAAATTAAACTTAAAAATGTGTACTAGAATAAAAGTGTACATTTCCATTTTCTTTTAGGCTGTCTTCCATTAAAATATCTTGGGTTTCATTAAATATATATTCTTTTCATCTTTCCTTCTATGTTTAAGACTTTTTTTTTTTTTTTTTTAATCTGTACTACAAACTCTATGGAGAAATTGCTTTCTCTATCAAAAAAACCAACAATTCACAACCAACTTAAATAGTAATGAAATGGCTCTCCCCAAATCTTTAAACTTATTGGAATTGGCTCAAAGAGGGAATAATGAAACACTTTTTAAAATGGACAGGGTGAAAGGAGAGAGAGTAGTGAGTGAGTAAGCTAAACAGCCAAAATCGAGTGAAAGAAAATAATTATAACTGTGTAAAAATTTTTATAGCAAGTTTCTCTGATAAAGATCTTATTCTCAAACATATAAAGAATGGAGTCAAATTTATAAAAATAAGAGCCATTCCTCAATTGCTAAATGACCAAAAGATATAAATAAGCAGTTTTCAAATAAAATAATCAAAGCCTTCTATAGTCTTATGAAAAAAGTTCTGAATTACTATTTATTAGAGAAATAACAATTAAAACAAATCTGAACTACCCTTCCACACCTATCAGGTTGTCTAATATGACACAAAACGAAAATGATTGCTGAAGTCACGAACTGATTCAGCTATTCTAGAAAGCAATTTGAAGCTATGCTGAAAGGGCTATTAAAAATCATGCATATCCTTTGACCAAACAATTACATTACTATGCCTGTATCTCGAAGAGATTAAAATAAAAAAAAGAAAGAAATATTTTAGCAGGTCGTTTGTTTTTTGTTTTTGTTTTTGACATGGTGAAGATTTGGAAATTGATGCAACACCCATCAACTGGGGAATGGTTGAACAAATGTAGTATGTGATTGTGATGGAATACTATTATGCTGTAAGAAATGACAAGCAAGATATATTTGGAAAAAACTGAGACATCTATGAATTAATGCAAATTGAAATGAGTAGAAGCAGGAGAATACTGTATACAGTAACAGCAATATTAGATAGTGATCAACTGTGAATGACTTGTCTATTCCCAGCAATAAAATGATCCAAGACAATTCTGAAGGATTTATGAATAAAAATTCTATACATCTCTAGAAAAAGAACTGGTGGACTCTGAATGTAGTTTGAAACATCCTTTTTCTTTAATTTTCTTTTCTTTTCTTTTTTTGGTCTGTTTTCTTTCATGACATTTTACAAGATTATACATGTATAATGTATGTCAAATTGCCTTCTCAATTGTGGGAGAGGGGAGGGAAGTGAGAGCATTTGGAACTCAAAAGATTTTTTAAAAAAGGATGTTAAAATTGTTTTTACATCTAACTGGAGAAAAATAAAATATTGAATTATAAAAAAAACCCCTCTATATCTCAGGGTTCTCAAAATTAAGAAAAAAAACTATTTGTCCTATTTTCCTTTCTTGGAAAGCCTCTTTATCTCTACTCACATAGCTAGCCCTCTGATGTAGATCTTCTTTCCATCTTTCCCCTCAAATTTATTCTCAAATTGTCAAAGTGGTTTTCTTAAAACTCCCAACCTTGCTTACTAAGCTTCAAAGACTCCTTGTCATCTTTAGAATCAAATATAGAAAAAAAAAAAAAGAAGGCAAGAAATTTACATAATTTTGTTGTATATTTGAAAGTTGAACTTAGCAGATTTGCGATTTAACCTGCAGTTATCTTTTTATTGTATTATGTTATGGAAAGGTTTGTTTTATTCCATAAATATATATTAATGTTTAAAAAGGGGGAAATGTTTTTTAAAAAATCAAAAAAGTTCCTAGCTGTGTGACCCTGGGCAAGTCACCCCCAGCCTCAGGGGGAAAAAAATAAATAAAAATCAAAAAGTTTTGATTTTGATTCAAAATCTATGTTTGGCATTTAAAGCTCTTCACAATTTGAAATTTTTCTGTTTCCATTCTCCTTGTATTTTACAATCCGCCATCCATTCTAGGTTACAGCTTTACATTTTGCTCTCCCTCATAGATAACACTTCCATCTCTCAACTCTGTTTACTGACTTTACCACATGCTTGAAATACCTTCCCTTCTCATCTCTAATTTCTTCCCCTTTCTTCAAAAGTTTGTTCAGATCCCCCATTTTGCAAGAGGCCTTTCCTAGGACCAATCTCCCTAGTGTGGACCCTTTGATGTTACCTTCCATTCACATTGTGTATCTTGTTTTGCAGTTAGCTACATGTTATCTTTCACATTAGAATGTGAGGGAAGAGAGGGATAATATTTTTGCCTTTCTTTATATTATACTATTTATTATATTTATTTATATTATATTATTTATACTTAGAATGATGCCTGGCGTAAGTTGGTGCTTTATGTGTGCTTGTTGAGTAATTTTGAAAACTTTGTTGTGGCAAAGGACTACATCCTCAAACATCTAGCTGTAATCCTGCCACTCCAACTTGGTGGAATGAAAAGTATTGATGATTATGAAGCCAAATCCATCTTGATTGTCTAAAAGTTTCAATGACCACGAATATCGTTCTGGATATCCTGAGTTAGCCTTATTTAATTGGTGTTGAGCTTTGATATTGGCTTGTCAGTTATAATTTTTCAAATGCCTTCCAAACCATTTCTGTAGCATGGAGACAAAAGAATCGATACTGGATGCATTTTCCTATTTATTATTATTGGTGAACGAATTGGGCTCTTGTCAATAATGTAGGACGTTTGCTAATAATACTTGGGAAGACAGTGTCTGACTTCAAAGAGGTTGCATTTTTAAAATTACAGCAAAAAGACAAGATTGATTCAAACAGTAACAGGAACGAATTTAATATGTATTGAAATAAGTACTTCAGGGGAAAAATAGAATATTTGGTGTATGTGTTATAAGTATTTATGCTAAAATTTTATTCCAGTTATTCATCATGATTTGAAAGTAAACAACATAAGGTTTTTAAAGTTGTTAGCAGAATATAGGTCCCAGAAAAGCTTAATGTTAATTAGAGGCAGAGTAATATAATGGAAGTATATTGGCCTTCATTTTAGATGAGCAATTTAAATCTGGCTCTAATATAAGTTATGGCTGTGGGCTAGCCAACCTCTCTGGGCCTTACTAATTCATATATAAAAATCATTCAAGAAGGCTTACTATGTCTCTACCATGATCCAAACAAACACTGAGAATACAAAGTCAAAAATAAAACAGCCCATCAGGAAAACAAAATATACATATGTAGTATTTTAAAAAGTAATTTGGGACAAGAAAAGGAGAGCACTAGTAATAAGGGGAAAAGGGAAATATAAAAAAGATCTCATGTAGGAAATGGAATTTAATCAGAGTTTGAAGAAAGTTAGGTAATCTAAGAAGCAGAAGTGTGCTTGAGGTCAATTTGTCTAAATCATAAAGAGGTATAAAGTGATGTAGAAAGCTTTTTTAATTAAAGTTAAAAGAATGATTTGTAAATCTTAATATTGTATAAATGTGAATTGTTATCACCAAGTCAGTCAGTCAGTCAATCAAGACCTCCTATATGCCAGGCACTATGTTAAGCTCTGGAAGTACAAATGCAAGAAAAAAAAAAAAAAGTTAGTCTCTTTCCTAAAGGAACTTTCCAATCCATTGGAAGAAAACACAGGAGAAAGGGGCAAAATGGTGAGCCTGAGGGAGGGTATTTAACTGTTGCAGCTGTTGAGAAATGAAATTTTCCAAATGAAATACCTCCTTACATGGCTCCAATTAGAAGACAGTGGTGTTGAGATGAAATCCTAGGGATGATGGGATCTTGCAGGATGTTGTTTTCCTAATAATAAGCTTCCTAAGGCATGGTGGGGAAACAAGAGAAATAGAAAAATAATATAGCATGGTGAGAAATGAAAGGCTGGCATCCAAAAAAATATCCCAGATAGGTTCATCATTTATAGTGATTTTCAATATTATATTAAGTTAATTTTGTATAAGTGATTCATGAAAGCCATTTGCTAAGGTGTGAAGCACTTGTCACTTTTGTAGAAAAAGAACCCACATGAATTATTCTCACCTTTTTACAGTATTGAAGTGGTATAAGCAAACAACAAATACCTTAATGGGGGAAAAGCAAGATTTTTTTTTTTTTTTTAGATTGTTAATTACATTTAGGTATTAAAGAATATTCATCTCATAGATTCAGGGGACCTTGGAGTTTGAAGAGACCCCAGAAATAATCTGAATATCAGAATAAGAATCTCTGCAACATTCTGAAGATGAGACCATATATGAGGAAGTTAGTTGATTGATGCAGTGAATTGAGCTCCACCCAGGAGTTAGGAGGATTTGAGCCTCAGATACTTAAAATACAACTGGCTATGTGAACCTCAGCAAATTTATTTAACCCTAATTGCCTAAAAAATAAAATGAGTATATATTTTCCACTTAAAGATATATAATGAATAGGTCCCTACTCATTTGTTATCTTGGTGCCTTTGACTATGTGCATCTATATTTGAGCATTCCCTGAAATTTAGTTTGTTGTAAAATGTAGACAGTGGATTCAAATTGTATGTGCATTTATATAGCATTTAAGTTTTCAAAGTGTTTTTTGTCCATGACTCGCTTATAAAGTAGATAGAAATATCTGTTTACCCTTTTTAGAGATAGGGACACTGAGACAGAAGTTACCTGCTATAAGGTCATCCAGTAAATGATAGGACTGGAACTTTAAGCTTCTAACATCAAAATTATTCTCTTCCAGTATAATAGGCTATTTATTATCCATGATCACTGATGATCTTAAGATAAAACCTGTATTTTAAAAACAAAATAATAATCCTTGCCAAAAGGAATTTAACCAAAATCTTAACTAGTGAATTGACTAGTTATATTATCTTTTCCAGCTTATTAAGTGATGATCTCAAAGAATGAATTCATCAAGAGAATTTTTTTTATTGGAGAGACTTGTTGGGAATTTTGTATATGCTATTTTTATGATTTTCCATTTTATTCATAAAGGGAGAAATACTATAAAATTGATAGTAGCATTATAGTCTTAAAAATCCTATAAAGAGAAAAGCTTCTTTTAGTAATTGAGTGTTGTTTTGAAGGGCAGGTACTATTATTGTTGATCTTGATAAAATTTGTGTATAATTTTGTCTTTCCTAAATATTACAGGTACATCCTTTGGCTCTTACAGGAGACATATGTTAGTAAGAACTTTTAAGAGCAGTATGTAAGGCAGTGAGAGCATGCTGGTATTATTATTCACACTAATACAGAACATCTGAGACTTAAAAAGCACTTCACATACAATCTGACAATTTCAATGAAGAGATTAAGTCTTAGGTGTTTTATTGAGATGAGTGATTTTTCTTAGGCAAATTTAGAATAGTAGAAATTAATCATGACTCAAACCCAGTTTAATGATTTTTGTACTATACCATATAACTACTGTATATAAAGTTTTTTTGCAGTGCTTCAAAATATTTAATTTCCTCTTTTCTCTTCTTCCCTTAAAGATAATGCCTTGATAAATTGGTTCAAATCACCTTTATCAGACCTTACAAAATTTTGCCTCACAATTCTTCTCCTAGGTTGTACTAAGCTAGTCCTCTAGAACAACTTTACCCCTTTGTGTCTCATTAAGCAGTTCTAATACTATCAGAAATTTACTTTTACTAATTAAAAAGTAGCATTTCCCACCCTCCACCCCCATTCAATCCTTCTATGATCTGGAATCTTAGAATTTCAGATATGAAAGGGGTTTTCAGTGCCTACCCCCACTGAACACCCCACATTAGTTCTACAAGTTGTAACATAATGTAACATTGAACATTGCATGACGAACAACAACTTTGCTTGTATGTTTTATGAATACATCTGGATTGTGGGGATCCAATGGTTTGTCCAAAGGTTGGCAGAGTTGAAAGGAGTGCTATACTTTGAATCGGAAGGTTCTGGTACCTTAATACAAATTCTACTTCATTCACTAGTTGTGTAGCCTTGGCTAAATTGCTTAAACCTGATAGGCCTGTTTTCTCATCTGTAAAATGGAGATGTCATCTTTCTCACAGAACTGTTGTGAGAAATAAGTAAGTTTGCAAAGTACTTTGTAAACCTTGAAGTGCTGTTTAATTATTTGTTAATAATATTAGTCATATATTGGAAACTCTTAGGGCTGTGTTCTAGACTTTGACATTAGGGAACTTATAGAATCTTAGAATTGAATCTAAAGCTAATATAGTTCAACCATTACCTGAACTTCAGTTCAGAAAAGCCTCCAATCCATTAAAAAGGATTGTGCCGCGACCCTAGTCCTATCCTTTGGCTTTATCAATACTCTATGGATGCTCAATATTTCTTCATTTTCCATCTATAGTAAAAAGGATAGGAAGCCACATCTCTATAACTTTCTTTTGTGTACCTAATAAATCTCTTTTTTCCATTCCTGGTTAAAGACCTGTTTCAATAATAGGCAAGTTTAGTCATTTATTATTATTATTTTGCTGAGACAATTGGGGTCAAGTGACTTGCCCAGGGTCATACAGTTAGGAAGTATTAAGTGTTTGGGGACAGATTTGAATTTGGGTCCTCTTGATTTCAGGGCTGGTTCTCTATCCAAAGTTTAGATTTAACATATATTTGGTAGGTATCTATTTTTTGGGTATATTTGATAAGTATCTATTTTGTGCCAAACACAAAAGTAGAATAGTCCTTGTCTTCAAGAAATTTATATTCTGGGGGTGGGAGGAAACAATATGAATATATAGAAACAAACATAATATAGAAAATATAATTTTTGTGTTTGGTGAACACTTGGGGTATGACAATAATAGACTTCCTACTGAACTTTTAAGGAAACTTGGGATCCTGGGAAGAGGGAGCACATTAATGGCATGGGGGAGAGCTTTGATCAATAAATGTTTATTAAGTACATGCTCTGTGCTAGATATTGTGCTAAGTGCTAAGGATAAAAAGAAATAGTAAAAGACAGTCCCTACCCTCAAGGAGCTCAAAGTCTAACGGCAGAAGCAAGATACTAACTACACACTTTACAAAACATATAGAAAATAAGTCAAAAATAATTGATAGAGGGAAGACACTAAATTAAGGGGGAAGGGTCAGAAAAAACTTCCTGTGGAAGGTAGGATTTTAGTTGAGACTTAAGCAAGCAAGAAGGAGATGAGGAAGGCGAGCATTCCAGGCATGAGGATACCATTAAAAATGCACAGAGTTGGGATTTTGAGTATTATGTTTGAGGAATAGCAAGGCAGGATATAGGGAATGAGGAAAGAATGTAAGATTTTAAAAGACTGGAAAAGTAGAAGAGATAGATTATGCAAGATTTTGAATACCAAACAGTATTTTATTTTTGAATGTAGAGGTGATTAAAAAGTCACTGGAGTTTTTTGAGTAGGAGAATAAGGATGGATTACATGATCAAATTTGAACTTTAAAATCACTTTTTAAAATAGCTGAATGGAGGATGGACTCAAGTAGGAAGAGACTTGCGGCAGACAGACCAAACAGCAGGCTATTGCAGTAGTCCCGATATAAGGTGCTGAAGCCCCATAATAAGGTGGTGAAAGTGTTGTAAGAGACATTAATAATTTTTAATAGGACAAAGTGGTCAGATAGGTATGAAGATAGCAAAGAGAAAATAGCCTACCTAAACCTTAGAGAGAAGAAGGTATCGATAAAAGGGTGTCAAAAGCTTCAGTGAAGTCCAAAAAGATGGGAATTAAGAAAAGACTATTAGGTTTGACTAATAAGAGATTGTTATTAATTTTGGGTAAAGCACTTTGCATTGAATGATGAGGTCAAGATGTCTTAAGAAGGTATTAAGGCAGGAGATACAGTATTATATATAGGGAACAGCAAATATTCCAGGTTGTCTCGAATGTAAATTGTGTGAAAGTGTAATGATACTAGAAAAATAGATTGGAGCTGGATTGTGAAAGGTTTTTTGAACAGGGGAATGATATGGTGAAATGTGGTTTTAGGAATATCAGTTTGGCAATTATGTATAAAACAAATTGGAAAGGAGAAAATCTGTCTTAGAATACTAAAATATAATTTTTAATCATTTGTAATTATGGAGGGAACCATAGTATAGGGCATTTATAATATGCCCAACTGAGTAAAGAGCTCCTCTTCAGAAATAGTTTCCTGATGTTATTTTCCTCAGGATGTCACTAGTAGGATAATAACCTCTAAGTTTCATATGAATAACTTAAATGAGGACAATTTATATGGAGAGATATGAGAATCAAATTTATAGTGTAAATATTTACTAAAATAACAAGACCTTCATATTTTTTGGTAGATCTAAAGGAAAATTGGTAATAAGTTGGGAAAGAAATATTTTAAAAGGGATATTTTTCATGAAGAGTAAATTATTCTAAAGCTCTTTGAATTTATATAAATTATTAGTATAATTTAAAAATAATTATGAAAAATTAATTGAAACCTAAAAATAGAATTTCTTTAAAATTTTATTTTAATGGTATATTATTTTTCTAATTACAAGTAAAACTGTTGGGGCAGCTAGGTGGCGCAGTGGATAGAGGGATAGAGCACCAGCCCTGAATTCAGGAGGACCAGAGTTCATATCTGGTCTCAGACACTTAACACTTCCAGCTGTGCTGGAACTCTATCTTCCCAGAAATCAGCAGGAGTCAGGATCACTAAATGTCTTTATTCTAGATCTTTTCCGTCGCCTCCAACGCCAGGTCACGAATGCAAGTGAGCGTGAGTTCCACCACCCAAGTTTTTCTTACTCCTCCCACACAAGTCACTTCCCCCTCTTTGTCCCACCAATCAAGTCAGCACAGAATAGCTGGGAAGGGTCAACCTTCAAACAAGTTAATAGGGAACCGTCCAATTGGCAATTAGTCTCACGTGCTTCATTATCCAAGTGCATTGCTCAGTTCTAGCCCTTTACATCTAGCTGTGTGACCCTGGGCAAGTCACTTAACCCTAGCCTCAAAAAAAAACAAAACAAAAAACAAAACAAAAAAAACCAAATAAAGATGTTTTTCAACATTCATTTTTGTAAGATTTTGAGTTCCACATTTTTTTTCCTCCTTTCCTTTACCTTCTCCCCCAAGACAGCAAGCCAGTTTAATAAAGGTTATACATATACAATTATCTTTTTCTGTCATATCTTTTCCTGTCATCTTAGCCAATCTGACAGGTGTGTAGTAATATATCAGAGTTGTCCTGATTTGCATATTTCTTTGATCAATAGTGATTTGGAGCATCTCTTCATGTGGCTACAAATAGTTTCAATTTCTTCATCTAAAAATTGTATATTCATATCCTTTGACCATTTATCAGTTGGAGGATAGCTTGACCTATTATAAATTTGAGTCAATTCTCTGTATATTTTAGAAATTAGGCCCTTATCAGATCCCTTGGATGTAAAAATGTTTTCCAGTTTATTGCTTCCCTTCTAATCTTGTCTGCATTAGTTTTGTTTGTACAAAAACTTTTTAGCTTAATATAGTCAAAATTATCTATTTTATGATCAATAATGACCTTTAGTTCTTTTTTGGTCACAAATTCCTTTGTTCTCCACAAGCCTGAGAGATAAACTATCCTATGTTTTTCTAATTTTTTTATAGTATTCTTTATGTCTGGATAATGAATCTATTTCGACTTGTCTTGGTATAGGGTATTAGTTGTGCCTGCTTTCTGCCATACTAGTTTCTAAATTTCCCAGCAGTTTTTGTTAAATTAGTGAAATGTTATCCCCCAAATTGGGCCTTTGGATTTGTCAAATACTAGATTTTTATAGTCATTGACTATTTTGTTCTGTGAACCTAACCTATTCCACTGAACAACTTCTATATTTCTTAGCCAGTACCAAATGGGTTTGATGACTAATGCTTTATAATATGGTTTTAGATCTGGTACAGCTAGACCTTCATTTGCTTTTCATTAATTAATTCCTTTAAAATTTTTGACCTTTTGTTCTTCTAGATGAATTTTGTTGTTGTTGTTGTTGTTGTTGTTGTTTTTAGGTAAGTAAAATTTTACTTAAGCAATTTAGTACACAGTCTCATGTTATTAAAATGATTAGTACATTCTAGAATGCTAAATTGGTGTAGAAAAATAGCTATGAAATTAAAAAAAAACAAACACATGATGCTTATGTGATAGTCTTCATTGTCCATATTTTCTGGTATTATGAAGGAGTGTCTATTGAAACTATGGCACATTTCTATAAGTATAGTGGTTGCAACATCAGCCTAATATTTTATTGTCTATCTGAAATGGGCTGATTATACTTCCCCAGAAAAACATATAACTGTTTTTGTTGCAAAAGTTTCTTTGCTGTAAAAGCAAAAAATCAGATGGAAAATAAGTCATGTTGTATAAGAAGAAAATATATTTCTTTGAGAAAATCTCATGACATAGATTTTTAGAGGAAATAAGGTAAAGAGCATTTGGATAAAGAAAATCATAGGAGAAAAACAAGAAAACAGCCAGACAGAAGAAATGGTTGATGATTTTTAGAAACCAATTACAAAGCCTGCCTAGAAGAATAGTGCAATAGTTCTGGTGAACTATTTGTGTAATTTACCTGTGTAAACTATTGTTGGAACTCTTCTCAAAACAAAGTAGCTAATTTTTTGAGTTGTCTTTATTATTATTTCATTTTTCAAAAAGGCAGAGGAAACAATGAAGATTTACTATTGTGAACTTGATTCTGACTAATGAAAACCTGCTTAATGAATCAGAAACAATGGGAACTTTGGAAAGGAAGAGATTCATCCACCTTCCAAGTTAGTGATGAAAAAGAAATGAATCAGATTTAGGAAGAGAAGACTTTGAAAAGTTTGAAGAGAAGAATCTCGTGGACTGAAATCTCATAAAGAAAATCAGTCTAAGCAAGATAGGGTACTCTGTAGAAGATAGAAATAGATTTGCTGCCAAATAAAAGGGGAATTTGTCTAAAGAACTAATTTCCAAATTCTCTTTATGTTTTGTTTTATTGGTATTTGACTTAACATTACTGCCATCTCCTAAAACATCTCCTTTAACAGTGTATAATTGGCCAAAATCCTATGAATAGTTAGGACCATGAAATAATTATGACTTATTTTTAAACTATGCTTAGATCAAAAGAGGGCCAGGAAGAGAGACAACTTTTGCTTGGGGTAAATAAAGTCAATAATAATTGACAAATGATAAAAAGTGCAATCACCTAATTGTTCTTTTCTACCAAGAACAATGATCATCTGAATGGTAAATATGGAACCAAAAAAAATTTAATAATAATGTTTTGTGTAATTCTAGAGCAGTGAATTCAAGTTATCAGACTTGACAAATTGCATGCTACAGTATTAAAACCTTGTAGAAGCACAGGAGGGGCATGCCTCAACTTGTAGGGTAGATCTTCCAAATATACTGGGCAGTCAGAATATACTTAAAACCAAGTTTTTGAGCACAGGTCAATATATTTAATTTTTCAACCACAGTTATGAATCAGACAAAATGAAAAACCTGTATTATCTTTGACATAAATAGGGACATTTGGAAGGAAGGATTTGAGGAGAAAGATAATGAATTCAATGTTAGACATATCGAGTTCCCCAAGACATACAGTTTGAAATGCTCAGTAAGCAATTGAGGATGTAAAAATTTAAATTCAGGGAGGAGACAATAAGTGGTATGTGTGTGTGTTTGTGTGTGTATAAGTAATCAGCATAGAGATGATAATTAAACTCATGGGAGTAGATGGTTTCATCTGAAAAGTGTAGTCAGAGAAGAGGGCCTAGGACAGAGCCTTGGGGGATACCCACAATTAGGTGTGATATAGTTGATAAGCCAGAAAGAGACTGAGAAGACTGGTTAGACAAGTAGGAGAATTGAAGTATGAAGGAGGTATGGGGAGGAGGGTGTGAGTAGTGTTCAGTGAAGCAAATAGTTATAGAAAGATTTTGAGTAAAAGACTATCACATTTGGCAGTTGATTTAATTGATAAATTTGGAATTCAAAATGTAAAAGATTGACTGATAGAGGATGTCAAAGTATATAACATTGATAACTTTTTTAAGGAATTAATCTGAGAAAGGGAAGAGAGATCAGATGATTGCTTGAAGGGATGGTATGATCTAATGCATAAAATAAAATATATACAATTAAATATTTTGTCTTCAGAGCAGTTAGTTCACATTTGGATAGGCCACTATCTTTCATAAATTTTTATGTCCAGAAAGAAAATTATTATGAATCCATGGTTCACTTTTAATGCCATCAAAAAGGAATAACTTCTGAAAAGTTCTGAAGCATTTCCAGATGTTTGCAGATTTCTCGTTTAACAAATTGACAGAGAACTTTATATTTTAACTCTGTCTTGTTAAAGCACTAACTAGAATATTTGAAAATTTGTAAGGATATTGACCTTTTCTCTCTCCTTAATACAAGAAACTTAGCCAAAGAAAGCCTTTATGTTTTCAGTAGCATCCATCATGTTGACTTTGGGATCTTAAGTTGAGTGATTTATCTCATTCAAATGATTAACAATATCTGCTAAGTAAGCCAGGCAATGGATAAAATAGTGTTTCAAAATGTTTGAAGAATGTTTTTTTTTCCCCCCTAGAAAAAAGCAGAAGTTTCTGCCTTTAGTTTAAAATAAACTTGTCTTCTTTTTATTTTATTTTTTTTTTATTAAAGCTTTTTATTTATAAAACATATGCATGGGTAAATTTTCAACACTGATCCTTGCAAAACCTTCTGTTCCAAATTTTCTCCTCCTCCTCACCTGCTCCCCTATATGGCAGGTAGTCCAATACGTATTAGTTGTGTTAAAATATGTTAAATCCAGTTATGTAAACATATTTATACAATTATCTTGTTGCACAAGAAAACTCGGATCAAGAAGGAAAAAAAAAAAAAACCTGAGAGAGAAAAGAAAATGCAAGCAAACAGTAACAGTGAAAATGCTATGTTGTGGTCTATACTCAGTTCCCACAGTCCTCTCTTTGAGTGTAGATGGTTCTCTTCATCACTGAACAATTGGAACTGGTTTGAATCATCTCATTGTGGAAGAGAGCCATGTCTATCAGAATTGATCATTGTATAGTCTTGTTGCTATGTATAATGATCTCCTGGTTTTGCTCATTTCACTTAGCATCAGTTCACGTAAGTCTCTCCAGGCCTTTCTGAAATCATCCTGTTAGTTGTTTCTTACAGAACAATAATATTCCATAACATTCATATACCATAATTTATTCAGCCATTCTCCAATTGATGGGCATCCTTTGGTTTCTTGCCACTACAAAAATTCTACTTGTTTAATGATGCTGAGGACTAATTACTCTTCTAATTATTATATTATTACACATAATACAATATTACTGAATTACTGAATATTAAATTAAATATATATTTTTACCACAGACATTCATTTGATTTACCAAGCTTAAAATTATTACTTTTCACTGGAAGAGTACTTTTCTTAATACTTTTGATATTCTTAAGATATATTTCTAAACAAGAATTAAGATACATTTCTAGACAAGAAATAAGTTCTGTCTTGAGGGTGAAATGTGATACGACTGAACAAAATGTAATTGTGCCCATATGTTAAGAAATACTGCTTTTATATATTTATATTTTTATATAATTATGGAAACTCACAAATTGAATTCAGATATGTCTTTGCTAAGTCACAAATGAAGTGTTTTTTTGCCAAATTTGGAGTATGGAAAAGGAATATTTCTTAATTTGGAATGATAAGAATTTAAATTGATTTTCAGAATTTGGTTTTGAAATTTTTTATTAGTGTTCTCTTACTGTTATGTGAAAATCAATAGTAAATAGTTCTAATTATAGGTCTACACTTACCTATTTCCGTTTAAACTATGGAAGGGCAGAACTTCAGTTTTCTTCAATGCCTTTGGCTACCACCATTTTAGAGAGAGACAATCTTAAATTCTTGCTGGGCAGGAAAATTTTTTTTGGCATGTTATACAAAGTAACAAAATTATTTAAAGGAAGTTACGAATGCTAATCATTGCAACAGTCAGGGTAAAATAGCTAATCTTATCAGAAATGGTTATGAATTTTGTATCTTAAAATCTGGATTTTTATTTGTTTTTGTTTTTACTGCCAAACACATTATTTAATGCTTTGAGAATGATTTCCTGAAAGTCCTTAGGATTTTTCTTCTCTGAGAATTCTTTAAGTGTTTGACTGATTTAAGACTTTGAGTCAGTAACTTTAACCTTTCTCAGCCTCAGTTTCCTCATCTGTAAAATTAAGGGGTTTGACTAAATAATCTTCAAGTTCCTTTTTAGCTCTATAATGTTGTGTTATTTATAATTGGTTTTTATAAATGCAATTTTCATTATAGATTTAAAGCAGAAATCCAATCTGTATAGCAGTGGTCCTCAAACTTTTAAAATAGGAGGCCAGTTCACTGTCCTCAGACTGTTAGAGGGCCGTACTATAGTAAAAACAAAAGCTCACACTCTGGCTCCGCCCCTTAGCCCATTTGCCATAACCTGGTGGGCTGCATCTGGCCTGAAGGCTGTAGTTTGAGAACCCCTGTTGTATAGTTTTCTTGGTACATAACTGTAGTAGGAAGCATCAATAGATTTTTAATCCTATTTGAAAGTGACACCTAGTGAATTTCATCCATTGTTTGTGGATTTGAAGATAACTTGTGCTGCCTTGTGGGCCCAGATTACTGTGACAACTCAGAGTATCCCTTTTAAGGAAAGGACTAGCTAGATTTATCTTTTTTATCTTTGTATTCTCAGTGCTTTTCACTAGAAAAAGTAAAAACATTAAATTGAATTGAATTCAATGAACTGAGAATCTAGGAACATCATCCTCAGTAGTCAGTTTATTCGGAAAATTACCCAGATGTTGATTTCTAAGTTCCCTTTGTTTTGATGATACTATTTTCCATGCAGATTTGGTGCTTTAGACAGTAATGCAATAGCATTGAGAATACTATAAGCCTCTATATTCTCTATCACTATACATTCACAATTAAAAGAAAAAAAAAACCAATTGCACTTAATGTTTTTGATGAATCAATCAACATTATTAATTTCATTAAATCTTTACACATCATTCTGTGATGAAATGGGAAATGAGCATGTGTGAGACAATGCAACCCTTGATCAAAAATGACTACTCGGAGATCTCTCAAAGTGAAAATTAGTTTTATTGGAATTTCAGGAGAAGTAGGTGGTCAGTGTCCTGAGTGGTCAGAGAAAGGAGGCCAATTTTACAGAGGCTAATCAGCGGTTTAAATGGTCAAGAAAAAAAAGATTATAGAAACTATTCCTCCACCCATCTTTTGTTAATCCTCCTAAAATCATTGGCAAACTCAATCTTTATTCCTTTATTTGTCTTTGAAATACAGGTGAGCTTTTTTTTGGTTAAGCAATAAATGTTTCAAAATATTATTAAGAAAAGGAGGTCTATTCTGTTTCAAAGGTTAATAATCAATTTCTAAGAAGATTTATTTAGAGGTAAGTAATTGATTAAGCCAGAAGGATTAAAAGGTTTCCTAGATTACTTGAGCTAATAACTAAGGAGATTTGGTCTATTTTACTTCAGATAAGTAATCAACAAATAGCCAGGTTGGAGACTTCTCATATCTCCAGGCCATTAAATAATTAGGTTCTTCTCTAAGCAGTTGAGTAAAGGGCAGGGGGTTACCTTAGGTATTTTCTCCTGGAAAAGTAAATCTTTGCTCTTCTTCCCAGAGCCTAATAATTAAGCAGACCCTTGGTGCTAAGTCTTGAATTACCCAAAGTTATTATTCCGAGAAATCCTCAGTTTCTTGTTTCATTCAAGCATAAAGCTCTTCTTTTATATATGAAAGAAAAAGCACTTGGGGAATTGAGTAGTGAACTTTTTATGAAACATCATACTGACAAACAGGTTTTGGGAAGATATTCTGTCCCTTCAAGGAAAATAACTGACAGTATTTGTTGCCAATGATAAAATTTGAGCTTTGAAGTGGAATTTCAAATTTTGGAAAAATCTGTGTGATCATGAGCTCGACAGCTTCCCAAAACTTGAAAGATTTTTTTTTTTTAAATGAGAAAAATCAGGAAAAAAGTCACAGATCAATGGACACTAATGGATGTGTGTGTATATGTATATATGTATATATCATTTTTCCAGTGATTAAGGCATGATGTTACAAAATCACACATGAGTAAAAGATGCATTCAGAGCTTGGGAGATCAATGCATGTTTAATGTAATAGCTTATGAAAGTTCATATATATAATTTTGAAATTATCACTTGTATTTTTATGTAATTTGAAGGAATAAATATCCATAATTATCAGGAAAGGCTATTTAAATACTTTTCCATTTTCCTATGATATAATTTGTGTGAAGCCAGTTTTTTTCATATTATTTAACCAAAACAATATATAAAAACAGTTTGGATTAAAATGAGAGATAAAAATCCATCAGCCTTTTACTAAGCCAGAGATTAAAGAGATTTGCAAATATATAAAAAATTGCCATTCTTCTTAGGTAAATTTTTTTGTTTTGGAAAAGTTATTTTAGGTAAAAATGTTTTTGTTGTTGATGTATAATAAGTTTTTGTTATTTTAAATAAACTAATATAAATGTCATTGGATAAATCCCACATAAAAGCTCATTAGGATTCTCAATTTATGAAAGTGCAAAGGGTTTTAGAGACCAAAAAGTTTGAGAATTTCTTCCCTATATAATAGTTTTCCAACCAAATCCTTATTAAAGAAAGAGGAAAAGGATTCAGAGAGCAAAGGATTATAGGGATATGTGTGCTTCTGAAATGTGGGGAAAAACACTCATTAATATTTTCTTGGAGTGTTTGATCCTAAAAGGAAGAGTTTAAAAATAGAATCTTTATGCCATAAAGGCCTTTTAAAATAATCCGCCAGGTGAAATAAATGGCTAACATCTGTTGTCTCATCAGTAACTGTTTTAGCTAGTCTGCTGCATATTAATTATTTAGGAATTTCTTAATGATGGCAAATATATTGCTAGGGATCTCTGAATATATAATAGGGGCAAGCACGCTACCTGTTTTTTAGAGGCATTTTGAGATCACTTCTTTATTTCATAGGGATTACTAAGAGCTTAAATTTGTTTGAATCTGTTAAAGACTATGAAAGATTGAGTCACATCCTGAGCAATTTGTAGTAGAAGGGGAAACTGTCTCAGAATTAGTTGAAGATAGAGATTTTGAGTGTATGGCTTCTGACTTCAAAGCAAAAGGAAAGATGAACTTGGGTGAAGAAAAAAAAGAGCTATTGAGAGGAATTATTGACTTTAGAAGGAAGCCTATTGTGTCTGCTTGTTTGCTTTGACTCATTTATATACTCTCAAAAGTTTGACTTAGGAGGTCCATCAGACTTTACTGGAATCCTTCCTCGATTTTACTTGGCATCTGGAGAGTACTTATGGAACACTTTTGTTATTTGGGGGTTATCTGTAAAGAGCTGATAATTGAAGTTATGAAAGTATAAAAATGAAAGTAAAAAACAGGGCCTTGAGCAGTGCTCACAATTAGACAGTAAAGGTAGAACAGTAGCCTCAGAAGGTCATGGAGGAGTGATAGTTCTCCATAGTATGTGCATGAGTTTAAATGGTTTAACAATGCAGTCATTGTATAGAATTCTTAGTTGATCAAAACTGGATTATAACTAATCTTTTGGCTACCCTTATAGAGGGCTGGAACTCTAGAGAAGTATACTTGAAACAAGGTGTTAACTCAGTGGAATTGATGAGATAATGGTTCTCTAGTTCATATATATACTTAGTACTTAGTATGGTGATGTAATGGTTCTCTAAGTTCACACATTATCTGTATGCTATAATGATGTAATTACAATAAGGTAGGTAAGGGCTAAGAAGGACTAGAAGATAGACATTCCATCTTTGATTCTCAGCCTTGTGATAACTGTCCTGCCTTTATTACTTTTCCACTAAGACCAAGGACTCAGGCTGCCCAAAGACCTCTAGAAAGCTAGCCCAAACATTACATACTCTGTTACAATAAGGCTGCTTTCCCTACTCCTTAATGAAAAATTGGGAGCATCTAGCAAGTGGCATAAAAGATATGAAATGTAAAAAAAAAAAATGTGAAATAAAATATCAATGGAGATAAATTGCTTGGCAAGTCTTTAAGATGTTATATGTGTATGTGTGAACATCAATCATCAAGGACACATGCTATTTGAAAAGGAGACTGGTTGTGTGATCATGGAAATGTTTAAAATAAAAACTATATCTTTTATCACATTATGTAGATTTATTAAGGAGGATTTGTAGAGGAATCGCTAATCATTATTTATTTATTTATTTTGTGGCAGGATAAATTTAATGCAATGGGTAATTCTGTGCAGAACTGATGTGAGCAAAACTGGTGGAGATAGATCATGTTTTTTGTTTGTTTTTTGGTGTGTATTCATATCTCCTGCTTTGAATACTTACTTTTCTTTTTCTTTTTTTAAAAAAAAATAATAATAGCTTTTTCTTTTTCTTTTTTAAAAATCTTTTTTTTTCTTTTGTGAGGCAGTTGGGGGTTAATTATATATATTAATATAACAAAATATTATAACAGTAATGAATTTAAAGATTGAAATTTGAGAGTGATATGAGAGAATACAGAATGAAAAAAGTTATAAAACTATACACCATTTCAGCAATGTAAGGATAACACTTAAAGGCAACAAAATTCACTTTGAAGAGATGCTATTAAATTTGCAGATGGCTAAAAACTAGGAGAGATCTCTAACCCATTGTATAACTTGATCTAGAAAGTTGGAATAAATTTTAAAAATAAAATTTTTTAGAGATAAATGTAAAATCTTAACATTGGGTTTATAAGGAATTAATGATTACTATCAGTCTGAAAAAGATATGGGGGTTTTAGTATACAAGTTTAATATGAATTTGGAGATATGAATGTCCTGCAACTAACATACCAGTCTATGTGACTTTGGTCACTGAATCTGGTGATTCTGAAATGCACACAGCATCATACAGAGGTGGGATCTTCCTTTGGTAAACCCAGCAGAGATTCAGATGGATGGGGATCATTTTTAGGAATTTCCCCAGGCCAGGTGGTCCACCCTACACAAAGATCAGAGGACACATTTCTATTATATCAGATTCATGTTATGAAAAATTTCGTTATAATTATTGTTCAAAAGTAGAATAACTCCTACCTGGAGAAGTGGTGCATTTCTTTCCTTGGTGGTTTTCAAGCAAGTTTTGTTTAAAAAAAAAAAACAAATTTATTAAATGTCTACTGTGTGCCAAGTACGGTGGTAATACTAAATGTGGTAATACAAAGAAAAGCCAAAAGAAAAAAAAAAAAGATATGGGCGTTGGGAAGAGATTCTTGTAGTAGTTAGGCTTTTAGTTAAGGCCATAAGGAAGGCAGGGAAACCAGGATAAAGAAGTTAAGGGGTGAGAGGAAGGTTCTGGGGGAAAATTTTAGGGATGGAGGCAAAAACCATGAAAATGCAAGGAATTTAGATATAAAGTATAATGTAAAGGACAGCAAGAAGAGCAGTGTCATAAAGAATATGTGCAGGGAAGTAAGATGTAAGAAAATTGGGAAAAAAAGCAGAAGACAAATTATAAGTAATGAGGTCTAGAATTGGGATATCTAAATGAAATTAGGGTTTAATTGAAGCCTAATGGCAGGATTGGGGTACAGGGAGTCAAATAGAGCTCCCCTGCAATTCCTTTGGATTTGGCGCAAGGATATGGAGTTAAATGATGTCTGGGTGGCGGCGCAAGAGTCCTCTGTAAAGGAATTTACAGACCTGAAAACCTAGATTGATAAAAGAGGTTTATTATGGGGTTTGGAAATAAGGTTAAAGTCTAGTTAGTAAAGTTGAAGGTAGAGATAAGAGGGCACCAGAAACAGTGTTCCAGTGGGCAGAGATCCTTGGCATGCCAGGCGTAAGGCTGGCATGTTTGGAACCTCTGTAAAGAGAGGACTCCAGCTTGGTTCTTTTATAATGAGAGATTTAGCTAATGGGGCCTGTGGGTGGAGTTCCAAGTTGGGTGGGGATTGTGAGAGTCCTGATATCTGCAATTAGAATTCAAAGGGATGCTCTTGACCAGTATTTGTGAATCAAAGGTCCTAGCTTCTTGAATTCATAATGCATCTGCTAGGAGGGGTTGGAAATTAGAAAGGAATACATGAATCTGAAAGGACTAGTTTCTTAAAGGAATCACTACCCACATCAATAAGGACTTTTAAAAACCAAAAAAAGAATTTTATATTTGATCCTGGAAATAATAGAAAATACCACAGGAATATATTGACTTGGCTTGGGGATTGGTAACATGGTCATCTTTGTGCTTTAAGTAGATTAGTGGAGAATAAATTGGAGTGGGAATTGGTTTGAGGCAGGAATACCAATTGAAGATTTTTACTTGAATTTAGGCATGAGGTCAAGAGGGCTCTTACCAGATTGGTGCCAGTTTCAGAAATGGGAAGAGGGCATATGAGAGAAGTTACCAAAGTAAAATTGACAGGACTTGGCAAGTGGATTAATGGGTGAGTGAGGAGTAGAGAATGAATCTAGGTGGCTGGGAGGTTGATGGTACTCTTGATAATAAACCATAAGTTAGGAAGGAGGGAGGATTTGTTGTGAGCCTGGATAATGTTTCATTTTAGATGTGATAAGTTTGAAGTTGATAAGTTTGAAGGAGAGATTGAAGATTGATGAGAGAATGAGAATGATGGAGAGGCAATTTTCTGGAGAGGATAGAAAGAAAAAGGATCAATTGCACAGTTAGAGGAATTTTCCCTGCCAAGAAGGAACATTTCTTTAGGTGAAGTAGGGATAAAGGAGATAATGTCAGAAGGCATCTGAGTCTTGTGAGAGGAGAAAATGAGGAGAAGAGAGAGTTCTTGGCAAATGGTCTCAGTTTTTCCAGTGAAATATAAGGTATGATACTCAGTTAAAGTATGGCAAGCATGAAAGTATGGGTGGGGTGGGGGAGGGGAAGAATGAAAAATTTTGGAAAAGCTAATGCAATGAGTTAAGTAATGAATCGGAGAGTTATAAAAGTATTGCATTGCAGCAATGAGGACTGAATTGAGATTAACAAATTTGTACTGGACCCAGAAAACACAGTTTCATTATTTTCCTCAGTTTTGTCTAACAGACTGTGAGGAGAATGGAAGGCCCACAGTGGTGTGATCAATGATAGTTTAAGAAACAAAGAATTCAAATGAAGAGAACATTATAGGGTTGAATTACTTAATTACTTGGTATTGTCATAATGGGAATTTTTTTCCCCAGTTTTGAGTTAAGTTAGATATCTGGTGAGCTCTCTTCTAATTATAAAATACTGGTATTTCTTTTCTAACCCAATAGATGTACTCTCACTCAAAATCATTATCAAATGGGGTTTAGGAAGATTATACTTCAGGTTGTGGCTGTTATTCAGTAGCACATAGACATTTATTTATTAAGTGCTTACTAAGTACTATTGATACAAAGACAAAAGTGAAAGTGGATTTAAGAATTTACCTTACAGAGAGGCAATCATGTATACTTACAAGTGTAATTATGTGCATAGGAAATATGAAATAGTATATACAAAATAGTTTTGGTAGAAAGTATATTAGCAGCTAGAGGGAACTAAGTACTTCATGCAGAAAGTGGTACTTGATCTAAATCTTGAAGGAAACCAGCATTTTCAGTGATGGTGGGAAGAGAGAACATTCTCCTCCAGAGGGAGAACTCAGTTCCCATCTGGTTTAAGGAAAGGGGATAACTTATGGCTTGGAGGAATAGGGAATATTAGAACATTAAAGCTAGACCATGAAAAAATTAAATGAATACTTTGACCATGACTATGTACAAAGGTATTGTGCTAAAGTATTTGGGATACAAAAATGGGATATAAAACTCCAAGTGGGGAAAGACTGAATCTGAGACCTCAGGAGTGTGGGCATTTCTTTCACAAGTGTACTCAACCCATCTCTGATGCTCATATTTGTAAGTAGTTGACCATATATTTTCATGATTATTACAAAGGCATGTGAAATAATGAGTGCAAGGAAAATAAAAGAAATGCAAAAAAAGAGACCCAAGTGAAGAGCTATGAGAAACTTAGTGGTAATATTTAAAATAGTATAGTGCTAGTGTTTGAGGCAGAATAAATCGCTTATGAGGTTGTTAAGTCCAAGCTAGCTCCCTGGAGGCCTCAGGATCAGCCAGAATCAGGATAAATTAAAGTCCTTGGTCTTTAGAGGGAGAAGTGAAAGAGACAGGCAAACTGCCATGAGGCTAGCCATCAACTCTCCCTGTCCTTTATAAAGTGAGTTCTCACCTCGCTCATCCCACTCTCTACTCCTTGCCTACAATTATCTTAACATCAAACATTGAGCCAGCACCAATGGTGAGAAGAGCCATTTTGCCAAACATATGCTAATAGACTCATTGCCTCATACAGAATAGATAATTAGCCTTAAGTGCTCGGTTGTCTGATTCAAGTACACCTTTTCATAATTTCAGCCCTTTACCTCTCCTGCTTTCTTTTGTTTTAGAACACAAGTGATCATGCCATCCCTGACTTCTCAGGGAAGTGAGAACCCCAAAAAGGAGGTGATCATGCTGGCTTCCCCCCCCCCCCCGACTTCTCAGGAAGGGAGATGAAAACCACCAAAGGGAAGTGAGGAGTCAAGCCAGATATTGTTAGTGGTTTCTGGGCTTAAGGGTCTTACTAGAAACAGGTATACACAAACCCATCAGCATGGGAGGTATTAATTACACAAGCACATAGCAATAAAGCACAGGCTATTAGTGATGACTCTCCCCACAGCCGGTGCAGGCTCAATGTGATGTAACAAACATGAATTGTACATGCAAGTAGTGATATAACAAACAATATAAATCAACATGGTCTTGTAAAAGATTTCTAAAGTACTAAAAGGAGGGTATGTAAATAACAATCACACATATGCGTCCTTCAGCAGCCAAGAGATAGTCCCAAACCAGTCTATTATTCATTATTTCATGTGTCAGGGAATCCAATGATCCCTGCAAGTTTTTGAAGTCCTGCAACAGTCTTTTAATGTGTTAGGGAATCTAATGATTCCTGCAGAATTTGAAGTCTTGCAACAGTCTTATCATGTCTCAGAGAATCCAATGGTTCCTGAGGATTTTGAAGTCCTGGATCAGTCTCATTAACAATTTTTGATGTCCATAAGTCAAATGCCATAACTACCAGGCTCTTTCAGTGGTGGGCACAGTCAGCGATGGAACCACGCGATGTTTTTTGAGTCTTCTCCTTCATTTCAAGTGTCCGCTCCATCTTGACACCTATCTGATTCCTTCTCCATCTGTGGAAATACAAGCAAAATCCTCTCCTCCAAATAGTTAACCTATTTGGTCTCTTCCATTCACCACTTTCTAGATCTTTCCACATCACCTGGCAATTATGTAAAGATAGTGGAGCTGCTCACACTGGACACTGAAACGGTGGGTTATAAAACCTGTCTGACAGAGCCAGTGCATCTTTGTCAAAAATCAAGAAGTTAATAGTATAAAGAGCTAAATTTAAAAGTTCTCTACATTTCCTGTGGCTTCCCTTTTCTTTTGTTTTTGGAGGAGCGTCTTAATGTCTCTGTTTCTCTTCTCTACTATTGCCTGTCCTTGAGGATTAAAAGGTATGCCAGTGGTGTGTAAAATCTTATACTATGCACAAAAGTGTGCAAAATGTTTAGAAGTGTATTCAGGTCCATTGTCTGTTTTTATTGGTTGTGGCACACCCATAATTGGAAATGCTTGTATAAGGAATTCAGTGACCACTAGGGCTATCTCTTTTGCTGTTGGGCATTGCAAAAGTGAATCCTGAAAAGGTGCCTACCACAACATGGATAAAAGACAAGACGACCAAAAGATTTATAATGGGTCACATTCATTTGCCAAATTTCATTAGGCCTCAAACTAAGAAGGTTCTTTACTGGAGGGAGCATAGGAGCATGGAAAGGAAGGCAAGCTGTACAGGCTTTTACTATGCTCCTAGCTTCCTCTCTTGTTATTCCAAATTGTAAATGTAAAGCTTAAGCAGCCTGATGATATTTAGAATGAGAGTCTTGGGCTGCCTGAAATAAAGGAGTATTGGCCAACATAGTTAGAAGGGTATCCGCTTTTGAATTTACATCAAAAATAGGACCTGGAAATCCACTATGAGAGTGAACATGCAAGATATAAATCTTACCTGGATGCTTTCTCATTTGCTCTTGAAGTTCCTTAAAGAGCTGATATGTATTGGAAGCTGCAAATTTTATTTGGGCTGTGGCAATTCTTTGTACTACACCTACTGAATAGGCCAAATCTGATATTATAGTTATATCTCCTGGTTAATGAGTAAGAGCTAGAATGATTGCATACAATTCATTCTGCTGAGTGGACTGAAAAGGAGTAGTTCTGACTATTCTCTTTATAGTTAAGTCACGAGAGTATATAGCACAAATATTATGTTTGGATGCATCTGTAAAGATAGTTTGTCCTTTAAGAGGAACTTTAGAAACCTTTTCTTCAAGAATCCATTGCCAGTTATGTAATAGTCTGGTTATGTTTAATGGAGACCCATGTGTAAAATTTGGAGCCATGGCCAATAAAATTTGCCACTCTAGGATGGTTTCACAGCATATATTAATTTGTGCATTAGTATAAAAGGCGTATATCTCATCAGGTCTTATCCCAGATAATTGTACTGCTCACTTAATAGCCTTTAATAGCAACACTGGGTAAGGAGTAAGACTTTGTTCTTGTTGTTCTGGGAGGTTCACCCACTCTGTCGTATTGTGTCCTTGATGAAGGACTGCTGTGGATGACTGTTTTGTAGCAAAAACTGATATTTCCAAGGGTTTTTGAGTGACTCTTTCAACCACATTGCATAAAGCCAGTTTAACTTCTCTCAAAGGCTCTTGAGCTTCTTTTGTAAGCTGGCATGGTGTGTTTAAAGCACTGTCTCCCCTTAAAATGTCATACAATGGTTGTAATTGATAGGTAGTCAAGCCTAATACTAGATGCATCCATTGAATATCTCTTATCAATTTCTGAAAGTCATTAAAAGTGTTTTGCTTCTCTATTCTTAACGAAAGTTTTTGTACTGTAAGCACCTTAGGATATACTTCATATCCTAAATATTGAAGAAGGAGCTTGTCTTTGAATTTTTTCTGGAGCTATATGCAATTTGTAGTTCCTTAGTATTTCCATGGTCTTTTGTAGACATGCTTCTAATATTTGCTCTGACATGCACATTCCAATATATCATCCATGTAATGTAATAACATTATTTTTGGAAATGCTTTTATTACTGGAGTAAGAGCAGTAGCAATATACATTTGACACATAGTAGGGCTGTTTTTCATGCCCTGTGGCAAAACTGTCCATTCATATCTCATATCAAGCTCAGCTAAGTTAATTCTGGGCACTGAAAAGGCAAATCTTTTTCATATCCTCCTTATCTAGAGGGATAGAATAGAAACAATCCTTAATGTCTATAACCCAAAGGGGCCATTCTCTAGGCAATTGAGTAGGAGATGGAAGTCCAGGCTGAAGAGTTCCCATAGTTTCGATCTGTTCATTTACTTTTCTTAAATCAGTCAGCATCCTCCATTTTCCAGATTTCTTGTTTACAACAAATATTGGGGAAGTCTATGGACTTAGAGAAGGTTGTAAGTGTTCTTGGTCAAGTTACTCCTGTACTACATCTAATAAAGTCTGACTTTTATCTTTGACTAAAGGCTACTGTTCTATCCACACTGGTGTATCAGTTTTCCATTTAATAGGAACAGGTGAAAATGTTGGCAAGCCTTCAACTTTAATGTTCTCTGTTTTGGTTTTCTTTGAGTCTCTGGGAGATGGAAGTCCAGGCTGAAGAGTTCCCATAGTTTCGATCTGTTCATTTACTTTTCTTAAATCAGTCAGCATCCTCCATTTTCCAGATTTCTTGTTTACAACAAATATTGGGGAAGTCTAAGGACTTAGAGAAGGTTGTAAGTGTTCTTGGTCAAGTTACTCCTGTACTACATCTAATAAAGTCTGACTTTTATCTTTGACTAAAGGCTACTGTTCTATCCACACTGGTGTATCAGTTTTCCATTTAATAGGAACAGGTGAAAATGTTGGCAAGCCTTCAACTTTAATGTTCTCTGTTTTGGTTTTCTTTGAGTCTCTGGGAGCAGTTTTTGTTTCAGTTCAGTAATCACCACAAATGCAGCCAGGTGTTAAAGTCCAAATCCTTTATTGTCTCCTTTGAAGTCTTGTCTCCTTTCCTGGGTCCCGGTTAGCTTTCTTAGCTCTCTCCTTGGTTTGGAGAGCTTGATCTCCTGCCTTTTTTTTTTTTTTGCCCTCTGAATCTCTTCAAATGAATCCTGGCTAAGGCTCCTAGCTTATATGCTCTAAACTGAGTACAAACCAATCATTATATCACTAGGAAACCATTATTTGTTGTAGGATTAAATCAGTCATACTGAACCATGCTAAACCATTGTCTCCTCAATTCTACTTAGTACCTTGTAAGCATCCTTTGTTTCAGGTTCAGATTTCTAACCCATTACTGTAAGTATTATTTAAATGTGCTGGCACAGTGTAACAGGAGGTTTGAGTGGCCCGGGAGTAATTTTTTGTGGCTAGGACTGCCCCATGGGTAGGGCTTTTGTCATATTGAGAGAGCTTCATTGCAGGAGATGGCTCCCTTACTGATTGGCTGTGTGTATGACCTCATAGACCCTTTTAAGGCCCACTGCAAGTAGTAGGTCATTCTCTTTATCTTGGGGTAGCTGAGCTGAGTGGATGGATAACCAGAGAGTTAAGGAGCTTGATAGTGAACATATGGGTCTCCCATCCAGGTGTTCACTAGGGAGTTAACAAGTCAGGGCATTATGTGAGCAAGCATAATAAAGGCTTTAACTTTGCACATGGCTGTTCTTGATTGTGCTATCAGTTATTAAACTATGTTTCAAGAGATCATAGCCAGAGAACTCTAAAGGCCTCAGAGGAGGCAAGCGAGGTAGAATTAGTTGACACTGCAAAGGTCAGTAGCCAGAGATACTCTGATGCCCTGGGAATTAGGAGAGACTAGCAATGTGAAATATCGGGTAATAAAATGATATATTACACATAACATTCAACAGCAGCCCTGTCTAAAAACTGAAGTACTTATTTGTAATCCTAATTGTTGTAAAATGTCTCTTCCCCATAGATTGATGGGGATTTTTTCAACTATAAAAGGAGTAAAAACTCCTGTTTCACCTTCAGATATCCATCTCAAAGGGGTAGCAGTTGCTTCAGCTGCTACTGATCCTCCTGTGCCAGACATAGGTTTCTGTCTTAATCTTTGGCCAATGATTGTGCCACTTTGCACTTTTAATGACTGTACAATCTCCACCTGTGTCTATGAATCCTTCTAATGGTATGCCATTTATATAAATAGTGAGCATAGGACGGTCAGCTGTAACTGCTGCAGTCAAGAATATTCCTGGATTCTGTTACTTGAAGTCAGAATCTGGGTGACTATCACCAGATTCCCCTATTAGGAGTCTGTAACAGTAAACCTGATGCTACTACTTCTCCTGGTTGATAAGTCACACATTGTCTACCTGTATTAATAACTGGGATATTATCTGCACATTCCCGAGTTACCCACATCAGTGTATGGATGGACACTGTTTTGTAAGTACTGTCAGGAGGTGAAATGGTCAAATCTACTGTGCCTGGAGGCAAGGGATCCATAGTCTGGAGAGGAACAGATTTCACCTCTCCAGGGGGTATCTTAGTCCCAGCTGCATACAACTCTGTTCTCTTCAATTGTGATCCCTTTCTCCCATCAGGTTGCTTCTTGGCTGATTGGTCATGTCTGGGTACTGAACTTCTAAAGGCTCTATGGGTGTAGCATCGGCTGCCATCATGCCCCAAGTATTTTTTGCCTTGGGCCCTGGGGCTGGGTCTCTCATCCTATTTCCCTGAATCAGTCTACATTCTGATGCCCAATGGAGGCCTCTGTTGCATTTTGGACATGGGGTATTGGATCTTGTTCTCCCACCTTGTTTTCTCACTCTGCCTCTATGCCAACATTGAGCTTTCAGATGCCCTACTTTACCACATTGAAAGAATTGAAGAGTCTTTCTGGAAATCCCTTGCCAAAAGAGATCCTTTCCCATATTCAGATCTTGGAAAGTCTGCATTATAGCCGGGCAATAAAAAGTATTTGTGCCCACTGTGGCACAGCATCTTATGATCTCCTCTAAAGGAGCATCCTTGTGTAGTCCTAGTATAATTCTTTTACAAACCTCATTAGCACTTTCTTTAGCAAGTTGCCTTATCATAATTTCTGTTCCTGCATTTTCACCAATAGTTTGTATGACAGCTGTCTGCCAATGTCACACAAAATCAGCAAAAGTTCATTTGGCCCTATTTTCGTGAAGGCCTCTCCTCTGTCCTGTTTACCTGGGATAAAACCCCATGCTTTGATAGCAGCAGCAGCAGCAGCAATTTGCTCATATGCTGCTATGGGATAATTAATCTGTACTGAAATGTCTACATAAGAACCTACACCTGTTAGTTGGTTACAGGTAATTGGAGTATTAACTCCAGTTTGCCTATTTTGTTGGGCTTGTATCCTACAGAGCTCACTATATTCAGAAAGCCACAACAAGTTTTGTCCAGGTTCTAAACATGCCCTTGCTATAAATTTCCAGTCTCTAGGGGTTAAAATATCATAAGCCAAATTCTGTAATAACATCTTAACATAAGATGTGCATAAAGAGTGTAAGCCTTTTTCAGGTCTTTGACTATTTCTAGATCAAAAGGAGTGTATCTTCTACTCTCTTGACCTGAAGATTAACGCTGTTCAATTACTGGATACATTTCTATTCTCAAATCAGCTGTATTCTGCCCTTCCCTTTTGGCTTTAAGTAGTGCCTTTTGTAATCAAGTTATAGGAGGAGGTGATTGCTAGGTTTATCACTGGCCCTCCCACTCCTCCTCCTCTCTCCACCCAGGAAGGTGAGGTTGATGGGGGAGGGCCAACAGCCTGCTGGAGTAGGTGGAGTTGAAGCTGGACTGTGAGAGTGAGAATCACTAGGCCCTTCAAGTTCACTTAACTCCCCATGCCCTCTAGTGATATTTCCATTAATCTCTCCTTTCTCTTCCTCTTTCTCCAGATACTTCCTTATGTGGTTATTCTTAAAACTTTTCTTTTTTCTATAACTGGTGGGATTCTTTAAGGCCAATTGTATTAAGTTGTACATATAGAGTGTTTCCTTAGAAATTGAACCAGGACCTTTATCATTGTAATATTCACATAGTTGATTTCCTACTAGGTTCCAATTATTTGCCTCTATTTCTTCTTCCTTGAAGAACAAAAGGGATGTACATTCTGATGTATTCACAAGTCCATCAATTTGCTCTCAAGTTACAACCAAATCTTGCCTCTTTTATCATTTTGAGTATGCTTCCTGTAGATCTCCCTTGGGATTGGGGGTGGGGGAGAATCTTTTCCTAATATCTGCCCCATTTTAGCTAGAAAATGAGAGTTACTAGTTTAGCTCTTAACAAAATAAGTTCCATGTTTGTCTATTAAAATACTCACCCTATTTCCTGGTCACCTGGGACTTCTTCAGTGAAATTGGGATCCTTAGTCTCCATTGGGTGCCAAAATGTTAAGTCCAAGATAGCTCCCTGGAGGCCTCAGCATCAGCCAGAGTCAGGATAAATTAAAGTCCTTGGTCTTTAGGGGAAGAAGTGGAGAGAGGCAAACTACCAAGAGGCTAGCCACCTCCTGCAGAAAAGTGAGTTCTCCCCTCTGTCACCCCACCCTCTAATCCTTGCCTAGGATTATTTTAGCCAGCATTCAGCCGGCACCAATAGTGAGAAGAACCATTTTTCCAAACATGCTAATAAAGTCATTGTCTCATATGGAATAAGTATTAGCCTTAAGTGCTCAGTTGTCTGATTCAAGTACACCTTTTTATAGTTTCAGCCCTTTATATGAGATGATGGGAAATGGGCTGAGACGGATTTCTGGGAATAGCTGGTCTGTTGAGTTGGGCTATGAAGGAAGGGGAGAGATGGGTCACGGAGGAAGATGTAAGCTAAAGCATGGAAAAAAGATGGTTGAGATGAGGCAGAAGAGTAGGCCAATAAAGAGTAGTGATGTCAGATAAAGAAAGAAAAATAGACTGAAGCTGGCTTCAGTCTTCAGGAGCTTTGAATTCCAGGATTTTATTTTTTCCAGGAGTTTATATTTTATTTGTTATTTTTGTAATTTTTTATTTGTGTATGTATTATATGCACACACACATATATACATACTTGTGAATATATAGGTAATGATTTTACTAATCACCTTCATTTCTTGAGATCCTTTACTATCTAGAAGAGGCTGAACATTCCTTAAGGTAGGAGTATTGCTAATACTGAAAGAAACTTCCAATACTCCTACCTTGAGGAATGTTCAATTTTATCTCTTGTTCAGCTGGTTCTGATTCCCAGGTCAGTTCAGCCTAGTTTATTTGTAATAGTAATAATGTTATTTGTATTCTTGTAAACAATACTATTTGTAATATTTGAAATTTGTAATAACATATTTGTTAGTTAATATGCATGAGTGATACATTAGGACTGAATAACTACTGGAGATAACTAACTCAGACAGATTCTTTTCAACTCTCAGTTCTGAAAAACTACCTAGCCCAGGAATGACCTGATAAAACCACTATGTGATTATACTCCCTTCCTCCTTTCCTATGATTTTTGTCTTTATGATCCCTGCTTCCTTTGCTCATCCTGAGATTATACCGAACTGTGCTCATATGTATTTATGTCCTACTTAGGAGGAATAAATTCACAAATATCTGTTTGTCCTTCTTAGACTGAACTCTAGAAAAAAAGGTTGATGCTATGTAAATATAAATCTGCATTTTATAGGTAGGTATGTATATATGTGTGTGTGTGTGTGTGTGTGTGTGTGTGTGTGTGTGTAGCACAGAATGTCTTTCTTACCTGAATACTAAAAAATGTGTGTTATTAGAGTATGTAGTTGAGCTCCTGGATAGATGGTTTTTTTTTTTTTAGGTTGTTATCTTTATGACTGGACTTCTAAGAAGTTATTTTTTTCAGAGAAATAGTTAAGCATGAGTACTTTGCTGCTTCAGTTCTTATTTTATTTTTTCTTGGCCTTTGTAGACTGATATGTACTGTGGTCTGTATTGATTTTTTTAAAAGCATTCAGTACATTTTAGAAATTGTTACATGTACTTAAAAATAAAATGATTTGCCCCCTCTACATTTTTAAAAGAACATGTCTGTTTTTGAACTTAAAGTTTTTAAAATCATATGTTACATGACAAAATTATATGACAACTGATTTTGCTAAAGCGTGCTATTTTTCACCAAATTCTTAAAATGATGTTACTGATCATGCAGTATTAGCATGTTGAACTTAATGGTTTGTGATAATCAATTTGATAGTGAAAGAGAGCATGGAAGTTGCTGAGTTGGCCTGATGAGAAAAGAGAGGTCATTTTCCTCTATATCTCTCTTCCAATTTTAAAATTGGACTTCATTTCTTTTTCTTAAAAGACCAGTTTGCCCATATGTACTTCATTTTTCATATGGGGTAGTTATTGATGAACAGTCTTTGTATCTGGGGTGGATCATCCCTAGAATTGTTAACTGGCTGATAGCTAAGGGGTTCTTTTTGAATAAAAAAGATATTTAGCAAGGATTTCCTTTCATATTGAGATAAAAATCTTTTCTGTTGTATAAACAGTGAACTTCATTTGTTCTGAAGTTAAAAGCAACTAGGTGTAGTAAGCCTTTCTTCAACAATATAAATATGTGTTATTCCTAAATTTAGAGTAATATAATTTATCCTTAATCTCTTTTTTTCCCTTTCTGTCATTTAGGTCACAATGACATCTTGATCTAATCTGATTTTTTATTTGAAAAGACAAATAATACATTGAGTAAGATTTTTCTCCTAGGAAAATATTTTCTAAGTTTGGCTAAGGTTAAATTGCTTTGTAAATACTGCTTCTAAAAGATATTATTTCTTTTTAAGTTAAGCCAGTACTTCTTCCTTTGCCTTTTTTTTGTTCCCCAATTTGTTAGAGAGAATCTCTAGAATGGTGTTATTTCCTCAGGTATGTATATCTCTAGTATTAACTTTACATGGTTTTGAAGATCAAATGAGTTATATTTAAAGCACTTTGTAAAAAGCTAAGTGTCAATAGTAGAAGGGGTAACTGGAGTCTAAGTAGTTATGGTAAAATGTTGCTCTAGGAGAGTTAGACACAGTAATTTTAGAATTGCTTATTTTAGAAGCATAGCAAACTTCTGAATTGTTAATTTTATTAGTCTGAATAGACTTAAGGGCTTAGTTCCAATTGCACAACATATATAGAGGGATTACTAGGTGCTCCTCAGTGATGACTTCACTGCAAAAGGTTCCATTAAAAGGCATCGTGGTGTACTAAAAAAAAAAAAAAAAATGTAATACTGCTGAACTGAGAATCAGGAAGATATGAATTCAAGTACTGCCTCTAACAATTATTGTATTACTACATCACCCATGGAATGATGTCCAAAGTTACTGTCTCTACCTTTGTTTTTTCATTTGTATCTGTAGTATTTACCAAACATAGTACCAAATAGGCAAAATAAACAATATCAGCCCTCAAAAAGTTCATAATCTAAAGGGGGAAATAACATGGAAACAAATACATACAAAATAAGCTATATACAGGAATGTATATAGATGAGATGAAGAACTTACAAGGATGTGATTGCTTTTTCTTTATTTTATTTTCATTATTTCTGTATCTCCCTATGACCTACAATGTGTGCAGGTCTCTATTTACTTTAACCTGGCCCAGTTACAGACATATTTACTTAACCTAAACTGGTGGCATTTATCAATATTTGACATTATTTAGTCTATTAGTTTAAACATTGTCAGCTTAGTTACCTGCTGATTTATGGTTTCCTAAAAAGCAGTCATTTCGGGGAAACTGAAACATTCCATTTCCATCTCTTTTGGCAGCAAAGTCCCATTGGGAGGCCCCATGCTTCTTAATGCTTCTTAATTTATGGTGTAATCTCTTGTAATAAAATCTATAAAAACGGTGTGTATGCACTGACTCTTGAGCCCTCCTGCTATGAGTCCCGTTTGTCTCTTATGACCAGACTGCCCCGACACTCATGAGTTACTGTAATAAACAACCTTTTTTGCTTTCTACTTTGAATGAACTCTGAGTAGTCATTTTGAGTAGGGGTCTTTTACATCCCATACATAGGATAAATAGGAAATAATTAATAGAGGGAAGACACTGGAATTAAGAGAGGTTGGGAAATTTTCCTGTGAAAGATGGGATTTTAGTTGAGATATGACAGAAGCCAGATAAGTCAGAGCAAAGACAAGAAGCTTTCCATGCATGGGAAATAGAGAAAAGGCTAGGAGGTGGGAGATGGAATGTTATGTTCTTGGAACAGTCAAGAGTATGTTTTATTGGATCAAAGAGTTGTAATGGAGTGTAAGGTATAAAAAGATTATAATGCTAAGAGAGGATTCTGTTATGAAGGGCTTTGAATGCCAAACAGGTCATCATTTTGTATTTGGTCCTGGAAGCAATAGGAAGCCACTGGAGTTTATTGAGTAGGAAGATAACATAATCACACTTGCATTGAGGAAAATGACTTTGGTGGGCCAATAAAAGGGTAGAATGGAGTAGGAGGAGACTTGGGGCAGACAGACACAACCACACAAAGATTTTCATTCTGAAGGAGAATGAATAAGTACAGCCACTAAAACAATTTATATGATTACAACAATGTAAATGGAAAGAATAATCACAAAACCACAAAAGTGAATGCTTCAAAATTACAAAGAAACAGACATGGCTCAAAAGAGAATTCAGAAAATACCCCTTCTCTACTCTGTAGAGGCGGGAGATTTGTATGTATGGTACATATGGTAAATATGGCCCATATTTGTAGACTTTTTCTCAATGAATTGATCACTTTTTCTTATCCTTCTCTCTCTCTTTTTTTTTTTTTTTCTCCCTTTAAAGATTATATTTTATTTTATTTTTGTAATGGCTCTATGGATGAAGAGAGAAATTTTGGTTATGTTAAAAGATAAAAAATTATTTTCAAAAAGAAGCTTTTTTCATTACTGGCACTTAAAATATTAAATCTGAAAAGAATAAACACAGTGAGACCAAAGAAACAGAAATTTGATGTATTCATGGCTACGTAACTGCTGAATAGGGACATAAAGTAGCTTCAAAAGGTTGTCCCTTCTGTAACCTATTCTTACTGCAGAATTTCTATCTTTTCTTATAGGAAAGAGAAAGTGAAAGATTGTCCTTTCAAACCTTTTATATACAGGGTTTTGACTTGGGACTCTTTTAAAGAGGCTTTTCATCACCATTTAATAGATCAATAGGAACCAACCACCTAGGTTTATTCTGAAATGTACTCATGAATTTCTGAAAATTCTGGGAGTTATCTCAACCTGTATTGCTCTGAATTGGCAGCAGGAAGCATTTATTTTGTATCTCTTAATGACTAATAAACAGCAATTACTGTATTACTACAATCACTCATGGAATAATGTGCAAAGTTACGGTCTCTAAAGACTTGGCCTTCATTTGCCAGTCCCATTCATTCTGTTTAAAAAAAAAAAAAAAAATGCTTTCCCCCCCCAAAGCTTAGGTGCCTTCTAATTCTATAAGGTGTGATCTTCTTGATGATGGTAGTGAATGAATGAGAGCCTTTCTGCTTGGAGAGACACAAATTCAGAAGCAAAGCTAACCCCAGTCTATGGCAAAAAGAGGAGGTTTTATTTTATACTAAGAGGCTTTCCCTTTAGCAGACCTATTCTTTTTTTTTTTTTTTTTTTTTTATTATATATATATATATATATATATATATATATATATATATATATATATATATATATTATAATATTATCCCTTGTATTCATTTTTCCAAATTACCCCCCCTCCCTCTATTCCCTCCCCCCGACGACAGGCAATACCATGTGTTACAATATAGTCTAGGTACAATACATGTGTGCGAATATCATTTTCTTGTTGCACAATAAACATTAGAATCCGAAGGTACATGCAACCTGGGCAGACAGATATTAGTGCTAACAATTTACATTCACTTCCCAGTGTTTCTTCTCTGGGTGTAGCTACCCCTGTCCATCATTGATCAACTGGAAGTGAGTTGGCTCTTCTTTATGTTGAAGATTTCCACTTCCATCAGAATACATCCTCATACAGTATTGTTGTTGAAGTGTACAGTGATCTTCTGGTTCTGCTCATTTCACTCAGCATCAGTTGATTTAAGTCTCTCCAGGCCTCTCTCTATTCCTCCTGCTGGTCATTTCTTACAGAGCAATAATATTCCATAACCTTCATATACCACAATTTACCCAACCATTCTCCAATTGATGGACATCCATTGAACTTCCAGTTTCTAGCTACAACAAAAAGAGCTGCCACAAACATTTTGGCACATATATGTCTCTTTCCGCTCTTTAGTATTTCTTTGGGATATAATCCCAGTAGTAGCGCTGCTGGGTCAAAGGGTATGCACAGTTTGATAACTTTTTGGGCATAATTCCAGATTGCTCTCCAGAATGGCTGGATTCTTTCACAACTCCACCAGCAATGTATTAGTGTCCCAATTTCCCCACATCCCCTCCAACATTTGTCATTATTTGTTCCTGTCATCTTAGCCAATCTGACAGGTGTGTAGTGGTATCTCAGAGTGGTCTTAATTTGCATTTCTCTGATCAGTAGTGATTTGGAACACTCTTTCATGTGAGTGGATATAGTTTCAATTTCTTCCTCTGAGAATTGAGCAGACCTATTCTTAATGAAGAAATATTTTGCAAGGAATGATTAGCAAAAGATCTATTTTTTGAGTATATCTGAGGGCACTTTGAGTGGATAATCAGAGCAGGATTTCTCAATTGAATGAAAATTGCTTTGAAAATTTTAGAATTTCTTGATTGAGGATGTGACTTCCCAAGAAATCAAAGGGAGTTGATTTGCCCTTGATTGATACTGCTTTGTCTCACTCTGAGAGGATATGCCTTCCCTCTAGACTCCTTGGAGCCTGGCAGGGCCTGATCTCTCTTTTTTCAGATCAAAGGGGACATGGATTCAGTGATTATTTTACACAATTTTCACAGAGTTCACTCTCATCATCCTGAACTGACCTAATTGATAGTACTGAGTCTATCATTCATATTTTGTAATACCATACTGAGTTTATTCTAGTCTGGGGCAGATTTTGGAATTTTACAATTTAACAAAATAAATAGCTAAAAATAATTTTATTTAAACTGTTGTTGTATGTTAATACTGAAATTTTGGATGTGCATTGAAGTATTCAGAATTACAATTTGACTTCTTTTATTATAGACTTTTCATTAATTATTATTAACTTCTTTTATTATAAATCCTCTATGCAACTTCTTTAGGGAGGATATTGTGGCTTGAGACATTTTTTGAAGCAAAATGCTCAGAAGTTACTTTTGGTTGTGTTGTTTTATCATATTTCTCAGGAGAGTTTCACCTATGCATGGAGTTTAACTTTGAACTAACCTCAAGGTTCCCAATCTCTGGGATATAGGAAGTAGATGATATAGCATTACATGTTCTTGGAACTCTGCCTAATCACATGTGCCTTCCAGTATTGGATAAATGACTTAGTCTCAAATATTGAGTCTTTGAAAGAGCTGGAATCCCCAGACTTTATCTTGGTAAATATTTCCATTCATTTCCTATGAAATATGCTTCATAAATTTTCTTGATTAAAGTTCATTTTCCAATAGCAAGGGATTTTTTTCCCCTCTGAGCTCTGTAAATGATGTCAGGTTGTTGACAAAAATTGATGACAGAAATGATCGTTCTTCATCTTTTTGTTTTTAAAATCTAGAATCTTAAAGTTGGGGAAAATTTTAGGTGTCATCTAATCTAACTCCTTAATTTACAAATGCAGAAAGAAGCTCAAAGAGATTAAGGGACTTTACCAATCATCAGTTAGAAGTGTCCAAAGTAGTATTTTGATTGTTTTTATTATAGAAAAAATTTTCAATTTTTGGGAAGAGTTAAAACGTTTTAGAATCCAGAAGCTTTAGTGAAATTTTTACTATTTTTACTAACTTGAGTAATAATTCTGTGTCTTGAACTTGATTCTGACTTTCCACCTAATTGAAGTGAGGGTGCCATTGCTCTTTTTATTCCTAACCAACCAGAGTCTGGGAGATTAATCCTTTTATGTTAATTGGTAGATGTTGTCAATCCTAAATTGGTTGCATGTATTGTGTTTAAGAACTTTAAGATATTATCCTTCAATTTGGTGCTGAAAGGGCAGAAAAAAATTTTATATAAAGAAAACGAATTAAATCCTTGTAAAGGATATAAACACTTATCTCTTACATATGTGAAAAATTGTCTTTGGAAGGAATAAAAAAAATCTTAAATTTAGTTTAACTAAACTACTAAAAATCTTGTATAAAGAGAAAAATTCAGATAAATTATAGTTTAATTGCAAAAGTGATGGAAATGATCTTGTATATAAAGACTTGGATCATCTTACAAAGTATATAGACTTTTGCATATGTGAATGATTTACTGGTTTAGAAGAGTAGAGATTAAGTTTGGAAAAATACAGTTGCTATAAGGTATGGACTATTAATAGAGGACTTTTTTTTTTTTTACTATATTTATTTATTTATTGATAGTTTTTATTTACCAGATATATGCATGGGTAATTTTACAACATTAACAATTCCCAAAACCTTTGTTCCAATTTTTCCCCTCATTCCCCCTCTCCCCCCTAGATGGCAGGCTGATCAATACATGTTAAATATGTTAAAGTATAAATTAAATACAGTATATGTATAGATGGAGGACTTCTTTTAAGACTACAGAATAACAGGCTTCAATACATTATTCTCTGAGCTTACTGCATGTAACTTTTAAGATTTGTAAGATTCAAAAATTAGATGAAATATAATACAATGATAATTGGGATGATTAACAAAAGATTAGTTATTTCACATGTGAAGGCAGTGGAAATCAGAGCAGTTAGTTAGCAGACTTAAGCCATGAGGTTTCTGATTACAAGAGACTTAGTTTTAAAATTAGATAAGTTTCATTGTTACCAGTTGTTCTTTGAGTGCTTCATAGAGTTTGATAGATATGAACTCTTAGAAATCCATTTGCTCTCAGCTGCTGTGTTGGGTTTGAGGTGGAAAAACAGATTTTTCAACTGTTTTTATTTGTTTGATTTAAGTTGATTCAATGATAGAGAATCTTGATCTGTAAATAGCTGGTTAGACTAGAGAGCCAGCCTGATAGGACTGGCTTAAGGATATTGCTAACCAAATAATAGTACAACATATCTTCAATACCATTTTTGATTTGATAGTAAAAAAGGATGATTTGCCTACCTAGAAAGAAGTGAGAAACTAAAGAAAAACAATTAACAGAGGAATAGCTGTAGATGATAGAAAAATGACATTAAGACTTAGAGTTCAGAATTGAGTTACCAGAAGCACATGGACTTTCCCAACTCAAGTGCACATATGTACATGTGTGTTTGCTCTTTCCTACAGATACTGAGGGCATAGATAGGAGCTTGTGACTCATGTTTATGCATGGATTGTGACATAGGTTTAATTGTTGCGTTTTTCTTTAGTATATGAGATTAATATTTATTTTCCTGTATTAGAGAAATGTTTGTTTTTAAGATTTAAATCTTAGGGAGTAGTTGAGCTTGAGTAAATGGAAAAATACTAATAGAAATTCAAGTTGAAGTGGTTAATAGGTGGAGTATATTTTACTAATAACCAAGTTAACCCTAGCATCCTTAAGAGAGTTTGTGGTACATGTGTGGTAAAGGTCCTCTGGAAACCACTGTGGTGAAAGCAATGGGATGAAGTTAAACAGCTCAGATGTGAGGAGATGTCCACATTCTCTGTATGAGAATTGTGAGGCACTTCTTGCAAATTGAGATACCTCATATATACCCTTCATTTTAGAGTTCCATGACAGAGACAAGTCACACAAGTGTATATATCCAAGTATATACACATAACACCAGTGCTGAGGATAGAACTACAAGGACATTTTTCCTTCACCAAACTTCTTTTTAAATTTTACACTTTTAGCATATGTTTAGATCATTCAGACTTTGATCTCTTCCTTTCTGTACCTATTTTTAAAACATTTTACTTCTCACTATTTCTGCCAATGTGAGGATAAGGAAGAGATGAGCCAACTTGTTCTTCCCAATAACCTCCTAAGTCATCACTTTTGATGACTTTTTCTTCTGTATTCTGACTCATTGACTTGTTTGGAACATTTAATATAATTAAACAGCTACTCTCTTTAGAAACCTTCTGTTTTTGAATTTTATAATATACTATGCTGCCTTGGGTCTTCTTATATGTTATACCATTCCTTTGATCTCCTTTTGCTTAATTCACTTCCTTCTACTACATTTAAAATACATGAATGGCAATATTGTATAATGGAAATCTTTATCACAGAATCAAGAAAAGTCTGACTCCAAGGCTATGAATACTAACTCTAAAACTTATGTAGCTATGAGCAGGTCACTTAATCTATTTCTTTATTTGTAAAAAACAAACATAATGTTATCTGTTCTGCCTATCTTGTAGGATTGATGCAAGAATCAAATGAGATGATTTGTGTAAAACACTTTGTAAATCTTCAAATACTGTCTTAAGTGTCAGTAGTTTTTGAAAATAATAGTATTAAAACCCCACCCCAGTCCCTATACAAAGTTTGGTTGGCACTGAAAAATAATACTGGTGGATCAGTCAAATTGAACCAATTGGAGGCATTTAAATTATGTTATATGAAAGAAAGAGGATAGCAATTAGGAAAGTATTGGATTTTATTTTTACAAAAATAGAGGGGGCAATTAAAACAATATCAATTCTAGACTTTTATTTATTTTCCTTACTAAAAAATCTTTTATGAAACTGTTTTCTAGTCTTTCGCCCTGTTTTTTCTTCCTTCCCCATCCTCTTAGATGTCCAGAGCCCCAGAGCTTTTGGTTAGAGTTCCTACAGAAGACTTTTGGAGCATTTGAGGTTAGAAAGAGGTAGGTAAAAAACAAACATATCCTCACTATTCCTTGCTACAGGGCTAGCTACTGAGTTTGGAGTGTTAGAAGTCCTTGTCAAAGACAAGCTGGCTGAGTTTCATAGGTCTCAATAGATACTGGTTCCAGATTTCCATGTGCCACCCCTTCCCCAAAATATCAAGTGCCATTTAAACCATGCAGTTCCTTATTTGTTACTGATATTGCTCCCCAAATGTCAGGGGTGAGCTAGCTCATGCTCAGCCCTGAATAAGATGTTCGGGATAGTTTTCCCTCTCCTTTCCAAACTCATCATTCTCTCACCTAGAACTCCAGTTTCACCAATGTAAATTCCTCTGCTACTGATTATCAGTCCTGTTGTATATGTAACTTAACAATCATGTGGGAACTGTTGTTTACTTGCTTTTGAACCCTTGAAAAGGGTACAACCATGGGGAATTAAAAGCAAATTTAAACTGTATGTCCTAGAATTCCTGGTTCCAGATGGTTCATATATCTAGGAGGTAGCTAGAATTAGAGGAAAATGTTCATCCTCTTCATAGAAATTTCATTATACATTCTGTTCTAATTATTATATTCTATTTAATTGCCTATTGATTTGATGCTAAATGTTTACCACTATATGTTGTGTCCAGACAGTTCTATATGCTTCTGTTGAGAGCCAAAACTATCATATAACTAGGGCTTGCTGAAATTAAGCAAGTTCAGAAATGTAGGGGTGCATTGTTGGGTGGGATACAACAATGATTGGAAGCTAATTGCTAAGTTGTGGTAAGATTTTTCTACAGATGCAATCCCATCTTGACAATGAATGTCAACTGTTCCATAGAAAAAGACACTATTCCCCCATAGAGAAAGGCACAACTGATTGAAAAAAAGTTTCTGATTTTCACAACTTGTTCAACATTTCCGCTCAGCTGGCCATGCAAACAAAGCTGTGATCCTGTACTCAAGGTTACTTTCATTCACAATGTCAGCATTCTCATCCAAGTTCTCATTATCTCCTAACTGATTATCATGCTTCTAATCTCTTCTTTCTGAAAAACTAAATCATACATATTATTCTCCCTTCTTATAAAATTTCAGGGAAGCTCTAGTTATTTCTGTAGTTCTTCTGAACTCTTAGAGCACTTAATCTGCTATTGCTCACAGGCTATATTATTTTGTATTACTATTGTATGTGTCTGTTTATTGCCAGTCTTTCAGTCTTTGCAGAGTTGTATGATTTAATAATAAAGATAGTTCTGAAATTCTGAGCATCTTTTACATTTTTAGGATAATTATCTTTCCATTCCATATGCAATTTTCTTTCTAGTGGATCTTTTTATCATCTGAGGTATAAATGAATCATGAATCTCCCTTTCTATTTCCCTCTGAAACATTCAGGGCATATTAGCTGCTGGTTCTTATAAAAAAATTTTTTTTCTCAAACACTTTTTGATTAAGGTAAAACCATTTCTTGACTTCAGTGTAATTGTGGAGCCCAAAGTGCTTTCATTTTCAGTAACTGTCAATTAATGAACTAGATATGTATATGTAGACATATACACATATGTATATAGCAAATCCAATATGCTTACATTTTCTGCTTTCAAAAAGTTTGTATCTAAGAAGTTTAAGCACAGCCCTAATGCCAATATTTGTGTGATTTCTGGCAATACTGCTAGTTGAACAACATTGAACAAACTCAGAATCAGGTGTTAAGTATACTTGTTTGGTTGCCAAGAAAGGAGTGACAGATGTTTTATTCATTCATGAGAACACATACAATTGTAAATTCAAGCAAAGTATTATTTACACAGTTCCCTCCAAAGACACTTGGTCTTTTTTCCTCTGTAATCACTGCCTTCTTTAAGTTTGAACTGAGTGAAATAATTTATTCTTTGGGAAGCAGGGGGTACAAGTGTTTTCTAATTTTTTTCCTCCATAGGGTTGATATTTATCCTCTGAGTTCTAAATTTGTTTCTGATAAATAAAATTATTGTTGTCAAATATTCTATATTTCTTAGTGATTAGTTTCTGATACTTTATAATAAAATACATATTAAAAATACATATTGAAAAACTGTATTATGCCTCACAAATATCAGAAATTAGAGGATGGATCAAGTATTGGATAGATTAGCACTTCTATTCCTTTAAAACAAAATTTCTTGAAGTTACATATTTAATATTTCTTTTTTACAAAAATGCTTATGGAATTGGCACTTAAGTATAGAAAAAAAAAAAGAAAAAAGAAAATATAATTGGATTGACAAGTTTTTGTGAAAAGAAAAAATGTCCTATTAGAGAAAAGTGCATGCTATAAATTTAAACTTGAAATTTCAGTATAGCTATCATAATCTTCATTTTTCATTCACTTGTTGAATTCTTACTGCCTCCTGCTATATTACATCATACTTATTCATTTTATACCTTCATCATTAAAGGGAGGAAGGCATGTCTACATGGCAAAAATTCAGAAAATTGCTGTCATGTACACAGATTTGACAATATAAACTTATGTGCTATCCCTCAGTACTGAGCTAAAAAAAAAAAAAAAAAAAAAAGCTGAGATACTTGAGGCAGTGTGAGCTTAGAGGAGATAATCATTTGAAAGCACTTGACATAGGGACATAATAAGCACTTTATGGTGGTAGTTATTATTATTCCATTGTCCTAGTTAAGCTATTTCAATCTACAATTTTTAATGGATGAACTACAACATATCTAGAAGACAGTTATATTAGGATGATGAGAAGGTTCAGCACTGGGCCATCCACACAAAGATACTTTGAAGGAATTGGGTATATTTAACCTTGGGAATAAAAGAATTAGATGGGCTATTGATATTGTTTAGTTTTAGTAATGTCTGACTCTTTATGGCTTCATGGACATGGCATGCTTTCCAGGGGGGTTTCTTGGCAAAGATACTGGTGGGGTTTGCCATTTCATTCTCCAGTGGATTAAGGCAGAGGTTAAATGATTTTTCTAGGGCTACACAGCTAGTAAATTTAGTCTGAGGTCATATTTGAACTCCAGTTTTCCTGATTCTATCCACTAAGCTACTTAGCTATCTCAGATGAGATAATCTTAAAGTATTTGAAGGATTGTTACCAGGAAGAGTAATAAGACTTAGTTTTACTTGGGACATGGCAAAGAAAAGCACAGTGTCTTTTTTGATGCAGTATCAATGTGGTGAGTGGTCTTTTGCCAGCATTTCGAGAGTTAGGGAATTGATTCCAAAATTCTTCAGAGAGACCTTGAAAGTCTTGTATTGTTTCTTCTGACTACCATGTGAGTGCCTTCCTTGCATGAGTTCTCTGTAAAATAGTCTTTTAGGCAAACTTATATAATCAGTATAGTGGAGTGTTAGGATCCTTATGAGGTGCTAAGTCGGTACTTAACAATTCTCTAGTTCAGAGTTCACATCTTTAAAGGAGTTCAAACCAAAGGAGTTTGAAACAGACTATTACAGTGGAATTTCTGTATTTTCAGATAGGTTTATTTTTAGTCACTAAAAAGGATTGTTGTATGTCAAGCAACCTTGACATATATGTCTTTCTGATTGACTAGTTGTGCTGTTCTATTGTCTGGTGAAAAAGGAAAGCTCGAGCATATTTAATTGGTACATACAATGTTTACAGAATCCCTGTTCACAAAAGCATGTCTTTTTTTAAAAAAGGTTGTGAAGGAAATGATTCCTTCTTTTAATTCCACTCTTTTAATTGTATCTGGTTTGATGGAAGAACTTTTTTATACTTTGTAAAGGGTTCAAAAAATCTAAAAGTCATTTTTTATTTTGTCAAGATACCTTGTTTCTATTACTGCTATGAGACACATATTTAATATAAGTTCCTTGTTCATTTAGGTTCAGTGTTGGCATGAAATAAAATGGTTGTATGTCCTTGAACAGTTACAAAAGAAAGATAACTTAATCCTGACATAGCAAGGATATGCAATAAAGATGCCAGAACATTTAGCCTTTAAGGATGAAAGGTCTCCATATGGAAAATGTTATCAGGGCAAAATGTGGTGCCAGCTCTAGGGTATAGTCTTTGGTCATCTACTAGTGTAGATGGGACCTTTTATGACCCTAAAGTGCTTATGAGATCATTAGGAACACAGCCACTGGTCACCAGGAAGCTGAACCAAGAGGGACACAAATTGGGTCTCATAGAGAAGGTGCCAATTTGACTTTTCTCATCCAAAAGTTTTCTTTAGTGATGAAATCACAAATCTGAGCTTTATTCTTGTATCATCTCTCCCCCCAGAAATGAAAGACATGAGACTTAGACATGTTAAATAACTTGCCTGGGGTCAAGCAGCTATTAAATTCTGGAGCTGTGTTTCAACCCCAATTATCCTGATTTCAAGTCCAGTGACCTTTTGTAAGGTTCTTGTTGGTTTACTGGAGGTCTCTGGAGCAGCCTTCTTTTCAGTAGAGTAATCACTACAAGAATAGCCAGGTGTTAAAGTCCAAATCCTTTATTGTCTCTTTCAAAGTCTTGTGTCCTTTCCTGGGGCCCTGTTAGCTTTCTTAAAGTCCTTCGGGAGTCTTGGTTTCAGTGGAGAAGCTAAGGAGGAGAGCCTGCCACCACAGGATGTGAGATGGGATGAATGAATCTGTCTCTCAGTATCCCAGGAGAGCCACCAGGAACCTGACTGAAGATGGAATTGAATCTCTCTCCTAATGCCTAGAGAGCTTGAGCTCCTAGCTTATATGCTCTACACTGAGTATAAACCAATCGTTATATATCACTAGAAAACCTTTATTTGTTGTAAGATTAAATAAATCATACTGAACTTAGAGAACTATTAAGCACCATGCTAAACTAGATAACCATTGTCTCATCAATTCCACCAACTTAACATCTTGTAAGAATCCTTGTTTCAGAGTTCTGGCCCATAGCAATCTTTCCTTACACAAAGAAACCAAAAAGTCACCTTTAGGAACCTGTGAAAGTTGACCAAATTCTTGGAATTGACAATAACCATTAAGTTTCAAAAAAATGGAAAGTAATCAGAGGTACTACATTCCAGGGCAAAATAAAGCTCTATTTTGTCTTTTTTGGCTTTTGAATTACGGTAATAGTAAGGTGGTAGTTGTTAAGTTATTTCAGTCATGTCTGACTTTTCATGACTCTATTTAGGATTTTCCTGGCAAAGATACTAGTAGTTTGCTATTTCCTTCTGCAGTTCATTTTACAAATGAAGAACTGAGACAAACAGGGTTGAATGACTTGCTGATGGTCATATAGCTTATTAAGTGTCTGAAGCTAGATTTGAATTCAAGAAGATTAGTCTTCCTGACTTTAGATCTGGCATTGTGCCACCTAGCTGCTTTAATCATAAGAAAGATAGAAAATAAAAAAGTCCCAAGTTTTCAAAAGTTATATTAAATATTTGTCTCTGAAAGAGATTCATTAGCAGTTAAAAGAATAATCTTCAGCTTATTAGACAAATATTTTCGATGAGGGTTGTTTCAAATTCACTTGATTTTTAAAAAGTAAATTTAACTCAAGAAGTTGATTTTCATCTCCTAGATTTTTAACATGGCTTTTAAAAAAAAATAGCAACAATTAAAATTCAGAAGCTTGGGTATGCAGGCAATTGTGATGTGATTTTTAAAAAAAATTTTTTTTAATGAGTAAACAAGTAAAGAGGACTCTAATGATAGACGACTTTTATGGTGAAAGAGAAGAACAAATTTCAAACCCTGAGGAGATTAAAGGAAGATTGTCTCCAAGTGGTATAACCTGGTCCCCATCACACTAGGCTCTTCTAGAAGAAATTAATAAGGATCTTAAAAGAGAGCTAGGGAAAAAATGGGGAAAGGAAATGAAAACTTTTCAAGAGGGTTTGGAAAAGGAATATAACTCATTAAAAGATAGATTTGATAAAATGGAAAAAGAAAGCAACTCCTTAAAAAACAGAATTTGTGAAACAGAAAAAGACAATAACTCCTTAAAAAACAGAATTTGTGAAATGGAAAAAAATTCCATAGAACAAAACAACTCATTTAAAAATTTAACTGGACAAATATAAAAAGAAGTAAAAGAAAAAAAAGTAAATTGAGAAAATAATTCACTAAAATTCAGAATTGAACAAATGGAAATGAATGACTCCAGGAGACAAGAATCAGTTAAGCAAAACCAAAACAATAAAAAAATAGAAAAAAAAATTTAAAATACCTAATTGGGAAAACAACCAATCTGGAAAATATCTAAGAGAGGCAATCTAAGGATTATTGGACTCCCTGAAATATATGATGAAAAAAAGAGCCTAGACAATATCTTTCAGGAAATCATCAAAGAGAACTGTCCAGATATTACAGAAACAAAAGATAAAATGACCACTGAAATAATTCATCGAACACCTCCTGAAAAAGATCCCAAAATTAAAACCCCAAGGAATAACATGGCAAAATTTGAGAACTATGGAAACAAGGAAAAAATATTACAAGCAGCCAGAAAGAAACAATTCAAATACCAAGGAGCCACAAAAAGGATTACTCAGGACTTAGTAGCTTCTACTTTAAAGGATCAAAGGGCCTGGATTCTGATATTCTGAAAGGCAAAGGAACTTGGAATGCAGCTAAGAATAAATTACCCTCCTAAACTTTTCTTTTCTTTTCTTTTCTTTTTCCCTGAGGCTGGAGTTAAGTGACTTGCCCAGGATCACACAGCTAGGAAGTGTTAAGTGTCTGAGACCAGATTTGAACTCAGGTCCTCCTGAATTCAGGGCTGGTGCTTTATCCACTGTGCCACCTAGCTGCCCCCTAAACTTTTCTTTCAGGGAAAAAGATGGACATTCAATGAAACCGGTGAGTTCCATTTATTTTCAATGAAAAGACCAGAGCTAAACAAAAAATTTGATCTCCAAATATAGAATTCAAGAGAAGCATAAAAAAGTAAAAGAACTCTTGAGAACTGTATTTCTGTTATGGGTATACATAGAGAATATAATCTGGTTTTACTGTTATAATATTTAAAAAACAAAACAAACTAGAGGTGGAAAGGGGATTATACCAGGGGAAAAAAAAAGAGGAAAGTGGAGATAAAATGAAAGAAATTATATCTCAGGAAGAGGCAAAGAAAACCTATTGTAATTGAGGGGAAAAGGGAGGGTGATGAATATTGTGTGAATCTTACTTTCATCAGATTTGGCCCAAAGAAAGAATATTAGATATATTTTGTTTTACCGAGAAACAAAGGGAAAAAGGGAAGGAGTAGGCTAAATAGAAGGGAAAAGAGAAATAGTAGGGAAAAGGTATAAGAAAGGGGGAAGGTCTCTAAAAGGGAAGGACTGCTTGAAGCAAGTAGTGCTCATAAGTAAAATACTGGGGAGGAAGGAAAGAGAAAAGTATATTGGAGGTTAATAAGATGGCAAGAAATACAGAATTAGTAGTTTTAAGTGTAAATGTGAATGGAGTGAACTATCCCATAAAAAGTAAGTGGATAACAGACTGGATTAAAAGCCAGAATCCTACAATATGTTGTTTACAAGAAACACATTTAAAGCAGAATGATATATACAGAGTAAAGGTCAAAGACTGGAGCAGAATCTATTATGCCTTGGGTGAAGTAAAAAAAGCAGGGGTAGCCATCCTGATCTCAGATCAAGCAAAAGCATAACTTGATCTAATTAAAAGAGATAAGGAAGGATACTATCTTGCTAAAGGGTAGCATAGATAATGAAGCAATATGAATATTAAACATATATGCACCAAGTAGTGTAGCATCTAAATTCCTAAAGGAGAAGTTAAGAGAGTTGCAAGAAGATATTGAAAGTAAAACTATAATAGTGGGTAATCTCAACCTTGCTCTCTCAAAATTAGATAAATCAAACCACAAAACAAATAAGGAAGAAGTTAAAAAGGTAAATAGAATATTAGAGAAATTAGATAGGATAGTCTTTGGAGAAATTTAAATGGAGACAGAAAGAGTACACTTTTTTTCTCAGCAATTTATGTAACCTAAACAAAAATTGACCATATATTTGGACCTCAAAATCAAATGCAGAAAGGCAAAAAAAGTAAATACATTTTTTTTTCAGATCACGATGCAATAAAAATTATATTCAGTAAAAGGCCAGGGGAAAATAGACCAAAAGGAAATTGGAAACTAAATAATCTCATGTTAAAGAATGAAGGGTGAAATAGCAAATCATAGACACAATCAATAATTTCATCCAAGAGAATGACAAGAATAAGACAACATATCAAAATTTGTGGGATGCAGCCAAAGCGGTAATAAGGGGAAATTTTATATTTCTAGATGCTTACTTGCATAGAATAAAAGATCAATAAATTGGGCTTGCAACTAAAAAAGCTAGAAAAAGAACAAATAAAAAAAAAAAAACCCCAGTCAAATACCAAACTTGAAATTCTAAAAAGAAAAGAGATCAATAAAATTGAAAGTAAAAAGGTTATTGAATTAATAAATAAAACTAAGAGTTGGTTTTATGACAAAACCAACAAAATACATAAACCTTTAGTTAATTTGATTAGAAAAAGGAAAGAGAAAAATCAAATTGTTAGTCTCAAAAATGAAAATCCACCAATGAAGAGAAAATTAGAACAATTATTAGGAGTTACTTTGCCCAACTTTATGCCAGCAAATTTGACAACCTAAGTGAAATGGAGGAATACCTACAAAAATATAGATTGCCCAGTTTTAGGATTTTTACAAGATGCTAAGTCACTGGAATGGATATAATTATTTAATTTAGCATGGTTCAGAATGATTGATCTGATCCTATAAGGAGATGTTATGGGCCAGAACTTGAGACAAGGTAATGTACTTAGTTCATACCTTTGAAGGAGTTCACTCATTTGTTCATACATTAGACTTCACACCTTTAGAGAGCATATATAAGGAGGGAAGGAAAAACCTGCTCATGGACTTTGAGATTCACAACTAGGATTGACTTCTGGGGGATTCACAAGCTCACCCACAAGCCCATTCTGGGAGGAGATTCAGAGTCAAGATTCATTCCTACTTCTACCTTTGTGCTGGCTGGAGACATTCAGACAACAGCTCTCAGGAACCAAGGAGAGAGGAAGGCCTCCAGAAAACTAGCTGAGCCCCAAGTAAATGAGATAAGATTTTGGAAGAGACAATAAAGATTTGGACTTTAACTCCTGGCTGCATCTGAGGTGATTATTGAAACTGAACTAAAGCCAAGGCTGCCTCCAGAAGCTCCCTAAGAAATCTGCTCCCAGAGAACGATTATAATTTAGAGAAGAGAACATTACAGCCCAGAATAATAGAAGAGGAAATAAATTACTTAAATAGTCCCATTTTAGAAAAAAAAAGAAATAGAACAATCTATTAATCAATTCCCTAAGAAAAAAATCCCCAGGACCAGATGGATTTACATGCGAATTCTACCAAATATTTAAATAACAATTAATTCCTGTACTATATAAACTACTTGAAAAAATAGGGAATGAAGGACTCTTACCAAATTACTTCTATGACACAAACATGGTACTGACATCTAAACCAGGCAGGACGACAACAGAGAGAGAAACTTCTTGACCAATTTCCCTAATAAATTTTGATGCAAAAATCTTAAATAAAATATTAGCAAAGAGATTATAGAAAATCATCTTTGGGATAATACACCCATGACCAAGTAGGATTTATACTAGGATTGCAGGGCTGGTTCAATATTAGAAAACTGTTAGCATAGTTGACTACATCAATAACCAAATTAACAAAAACCACATGATTATCTCATTGATACTTTTTTTTTTTTTCCCCCTGCTGAGGCTGGGGTTAAGTGACTTGCCCAGGGTCACACAACTAGGAAGTGTTAAGTTTCTGAGACCAGATTTGAACTCGGGTCCTCCTGAATTCAAGGCTGGTGCTCTATCCACTATGCCACCTAGCTGCCCCTATTATCTCAATAGATATAGGAAAAGCATTCGATAAAATCCAACACCCATTCCTAATAAAAACACTATAGAGTATAGGAATAAATGGACTTTTCCTTAAAATAGTCAGTAGCATCTATTTGAAACCATCAGCAAGCATTCATTATATGTAATGGTGATAAACTAGAACCATTCCCAATAAGATTGGGATGAAACAAAGTTGCCCACTATCAATCACCATTACTATTCAATTTCGTGTTAGAAATTCTAGCTTTGGCATAAGAGAAGAAAAAGAAATTAAAGGAATTAGAGTAGGTAATGAGGAAACAAAATTATCACTCTTTGCAGAAGATGATAGTGGTATACTTAAGAGAGTCCTAGAGAATTAACTAAAAAGGTATTAGAAATAATCCTCTGCTGGAACTCTGTCCTCCCAGAAATCAGCCGGAGTCAGGATAATCAAAAATCTTTATTCTTGGTCTTTTGAGGTCACGGTCAGGGGATTATATCTAGCAATCTCCACACCTCCTTCCTCTCTCTCCACCACCAGGAGAATGCCTCAATTTCCTCCTACTCCACCCACACAAGTCACTTACCCACCAATTTGTCCACACCCACCAATCCAGCCAGCACAGAATAGTTGGGGAGGGTCATCCTTCAAACATGTTACCAGAGAATTGTCCAATTGGCAATTAGTCTCACGTGCTCCATTATCCAAGTGCATTTGTTCAGTTCTAGTCCTTTATAATCCTCAACTTCAGCAAAGTTGCAGGATACAAAATAAATTCACATAAATCATCAGCATTCTTATACATCACTAATAAAGTCCAACAGCAAGAGATACAAAGAGAAATTCCATTTCAAATAACCATAGATTACCAAATATTTTATACTATCAATCTGCCAAGGGAAAGAAAGTCAAGAACTTTATGAGCAAAACTAAAAAACACTTTCCACACAAATAAAGTCAGATCTAAGCAATTGGAAAAATATCAAATGCTTGTCAAGCAAATGTAATAAAGATGACAATACTCCCTAAACTAATCTATTTATTTAGTGCTATGCCAATCAAACTCCCAAGAAGCTATTTTACTAACCTAGAAAAAATAACAAAATTCATCTGGAGGAACAAAAGGTCAAGAATTTCAAAGGAATTAGTGAAGAGAAATGCAAATGAAGATGGTCTAGCTGTACCAGATCTAAAACTATATTATAAAGCAGTGGTCATCAAAACCATTTGGTAATGTCTAAGAAATACAGAAGTTGTTCATTGGAATAAATTAGGTTCACAGAAAACAGTCATGACTATAACAATCTAGTATTTGACAAACCCAAAGGCCTTTGTTTTGGGGATAATAATTCACTATTTTGACAAAAACTGCTGGGAAAATTGGAAACTAGTATGGCAGAAAGTAGGCATAGACGTACACCTAACACTGTATATATACCAAGATAAGGTTGAAATGGCTTCATGATCTAGACATAAAGAATGATATTTTAAACAAATTAGAAGATCAAAGGATAGTTTACCTCTCAGATTTGTGGAGGAAGAAGGAATTTGTGACTAAAGAAGGATTTGAGATCATTATTGATCACAAAATAGATAATTTTGATTATATTAAATTAAAAAGGTTTTTTTACAAACTGGGAAAACATTTTTACATGCAAAGGACTTGTTAAAGGTCTTATTTCTAAAATATATAGAGAATTGACTCAAATTTATAATTGCCATTCTCCAGCTGATTAATAGTCATAGGATATGAACAGATAATTTTCAGATGAAATTGAAACTATTTGTAGTCATATGAAAAGGTGCTCCAAATCACTATTAATCAGAGAAATGCAAAATAAGATAACTCTGAAATACACCTGTCAGATTGGCTAAAATGACAGGAAAAGATAATGATGAATGTTGGAGGGAATGTGGGAAAACTGTGACACTGATACATTGTTGGTGGAATTGTAAACAGATCTAATCATTCTGGAGAGCAATTTGGAACTATGCTCAAAAAGTTATCAAGGTGTGCATACCCTTTGATCCAGCAGAGTTTCTACATGAATTAGATCCCAAATAGATCTTAAAGGAGGGAAAGGGACCCTGGTGCAAAAATGTTTGCGGCAACTCTCTTTGTAGTGGCAAGAAACTGGAAACTGAATGGGTGCCCATCATTTGGAGAATGGCTGAATAAATTATGGTATATGAATTCTATATTTTGTAAGAAACAACCAGCAGAACGATTTCAAAGAAGCCTGGAGAGACCTACCTTAACTGATGCTAAGCAAAATGAGCAGAACCAGGAGATCATTATACACAGCAACAACAAAACCATACAAGGATCAATTCTGACGCATGTGGTGCTCTTCAACAGTGAGATGATTAAGACCAGTTCCACATGTGCAATGACGAAGAGAGCCATCTACACCCAGAGTGAGAACCATGGGAATAGAGTGTGGAAGAAAGACAACACAGCATTTTCACACTATTTGTTGTAATTTGCTTACCTTTTGTTTTCTTTCTCAGTTTTTTTTTTCTTGATCTGATTTTTCTTGTATAGCAAGATAACTGTATATGTATACATATATTGGATTTAACATGTACTTCAACATATTTAACATATATTTGACTATCTGCCAGCTAGGGGAGGGAGTGGGGGAAAGCAGACTTGATTAGAGAAATGCAAATTAAGACAATTCTGAGGTACCTCTACACACTCTCAGATTGGCTCAGATGACAGAAAAACGTAATGATAAATGTTGGAGGGTTGTGCAAAAACTGGGATGCTAATATATTGTTAGTGGAATTTTGAACTGATCCAACCATTCTTGAGAGCAATTTGCAAGTATTCTCAAAGGGCTATCAAACCTTTGATCCAGCAGTGTCTTTACTGGGTCTGTATCTTAAATAGATCATAAAAATGGGAAAAGGACCCATAAGTGGAAAAATGTTACTAGTGGCCCTTTTTGTAGTGGTAAAGAACTGGAAACTGACTAGATGCCCATCAGTTGGAGAATGGCTGATTAAGTTATCTTATATGAATGTAATTGAATATTATTGTTCTATTGGAAAAATCAGCAGTCTGCTCACGTCTCTTTAACAGAGAAATGAGCAGAATCAGGAGAACATTGTACACAGAATGTAGTGATCAACTGTGATGAACTCTTTTCAACAATGAGGTAATTCAGGTTAATTCCAATAAATTTTGATGGAAAGAGCCATCTTCATCCAGAGAGAGAACTGTGGGGACTGAATAAGGATCAAAACAGTATTTTTAGTATTATTAAAAATTAAAAACCCAAATATAATACCCTACTCACTACACAAATAAACTCTACATTAATAATCACTGTGCTCTGCTACAATTTTAGGAGGTTGCTTTATGTTATACCTTAAGAAGAATACCAAGTATAAAACTGAAACATTTTAAAGTATTTTGCTTAAAATGACATTCTCTTGCAATTCAGCTAAATTAAAAGCCCAAGAATCTTATGAAAGTTGTATATGTCTATTTTACCTGCCAACATAAGGTTTTAATGTCTTTTTTTATCTTTTTTTTGATGGGGAGGAAGGTAGGTAATATTTTCCCCAATTGGAGTAGCCTGATTCCTATACTCACTGCTTGAAGTGATTAGTTGTTTTTTTCAGCCAGTTCTGGTTTTCTTTTTAACTCTATATCCGGAATCCATGTAGAAGTAGGATATTATTTGCAAGACTGGGTGGAGGAGATCTAAATTTCCTTCAGGAAATGGGTCAGAGATGAGTGTGGTTAGTATTCATTTTACTTCTTGTTTAAGCTTTATAAATAAAAATTGAAAACATTGAAGAGAATTTTCTTAATTTTTCTTCAACATTTTTCATTTAGAAGTTAACATTTTAAAGAAAATTGTACTGGCATATTGCATCAAAATTTGCTTCAGCTTTATTCTGATCTGATAAAAGACTTGTGTTCAAAGATACATTCCATGAAAGAAGAACTTGCTAAGTTTCTCTGTTATTGCATTTTGCTAAATTTTTTGAGAAACTATATCTTAATACAAGAAAAGTATTATCAAAACTTTATATATTTTAATTAAGTGTTGTAAGGTTTTAAAGTTCGAATTAGCTATCACTAATGACTCATGTTTCAGAAGCCAAATATAAAAGAACTTTAATAATATCTAAAAGCAGCAAAGAATAGATCTTTTGCAGTAACAAAACCAGCATATAAGGATAACTAAACACACTACAATTATTAAGACAATAATCAGAACAGATAAAAAAAAGAGAGAGAAAACATCACCAATTCGGGGGAGCACCGACTCTGATTCACTGTGGCTGGGGAGTCCCATGTTCAGCCTATGAGTCCCGAACTGGGAACTGTTCCAGGCAGAGCGTCCTCTCCATGGATGAGACTCCAATGAGCCATTTCAGAGCAGGGGATTTTATGGAGTTACAGACAAAGAAAGCTTTGGGCCAAGGATTTGGGCTATAGATGGGCCAGGGGTTTGGGGCTTCGGCCCATTTTCCTGGCTTTTGGCCATGGGATTACAGATGTGTTAGCTCATCAAGAAGATAATCATGAGGGGCTGCCAAGTTGTAATTAATAAATGATATACATGGGACATTAGCCATTTCTCCCAAGTAATGTCCTTGAGTTTTAGGAGGGGCTAGTTCCTGAAACATATATAAGCAGCCAACACATTCCTTGAGAAGTCAATTAAAGGACAGAATGAACTTACTCAGGAATAGGGAATATTCCTTCAGTAAGGTAGAGTGTTTCATTCAGGGGCAAGTCAGAGACTCCCAGAATCTTCGTCTCCTCATTTGTAAAATGTGAATAGATGCATAGATGATCTCTAAGAGTAGAGAGGTTACAGTTCTAGATGTATGATGTTATTAATCTGGCTTCTTTCTGGTTTTGTGTGAGAGTCAGAATGTAGCAGTACAGTTGATTGCATATATTTGGGCATGAATCATAGAAGCAGATATGCTTTGAAGAGTGGCTTTAATAACAGTATGTTGGTATTAGTGTAAAAGGTGTGGAAAACATTTAAGAGTTCCTTTTTTTATGGTAGATTTTATAGTGACTGCAAAGTAGTTTTATTTAATGAGCCATCATAGCATTTCTGAGAACTAAGCAAATAACCATTAAAGTTAGAATTGGTCATTAATTATCCCATTTATACAGCTTAAAGTAATATAGGCAGTGCTGAGTTGATTCTCTCCTCTTAAAATTGAGGTGGAGAGGATTTCCTCTTATTTTTTCATGTTGGCTTTTACTCAAAATATATTTTTACATATACTTGCATATCTTTTGTTGGGGGAGCAGAGGCTTAACCTCCTAGTTTTTATATTTATATAATTATAAGTAAGAATGGATAGTTTTTATATTGATATATGATCAGTTTTATTAGTATATGATTATATGCAGGTCTCTGGGATTGCAGTTACTCCTCTGTAAGTAAGGGGATCTGATTAAATTAAAAGATTAAATGATCTGAGGCATATTTCAGTTGTGCTATCCTATGGTCTCTTATTGTGTGGTACAGAAATGGTGAGGGGTCACCATTTAATAAAAAAGCTGGAGAGATCTCCAGAAGCAAAGCAAAGTTTATTATACATTTTCTTGAGAAGGGCATCCCACCCATTGAGCAGACAGTGGAATCCAGGAAGCACCTTCTGGGGCAAGGTTAACACTTTTAATCCCTAATGCAAATACCCCCTCCCACCACTGACCCTCATCCTCATTGGCTGAGGGTCTTACATTCTAAACAAGGGAACTATCCAAGAAATTGAACTTGGCCAATAAGTACATAGTTGCCCATATTTGAACGACATAGGGAAAAAAAATGAGTGATGTCATGGGAGGATAGCAGGAAAGGGAGTTAGGTATATCCTTGAGTCAATGTTCAAGGACCTTCAGGCCTACTCCAACTCTGAAATAGATGAAGCCTTACTTGATTTTCACTATTGTCTTGAAAAATCTCACCTCATCTCATTCATAATGATTCCATATGGTACTTTTAGAACTGTTCTATTGGTATCTTTTTTTGCATTACTAGATACAAATCTATCCAAGTTTATTTAAAAACAAAACAAATAACTTCCCTTAGTACATTTTTTATAGAACAATAACGTTCCATTATTTCTGTATACCATTTGTTCAGCCATGCCTCTAAGGACATCACCCCCTTAGCTTCCAGTATTTCTCATGTCTCCCTCTTCCCCGCCCCCCCCCAACTCCCCCCCAACTTCTTTCTTTGAACGTTTCCCAATTGCATGGAAAATTTTTTTCAACAATAATTTTTTTTTTTTAAATTTTGAGTTCTAAATCCTCACCCTCCTTTTTGCCCCATTCGTTCCTGTTTTATGGGAATTCACCTGTTGTATGGGTGAATTCATTCTATTTACATAAAGAATTATGATTGTTGTACATTTCCCTCTATCCTGTTTTCTTTTGTTTACTCTTTTTCTTTCTGTTTATCCTATCTCTCTTCTAAAGACTATTTTGCTTTTGCCTTCTTTTATCTGCTTTCTATATGTGTGTATATTATAAATACATATATTTCCTCCTTGAATTAATTTGGATATAAAGTTCAAGCATTGCCTACTATTTTCCTCTCTACTATAAAACTCTTCATTGTGTGTCTCCCTTATATGAAAATTTAATTATTATATTCCTAGGAATTTTCATTTTATTTTGGAATCTCTTTTAGGTTATGGATGATTGGTAGATTCTTCAGTTTCTGTTTTATCCTTTTGTTCTAGTGTGTCAGGACAGTTTTATTTGATAATTATTTGAAATATGACATCTAGGTCAAAAATATGAGATCCTTTCACTTAACTATGAAGAATTTATTTTTTCTCTGTCTCTGTCTGTCACTCTCTTTCTGTCTCTCAGTTTTTCCCTCTCTTTCTTTTTCTCTCTGTCTCTTACTCATGATTCTAATTCATTTTGACTACTTGGCTTCTAAGACTTTGTGAGATTAGAAGGAGCAGATTAAAAGGTTTTTGGGGGGCAGTCAGTCCAATAAACATTTATTAATTGCCTGCTACTGTTTTTTATTTGAATTTCTGTTATGATTGTTGTTCATAGTTTTGAATTCTTTTGAGAGTTTTAAAATATAATTTGGTAGCTATTAAGGATGACTTTTGACATTATATATTCACTTGTATTGATTTTCCAATATTTGTGGTATATATAAAAAAGTCAAAAGGGCTTTCTCATGAAATAGTAGGTATGTCATCACTTGAGTTCTTCAAATGAAGACTGGAACAAT